>NW_017100190.1:4686780-4708817 GCF_001263275.1 Habropoda laboriosa | reverse complement strand
CCGCCCCTTCTCCGAAAGACCGGTAGCCGGTCGCCTTTTTTTCTGCATACGAGATCGAGCCTCAATATGGAGGTGATTAAACCGCGACGCAAGCCTGACGGGGAGGCCTTTACGTTTCCGTGACTTCGTAATTACGCCACCGCTGACCGTTGTAACGGTCGAGCTCTCGTAGCCGGTCGTTAAGGGAAATTAAGCAAGCTCCTTTCGTTCCTTCACTCCACACGATGTTTACTGCCTGGCCACCAGGCACTCGTAAATATTCGGGCTGTGGAGGTTTCGCGAGGTTCACCGAGGCGATTGTAATTAGCCGTCAACCGGGGGAAAATCGGACTTTAACCCTTTAAGGACGATCGAATCTGTGGAAAAGTGTGTGAGAGATTGTCAAGTGTGCTCGATTAACGAGTTGTGCGAGAAGAGGATTTGTTGTGTTGAAAATGTCGTTTTAATTAAGAATTTTTATTTATTCGCTGCGCTCTGTAATTCACAGAGTACTATAAATACAAGCAATGAGTTGCCATATTTTCGAGAAAAGATTCCTTTAATTAAGTAAAATATTTATTTTGCCCGATGGAAGAAATTTTCACGTAGAATAAGGGTTGCGTTCATATAAATATGGCTGGTGTAAGTAATTCCTCACGAAGGAGCCATAAGCTCCTAATGCAAGGCCCTCCAAGTAGAGGGCAGCATCGACAGGAGCTCTGAAGACTGTTTCAGCAACCGTAGAGCCTCGTGACGCAAAGGACAAGCAACGAAAAGTCGACAGCTGTGTCCCTTCCGCCCTTTTCTCTCCCGTCAAAGGGAGGCGACAGAAAAAGAACACACTATCCTTCTATCATCCTCTCGTCCCCTTGCAACGTCCCTTTCCTCCCCAGCAATATCATTATCGTTTATTACAATCTCGTCTCGAGATAAGCAGTGCTATATCCCTTCCAGCGAACACCTCTGCTCGCACGAAAATAGAGTATTTAAAAGTTGAGCGAAATCGATTAACCGAAGTTCGTATACTTTGTAGCAGGATCACGGGAATACGAAGTCTCGAGGCGTCCTTAAAATTACCAAATAGATAGAAAAAAAGGGGGACCAATTCCCCTGGGAGACCGGCACGGCGGATATTAAGAGATGGCCATCGTGGCGGTTCACCCCGTATAATTTTCACGGGGAACCCCGCCCCCGACGAACACGATGTTAGTCGGTAGTTTACAGATTCGTAAGATCATCTGTGGTTCCGTTCTCGTGAAACCAGAGAAGGTGGAGCGTCTCTGGTGGAGTAGGCGTCACGAGAACGCGTTTTCACGAGAAACGTTGTAAGAAGTCCGAGATCATTTTCCCATGACGGCAGACGTTTCGAAAGAGGAAAAAGAAAATTACACGTGTATTATACGCGAAGGCTGCTTAATCTCACCCCGGTGCGGTGTCCTGTATTTTTATAAATATTGCAAAACAGTCTTCGCGTTTATTGACTCGTAATTGCGAAACACACACAGGTTGTTATATCCTCTCCGGTGTTGTATTTTTCTCCCGTGTAATTCAATCAGTAACGAAAGAAGCTGGACGTTATACGATCGATGGCTCGTTAACGACGCAGGAAGCGCCATTTTCTTCGTCAACCTGGCAAGACGTGGTCTCTCTCCGCTATGTCCTTCGTTTATAATTTCATTACGGCCCCGGCTGCGCTTTATTTCAAGTCCTCTCTCGCCCTTTCTCTGCTGCTGCGATTGGAAGATCGCAATCTTTCGCGTAATTAATTGGAAATACCGAGATGGCGATAAGCCGCCAATTTATCTCGTCCTCCTGGCCGCCTGCCTCCAGAATTGAATTCTCTCCGCGACCGTGCCGCATTAATATTAATTAGCGACTAGCGCGGTGCCATCTGAAACTGTAACGCCACCGGTAACGCTTCAATTTAACGGGGAAATTTTATCGCGCGATTTACATCCACCTCTGCCGCCATTTTTTAGCCTGGTCAAACGTACACGGTGGCATTTGTACCGGAGGGAAGAGAGAGAAAGACAAAAAGTGCACACACGCGACTCCTCGTTTGCAGATCGAATTCTAATTAATTCCTGTAATTCCGATGTAATTTTACGCCCGTCTGATTGAGACAGTGACCGGGAACATGACGGTAGATATCATCGTACACAGGCGGACGTAGACTTTTACACGAGAGGGTAAACTACACGCGGGAAGAATTCGTCCTTTGCTTTGGGCTTCCCGTGGTTAAGAGGGTGAGAAATATTAATATTATACAGGGTGCTTCTGGGTGAAAACGAGTGTCGCGGTTAACTTTATCTTTGGGAGTCAAACGTCGTTTCAATGTTACATGCAAGAGAAAAAAGAAATACGAAAATCCTCGGTGATCTTGAAAACTCCGAAAAAAGACATATGTCCTTTGATACCGTTCAGATTTCATCTGAAATAGTTTTTGTGTCATCACAACTGAAGGAGGTACTTAGATAGCCCATTTCACGTGAAACACCCTGCATACTTTCTATTATATCACTTTATTCCATCAAAAATACTGCAGACACCTAAGCACACGCTGAACAGCGTCGCGTTAAGTAGTACCGCTCAATGAAACGTCAGATACCGCCGGGTACCGTGTAAAAATCCACAAACCGAGTAAAACAAAGAGGAACAAAAAAGATACAGGAAGCAAGGATCCGCGGTGGCCGCTGGAGCTGCAAGCGGTCGGAAAATTGACGTTCGGTGTGGCTGAAAGTAGAGGCTTCCGGTGGTGTAATTGTTTCGTAGGATCGTTTCAGATTGCTCTGCAGGTTTGCTCGAACACGGCCACCTAGGAGGTCGCTCTGTTGGCCGGCTAGCACTCAAAGAGCGCCTTTAGGCTCGGTGCCGGTATAATGGCGCCCGTTTGTCAAAACACGTCAAAACACAATCCTGGCCACGAAATCCTCTTTGGCCAGCCAGTCACGCCCCGCGATGCATCACCTTCCCCTCTTTTCCTCCCGTGCTCGTTTAGAGAAGAAGAAGAAGAAGAAGCTGTGCAGGTAGTGTTGGAGGGTGGAGAGAGGCAACGAAACTCGTGCTCTCCTCGATACGCGAGGCCGTGTTTGTTGCCGAGTCACCGGGCCAACATTACTCTCCTTCGAATTTGGAAAGCGGAGATCGCTTTCTTCCCCCACCTTTTTCCTACGCTTTCACGTGGAAACGGGAGCGTGGAAGTATGGCTCTGTGATTTTAGGCGGGTTCCACGGGGAGGAGAATCTAAGGTCCGTTTATTGGGTAAAAGAACGAGCAAAGTTGGAATATACAGGATGACACACTTAGAATTTTCATAGAAATTATTTCACTGGTACTGACGGTAGAAAAAGTGACTGAGATTTGATATAGTTCCGAGACATATGGCGGTAGTAAATGAAGTGACACCCCAAAAGTCATCTTGAAAATCATTTCTCAGTCGTAGAAATTTTTTTGAATCTTAATATCTGCTTTTTATAATGGAAGGTTGTAGTCAGTCTTCGTTAAGACGAGTTCAACGGCCGTTATGACCCTAAAGTGAGCCCAAATAGTAAGCGAAAAATGTGAGCGATCTTGGAATGATCTTCAAGGTGAGTTTGAGAAGATTTTCGAATTTCTCGAGAAGACTATCCTATCGATAATTTTCTAAGCGAATTTACGATACCTACTTGGGCGAACACGAGTGAAACTTGGACGCGCAGCGAGAATCTTAAAGCTCGTTACGCGACTCGAACCCTACCGGTTATCTCTCAATTGTGCAATTTTCACAAAACCCCCATAAAAAAGCCCGACACGTAGAACGTGTTTATCGTTGCGGCTGATTTACGGGTACGATTTACATATCAGCTTTTTAGCGAGCCGCCACGGAGAAACAAAAGGTCTGGCTAACCAAGTCATCGACGTCGATGACCTATCCAAACGCCGCTTACTCAATTCTTCTTCCGCTCGAAACGAAATTTCGACGATCGTAATTCACGGGTTTAAACACGCGTTAACCGCGAGTGGGTTAACTCGATATCTCGACGCGAAGTTTCACCGTTGGAACAATCACAGGCGTGTCTGCGTGATTCCACCCCCTTTTCGAAACTTCGACTTCGCTTCGTGAACCACGCTCGGTGCCCCTTGACTTTATTTATGCAACGACACTCGCGTGTCCTCTTATCGGCCGATTAGGAGGAACGTTATTAGGTGACAGAGCGATCGCGTGGTAGAATGGCGCTGCGGGTAGCCAGGAACACGGTAATGGGGAACGGTCACGTCATCAACGTCTCCGAGGAAACCTGTACGAAGGTACGCTGGTGTGCTCGAAGGAACGAGATTTCAGTGGAATTGTTACGTGGACGGTGTTAGAAAAACAGGGGGTAGACGAGAGTCGTTATAAGCTACTAAACGAGGCAGCAATACTACGGTGAAATATGATTTTTTAAATACGTAGAAAAATCTGATACTTCGGTGCTTTGAAGAATTTTTATCGGAGAAACATTCCTCTCTATCCTATCTACTTCGCGATCTCGATTCCGTGTCATTTATCTGGTAACAACAGTCCGGAGAATTTCTCCATTTCTCGTGGTCATCCGAGCGAATCACGATCAGGGTTATTGACTGCCAAACGAGCGTGACTCGAAAACCCACAGGCACTTGTCGCGAGTGCCATTAACAATCTCGAGCGGATCGATTAGAGAGGAGGCGAAAGAAAGAGAGTGGACGAAACAGACAGCTCTCGAAGTGTGTAGCGTAGAATCGATAAGCCTCGTTCCACCGATGCACCACGCTGCATCTAAGCATGCAACCACCTTCTTCATGTTCACGCTTCTAGAGTGGAGTTTAAGCGTGGAGGGTTTTTTTTATCGTCGAGAATCGCTCGCCACTTTTTTTCCACGTAATAACACGGCTCGCAATCAACCAGCGGCTGATCAGAGGAGGCGGAAGTGCGTGAAAGGGGTGCTTAAATCGTGGACGAAAATCAGAGGCAGCTCTTCGGGTAGAATCTTCGAGTAGCGCTGTTTACAACGAGAGAGAGAGAGATTCGTTCCGCGAAATCGCGGCGGATTTGGGCAAAAAATCGCGCTTAATTATTCTCGCCATATTCACGCGAAAGCAGAGCAGCGTCGAGACCGCGAACCGGTTCGCTGACATAAAGTTCGGGGAAGCTGTAAGCTATCGACAGACCCGAACGTTTCCTACTTTCCCACAGCAATAGACTTTTCTCGTAACGAGCGATCACCTGCGATCTACCGTGATTGCGATCCTAAAAACGGTATCCCGTTCTACTCGGACGATTTTACGATTGCGGTACCGCCGCGCCGCGGCGTCAATTAGCAGGCCGGCTCTGGTGCTGGAGAGATTCCGGGGAAGCGATTTTCGATGCTACCGGGGATGATACTCTTTACTGAGGATGAGCTACTTTTTGAATTCCTCCGGGATGACGAATGGAGGAAGCTGGGTCACTAATCTCTGGCGTAAAGGAAGGTTTATCGTACTGTTCGTTAGAACAGAGGATCGTAACCTGTGTGAATGTGAACGCTTGGAATTTGTCTGACTGTTCGCTTCGAGTACAAAGCGAAAGTGATAAGCTGCAATAATTTTTCTTCGTTCGTACGATTTATCTTTTTTAGAAGATTGCCAACGGGTCATTTTTGACCCGACAGGTCTTTCTAGCGTTAAATTACACTTCGTCGCGAAAATTTAGCGAGATTCTTGAGATTGAGATGCACGAGATTCTAGACTGAATAATTTTGTAATGACTGTTTAGGTTTCATTTGCATTCTATGTTCTAATATTTACGAAGACGAGTGTAAATTCCAAGTTATAAAGGGTTAAAATAGCTGTCCAAGCTATCTGTTATTTAGAACAGAGGATAAAGAGCGACGAAGCAACCGGTGGATCGAAAGGACCGATGTGAAGCTTCCATCGCTCTTCGAGCGATATCATGGCTGACTCCTCCATGAACGACCCCTGGCTTCGTCCATTTTCGCCGAAGGATAACTTTCATGCCCGCGATTGGAAATCCAGCACGAGGGGATACAGATTGTTTCTCCGAAATTGCCGGTTAATAAACGGCGTATCGAAGAAAAAGACCACGCCGCGGATCCCTGGAAAGGAATGGCTCGCGAAGCGTGGAGAGGCGGGAAAAAAGGAATCGCGCGTGTCCGTCAGAACGAATAAGTCCGTTTAAGGGTTAATCTCCGTACCGATCGGCTGGAATTACGTTGCTGCCTGTCGACACACACGCGGCGCAGCCGTGCGCGCCTCGCTATTGAAGAAAAAGCGGTAAGTGAATCGTAGACCCTCCCCGCCCGGTACGCGTGATTTACGATCGACCGCCTCATCGGCTTGAGTCATCGTCCATCCGGCGATTTACATTTTATCGCGCCACCACCGGCGAGATCCCTGCCTCGCGAACCGTCAGAATTCGCCACCGGAGAGAAGGAGACATCTGCCAACTATGGCTGATTCGTCCATTCTTCCGTCTGCCGGACACGCGAAATGACGAATGTCTCCCGATGAATTTCACTCGTTCGAGTCGCACGCGACGAAGAAGGTCGAAGAAGTGACGGAAACGTCAACTGGAGCGTCTTTTCACATGGGTGAAAGATGGAACGAGTGGATCGTTTTATTTTAACCCCTTAACCACATTTTTCTCTATTTGGTGCGCTGCAAATGATCTAGGCGTATAGAAATGAGTTTCCCATTTATTTACAGTGCTGTGACTTACATTTTTGCGATGGAATAGCTCCGTATCAGTAGTGAAAGAAAATAATTAAACAAAATTTCCGTTTTTGGAGGATTAGTTATAAAATTCGTACGATATCTTCCAAGATCTTTGATAGAACATCTAATCTCTTGGTATTATAAATCATCCCTCACCTTTCGATTGCACAGCTTCGCAAACCTAATAAATCAGCTCCAGATCTATTGTCCTTACTATATTTGCAAGAATTGTTTATTATATCTTCACTGTATATTGAGAAAGATTCATTCGGGGGCTCTAGAAACGTGTCGTCCGTTTCACATTTAGCCAGGGTTGACATCCGCCATGAAAGGGGAGGCGACGATCTGTTCATCGATAATGTGTGTGTCTACACAGAAGGAAATTTGATTTTGTTGTCGCCTTACAATACTCAATTATCCCCTTAGCAGCGGGGTTGGAACATCTGTCGCGACACACCCCTCGACACACCGCCATGGCTAACTTGTATCCCCATTAGAGGATGAACCTACGCGAATTCATGAACGCTAGATACAGTGGGATGAACCGTGACTAGGGTGGAGACCGATAATATCGCTTATCGACGTCTGCCTCGACAAACCCCTGCCTCTGTTCTTCGTATTAGCCCTGCTATGATGTTCAGGGGTGATTTCGACGCGCCCATAATAGACACGATTGATGAAATTTCGTGTTCTCCTTAATGGATCTTCGAGGAAAACGAAATCACTGATTTTACCTAGTTTCCCGTGTCTTCTTTCTTCCATTTCAACTCTCGGAGGCCTCGAGTTCCACTCGGTTCCGTTCCATTCGTCGAAGATTTGACAATTAAATCAACCCTCGAAGGAGCAGAAAAGAGTCTCAGTCGCCGAGACAACGGTCCCTCCAATCTCAGCCGGGTTCCACCATTTGTCGAGGCGAACGAAGGTTAGCCAGCCTTCTACTCGGTTGGGTAGGGAGTAGGAGGAACAAAGAGGGCCTCGATTCACTCGTCGAAGGCAGCACGTCCACGCTTATACGGAGCGATTATACGCGAGCGATGGCTGGCCTTCGTCGAGCGTATGCCTAACGCGGAGATGAAAGTGTTGATCCCATAACAAACTCAATCCAACGGCGTGCGTAAAAGCTTCATTTAGCCGTGGCATTGCCAAGTCGGTGGATAACGTTATGGGTAGCCCCGTCGGTGTGTTACACCTATACACAGGTATATACACAGAGTCTTCCACTGGATCTTCTCCGTCCAGGTGATCAGATTTGATGGACCGATCGTTATGGGTTATAATTAGCTGGGCAAGCCGAACCAGTCCTTTCCGTACACACACTGGTTAACTTGTGGTTTCACCAGTGTTGGCTCGTACACCCGTACGTGTCAATTTATGGGAATATATCTGCGAGCGTGTTTATGCACACGCGAGTATATATACGCCTGATTACCAGTATGTTTGCACGTGGAAAAATTCAATACGCTAATTTACGTGCACACGGAGATTTCTCTCGGAATACGGATATCTCGTATCTCTGCTTACCGTGGCTTTTCAAGTTGTACGTATAGAACGAATTTGTGGCTCTGTTAATTGCGTCGTTTCAATCGTGAATTTTCAAACTTGTCGTCGCGTTCGATTACTTTTTCTTCCTTTTTGTGTTTTTTTTTGGTAAATTCATCTGGGTGTTTTTTTTATGGTTTGTGAAATTTAGCAAAAGAAATTCGAACCGTTTAAGCCTGTCGATTGGTATCGCGGTTAATGATTAATAGGACCGGACGGGACGAAGTTATTGCTGTAAATCAGTACGGCGTCGAAGAGGTAAGTACACGATTTTAATCGCGCGAGATATTCCTCTCGGTTGCCACTATCTGTGGTACTCATCGGCGCATACGATTATTTACAGTGTTTACATTCAGAGGCACGAAGAAAAATGAACGTACGGCCCTGGGGCCCTGATCTCCGCGTATAGCCGTGTCCCGCGGCCGTACGCCGATAATTAATATAAAAATCGATATACACGCGCGAGCGTAAATTTACCGGGGATTAAAACGCGCGGCACCGCGATGGGATTGTCCGCGGAGGGAATGCGTTACGCGGCCGTGTGTGCAGCATGCCTATCGATACTCGATAATTAATGTTAAGCCAGTCACACGTATATATGTATATTCTTGCGTCGGTGTGAATTCACGTGCCACACGTACGAGGGGAATAACTCGAAGCGTGTGATACACCATCGGCGAAAAAGTTCGAACACAAGTGTGTGCACGATAACGAAGGGGCTCGCGTGTGTAATTTTGCAATCGTGATTTTATCGAGTGCCTAGAAAAATCGGTATTCCACGAAGGATGATTTCTTACGTTCTAATCTGAAGATCTCGATTTTAGCGACCGAGAGAAGTGTTTCAGTCCGTTTCTCATTGTCAGTATAAAAAACGACGTAACGTAAGCTCCTTTTGGCGTCTTTGTACCTTAATTCAATCCTTTGCAAACTTCCATTTTAATTGAATATAACAAATTTCAAAGAATACGTCTGAAAAAACGTCTGTCGCAGCGAAAGGGTTAATTATAATCGATCGATACATAAAAGTATCCTTGAATCGATCTTTCATCGAAATGACCGAATTTCACGAGGGTTAACATTATCCCACGAAAAAAATAATAATTTCACATTGTCCCAATGTTAACCTAACACAGATCTCCATCTCTTCATCTTCCTCAAAATCCCCGCCTGATTTGGTACGAAGCGACAGAGCCACGTGACACCTGGTGTAACAATAGGCGAAAGCATAAACGGCCTAATAGACGTAGCGAAACGTTTGACGGTCGATGTGTAGAGTATATAGAGACGACGGGGCAGCGTATGCGTGTATCGATGCGTTGCCTGAAGGGGCCCAAGGGACTTAACAGGGCCTGCTCACCTCCACCCTTCCTCGAGTCCCCACTTCCCTTCCCTCTCGACCTCACATACACCTTCTGCTCCCCTTCCGCCGTCCTCTTTTTATCCGGTCGCCCGGTATACGTGGGGAAACATGGCCGCATGCCTCCTCACATGGGCCAAACAATGGCGGATACACGCGGGCCCCCGGCCTGTTGTTTGCCCGCTCGTGTTTCGATGAAGTAGGGGCCCGACCACATAATACCGGCGATCTTTTTCTGGCCCCCCCTTTTTGCTTCCTTCTTCTCGACTCTCTGTTTTCGGAGCCTCTCTTTCCCACCGGCTTGTTTCGCGGTTTCTTTTATCCCATTCTGACGTCTCGTGCTACTCGTCTCTTCGTCTCCGTCTGTTTTTTGGGGCCTTTCGAAGACTGTAAAAGGAAGAAGGAGGAAAGAGGAGAACGTTGTACTTTTCCTACATTTTCTATTTTAATTGTTTTTATCGTACGTTTGGTTATTTTCCTAATTTTTTCAAGTATTTACGCTTCTCGGCGATTCTTTCGTCCACCTCGCGTGTCCATCTCGTTCCTCTTTCTTCCTGTCACATTGTACCACCTTTTTCCTCCTGGTTCTTCGTTCCTTTTTCTCCAACCCGCTTTTTTTTCTGCACTCCATTCTCCGCTCACTCATTCGTACGCCGGACGTATTCTTTCTCCACAAAACGCCTCTGTTCCGCTCTCCACCTCCCTTTTGTCCGTCCCGTTTCTCCAGCACGGTTATTTCGCGGGGAGACGCGGAGGCGACTTTTACCGAAGCTGAATGAAGAGCTCCGTGATCTGGTTATCTTTCTGCGATCTTCATCGTCCGCGGGGATCGACGTGCCCCGCATTTCGTCTCGCACGTTCACCTTCCGCGGCGTTATTTTTTTTACACCGACCGCGTCTCCTCGCGATGATTCAATACACGTCAACGTGTCACAGGGCTAGGTGCTCCGAGGAAGCTCTAAGGAAAGAAAAGGAAAGTTCCGGAAATGCTGCAAAAAGTGGGTGTACTTCAACTCTAAACCGTTGGAGCTCCTCTCCTACACTCTTGAAATTTTAAAAAGCTCATGCAAAACGGTACTACGATTCTTCTCTTACACTCTTGAGATTTTGAAAAAGTCATGCAAAATGATACTACATTAGATAACGACAAAATGAATCGCCTCGGAGTCCCAACGAAGCAGTTTTACTTTCTGCAACTCCTCTTCCATACTCTTTAAGGCGGATACACGCGGGCCCCCGGCCTGTTGTTTGCCCGCTCGTGTTTCGATGAAGTAGGGGCCCGACCACATAATACCGGCGATCTTTTTCTGGCCCCCCCTTTTTGCTTCCTTCTTCTCGACTCTCTGTTTTCGGAGCCTCTCTTTCCCACCGGCTTGTTTCGCGGTTTCTTTTATCCCATTCTGACGTCTCGTGCTACTCGTCTCTTCGTCTCCGTCTGTTTTTTGGGGCCTTTCGAAGACTGTAAAAGGAAGAAGGAGGAAAGAGGAGAACGTTGTACTTTTCCTACATTTTCTATTTTAATTGTTTTTATCGTACGTTTGGTTATTTTCCTAATTTTTTCAAGTATTTACGCTTCTCGGCGATTCTTTCGTCCACCTCGCGTGTCCATCTCGTTCCTCTTTCTTCCTGTCACATTGTACCACCTTTTTCCTCCTGGTTCTTCGTTCCTTTTTCTCCAACCCGCTTTTTTTTCTGCACTCCATTCTCCGCTCACTCATTCGTACGCCGGACGTATTCTTTCTCCACAAAACGCCTCTGTTCCGCTCTCCACCTCCCTTTTGTCCGTCCCGTTTCTCCAGCACGGTTATTTCGCGGGGAGACGCGGAGGCGACTTTTACCGAAGCTGAATGAAGAGCTCCGTGATCTGGTTATCTTTCTGCGATCTTCATCGTCCGCGGGGATCGACGTGCCCCGCATTTCGTCTCGCACGTTCACCTTCCGCGGCGTTATTTTTTTTACACCGACCGCGTCTCCTCGCGATGATTCAATACACGTCAACGTGTCACAGGGCTAGGTGCTCCGAGGAAGCTCTAAGAAAAGAAAAGGAAGAAAAGGAAAGTTCCGGAAATGCTGCAAAAAGTGGGTGTACTTCAACTCTAAACCGTTGGAGCTCCTCTCCTACACTCTTGAAATTTTAAAAAGCTCATGCAAAACGGTACTACGATTCTTCTCTTACACTCTTGAGATTTTGAAAAAGTCATGCAAAATGATACTACATTAGATAACGACAAAATGAATCGCCTCGGAGTCCCAACGAAGCAGTTTTACTTTCTGCAACTCCTCTTCCATACTCTTTAAAACTGAAAAAACATTAAACAACGAAAAAATGACGGATCAATTAACCAACTGTAAAATAGAATCTTCCATTACTCCTCGAAGAGTCGCCAAAATGGCTCGAGCGCGTGTTACCCAGGAACTCGCAGTCCCTCCGCAAAGCAACGAAGCAGTTTAGTACCTAACCAGCGAGCCAAACGTGTAGATAAATATCCAGGAGTGAAATTGGCAAAGTTTGCTAGGTAAAGGTAGGTGCACGAAATTGCCCCCCGAGAGTTAGGCGAGTTTCAACGATTGAAACGGCGTTTCGCTTGGAAGTTGGCGCATGGTCACCGGTGCTCCCCACGTACGGATCAGATAATGGCGGCCACGCAGAGACCAGTTCGTGTCCAGATGAAGTAGAGAGAAGCCAGGTCACATAATGCTCGAACCCCACCTCTTTCCTTCTGCCTACCTACCTATCCACCTTCTTTTTTCCTACCTTCTCTCTTCCTCGTCTTCTTTCTCCCTTCCCCTCCCTCTAACTCCTAACCTCCACCGATTCTCGCTGTTCTCGAACCTTTCTCCCGTCTCGATTAAGTGAGACGTGATGGTCGCAGCCCTAAGAAGAGAGCAGACCTGAGGGAGTAACGCGAGCGTTAAACGGGTTCACGTGTAAAACCGTGTAATCGCTGAAGGTTTCGTGCGTTTCCCGTACACCGTCGTTTAGAATCTCCAACGATGATTTCAGAGCACGAATATCGGGTTGCGGTGCCTTGTAATGTTCCATCTGATACCACTCCTGTTCTACCACGCCAAATTGTGGAGCTCGATCGAGCGGGAGACTTTTGAAAGAACCTGTACCTACCTATTCGTTTCGTTAGATAATTGAACAGTACGCTTGTGAATAAGAATACACGATGGAAACTTGTGCAATTTGCCCTCTGGTAATAGTACACCGAGAGAGGCACTCGGAATACGAGGGTTGGTTAAAGAGGAATTATCCGAGGAATATTATTAGTAGGTACATTTATAGAAGAAATTTCTTTGAAATTTTTCCAGCTCTTAATTCGGACAACTTTGTCGTGAAATTTAATTGAACGATAAGAAATTGACACGGAACAGTCTGTTTAACAAACGAGACGTCGCGATTGCGATCGGTATAATTTCGCTTAGGTAGAAAATTTTTTAAAGCCGCCGACGATGTAGACTTCGATAAGGAGTTGGCCGTTTAATCGATTGCGATCGGAATTTTCGGCCTCGTTCATCGGCATAACGAACTGGCCACCTATGTAGAGAATCGTTGCGTAATTAGATAATGACAGGTGGTCGCCAGTATCGGTACTTGATTCGCGTCGCGGATAAGATCGACGCCATGAACACTTGTCTGTGTCACGCGACCACGCACACTGTACACCTATGGTGTAATTTAGATGAGGATCTGGCAGCTCGTGACAAAACGAGCTTCATTTGCTCGGCCATTTTTCGCTCGCTCGCCTCGTATTTTCCCGCCTTCGATTACGCCAGTTCGTTTCAACGAACGCCTACAAAATACGTTCGCGGATCGATTGCCATTTTTTAACTTGGCTCGATAAAAATTCCTCGTGATTGTGTCGTTTTATAAATCGATACTTTCGTCTTTCGTAGATCCTTTAATGGGAAATTTCAAGGTATCGCAGATTCGTATGGAAGAGGATAGTTCAACACTCGAACTGTAATATCTCCCATAAAACGAACGTTAGCGACTAAAAATTGATTCCACTCGGCTGAATAATGTCCACTGTCAAATCTCCAACACGCTGCAGGATCGGTCAGCTAGTTAAATTGGAAACGTTCCAGATATCCCGCGGCGCATAAATATTTTTCCCGTTTATCATTAGGGGACCGTGATAAAAAGAGCGCGGTGCTTACGGTTCGCCTAGGCGCGAGCTAGGCGAGATATTTTATCAAAAAAACCCGACCGTCGAGAGATCGTAAATCCCCGAAGAACCACACTTAACGAGTATTGTTTCGTTTGTTGGAAAAAAAGCGGGCCGGCCACGTAGCGGAGGAATATTTTGGCCGATATTTATAGAAGATGCTCGCACCTCGGTGTTCGTTCTTCCTTCTTCTTTTTCCTTCCCCTCTACGATATTAAGCGTAAATCGTGACACCTATAGTTTTAATATATACAACGGGACAGAAGGAGCGAGCCGAGCAGAGTCGCGCGGCCATTTTATTGGACGCTTCAAGAAGGGGAACATGAATTTTTCTGTTGGCAGAGCCGATGGCTCGTACGGCCCCCTCGTGAGAGCCCTCATCAAGCTTTAGTTCCTACTTAAGTTCGGTTATATATGTAAACGCGACCAAATCGTTAACCATCTTACCTGCATTTTCTACGGGCCCACGGCCACGCAGGGAGAAACTCTCTCTCTCTCTCTCTCTCTCTCTTCTCCTTCGTGTGGAATGTGGCCGGTATCGTCGTTAATAGTCTGTGAAGATCATAACTCTCGAGACGGCTGTCTTACTCATCCTGCACAAGGCCCAGGCTGTTCCTCGGAAACGGTGTCGGAGGAATTAGCCAGCGGATCTCTATTGACTGACTAGCGCCCCTTCAGGTAGTCGGTTTATCGGCCAACCGGCGTTCAAGGCGAGACGAACAGAGGGAAAGTGTTGAGGGACGAAAATAGAGGTGCAACATTACTCTGCTTGCACCTTCCTCTTGGACACACTCTGTGTTCTCCCTTGCAATTAGTTGGATAATCAAAATTTCTTCTTTGGGTAATTACTGCGTTGTTTTATGACAGGTTGTTGTGACATTTTGTTGACGTGTAACGTGAAAATCAGAATGTTTGTATTTGGTTGTGAAGTTTCATCTTTGGTTACTTTATTGCAAGTATAAAAATGTATAAAATTTGGTAATATTGGTAAGTACTTCGTATGAAAAATATTAACAGCGTAAATTGTACTCAACTCGGGTTACATCGACACTTAAATTTGTCTCCTTTTTGTTTTCTATCTTTTTATTTACTTTTATATGGGTTTGGTAAATAAAATTAACACATTTGTATTACAAGTTTATTTACAAAATCAGAGTACATTAGGTTTGAATTACAAATTATTGATTAAAAATTGCTTTCGTCAGTCTACTCTAATCACAATCTTATCACTAACAAAACTACACAGTGTACCATTTTACCTGAATCACACCACCGTTTCTCTTCGTCGCGCAACTTTCAACTTCGCGACAATTATCACCGAAACAACGCGAGCCCGCTACTTCATTCCCATACCACATGATTTCTCCGTTTCACCTCTCAACGAACAGGCTCGAACATCTCTATCAAAAATGGCCGGGTTGCCTCTCGCACCCTCCGTCGTTCTTCACGAAAAAGAAATAAAAAAAAGGAAGAGTCTCCAACGGCCGACGACGTCCAGACTATCGGTCAATTTAAAATTCGACGAGGGTTGCGAGGACCGCGAAAAGGTCCTCCGTGGGTGAACGTTAACACACGACGAGAGGAGCGATGGAAAAGGGCACTCTCACCAAGGGGTGAGAGAAGGAGGAGAAAGAGAGTGCGAGCGAGAGGGGGTAAAAAAGGAGCACACGTTGCGCGAGGGAATTGGACCAATCAGGAGCACCGGTTCCAGCCGTGGCACACTATTAATCCCGGGGGATTTGCCATGGGGGTTTTTGCGTTCGTGTATCCGAACTCGGGGTGGCGTTGCGGTTGCCGCTGCGGTTTGATTTATCTCGAGCCGCTTCTCACGCAACCGCGATAACTCACCGGCCCTTAATTTCTATTTTTCACCCCCTCCCGCAGTTCTTGCTCCACGTATGCCACGTCCTGGGACACGCTCTCTCTCGCCTACGCAAACGCGATTCGATTACATTCGATCCCGGCGATGAGGAACGGCGCTGCTTTTTAGACACTTCCGCGTCTTCGTCGATCGACTCTCGGGTCAATTGTCCTCTCGAGAACGTTTCTTGCGGATATTCTTGCCGGTATCGGTGATTCGAGTTGAAGTTCGTGCCCTAGGGAGGGTAGAGAAATTTCAGCGAAGCTCTGACCCTCTTCTTTGCTCGCGGGAAGAAAAGTTAGGGTTGATTGCTGTTTTACATTTTGACGGGAGAAGCAGGAATTAATCGTTATTGTAAAGAAATTTGCCGGTGATTGTGTCATACTATAGGAATGGTCTTATAAATGGTTAAACTTAATTTTTTTGTTTTTAAAACAGATGAGAAACTATCTGAAAAACTAAACAATTTTCTAAGGTCTAAGTCCTAAATTTCACAACGTTCCAAACTTGCGTGGGCCGCCGATAATCTCTCTTTGTGCCCAGAATTAATTGCACTTAACGGCTATAATCAAACGAATTACCTATCGAGTCCGTTATTGGTTTATTTCAAATTAAACTAAACCTTCCTAAAATACGAAATGAAACAATCGTGATTAGCATTGTTTGAACGCGAATCGCTGCTGCGTAGAATAAATTGCTTTATTTTCGAGATTGTTTTGTGTTGCAGATTAAGTCGGTCGTAAGCCGATTTTCTATTTACCGGTACACGTTCACCGGCTATTGAACGCTCGATTCCCGCGCGATACATCACGTCGATCGCGGATCTGTTATCCGGGCGCAACGAACGCGATCGTTTGTCAGGGCGACATGGTAATATGATTGATCGGGCGTCGGTCTATTAGAAACGGTAAGAGAGATCTCGCTGCTCGGAACTGGGAACCGCTAATGGAGTCGGATACATCATCTCTCTGTCGAAGTTCAGTTCGATGCGACGATTGAGTTTGCCTTCGAGCTAACAGTCTGCCTGTTAAAATTCTCTTTCAATTTTCCACCGCTGCATTTCGATCTGTATCTTTTCCCCTGTGAACGAGAACTAACAATTCGAACATGAACGAAAATTTGTTTCTCTGTTAACAGGTGTGACGCTCTCGCCTTCGTTCAAATAACTCAACTACTGAGCAATCGTTGTATTTAGTAATTAAAACGTAGAGAGTTTGATTTGCTTATTTTTTCTAATTAGTTAAATACGGTAACTAAATTGAAATCTAATTTTATTTGTAATCGTTCTTGTTTCTTTAATGAAAATTTACTTAATCTGCCTTCGGAAAATTTGGTCACGAAAGATGAAAATGTAGAGTGTTTGATTTGCTTGTGTTTTCTTTCACAAAGATTTACCGAATTTTCCTTCAGAAAATCTAAAGACGAGGCACGAAAGAACATAGCTTAGGACATAGACTTCCTATATTTTAGAACATTTGAATCCTTTCTTTTGTACCGTTGAAAAGAAGATTCTGAAATCATGAAAATTACCCTATACTCCTGGATAGTTTCCCATCTAACTGTTCTAAAATGATGCTCAACCATGAATCACGCAGCCATCTGAAAATATCCCCGAGGATCCGTTAATATCCTCCGGTGTACATTTCACGACCATTTGCATCCACCGGTGTTCCACAAAACGAATCGAAAATGGCTACCTAGCTCGATCCGGAAGCCACCTCCAGACCGTTCATCTTTCCTGGAAAATGAGAAAGTAATGCGGGGAGGGTACGAGGGTGGAGCTCTCTGAACTCCTCGTGAAATGGGAGCTGGATGGGAAAAAAGCGTCGGTAGAATCTCGCAAATGACGATGCGATGACGATGCTCGTGCTGTCGGTGTTCGTAAGGGAAAATGAATAACGATGAAACGTGGCGGCCATTCTCGACGCCGCTTGCCTGTCTGCCAGCGGGGGCATTATCGATTATGATAGCCTCTCGTCATGATCGATCAGAGAATCTGGAACTTCTCTTCGTACCGCGTTATCATTCGTCTTCGACTTTATATTCTTCCCTGGCCTGTCGATCCCTCTCGCGATCCACGTGCCTACCGTGTTCAATTACACTTGCACCAGGATTTTCACAGTGAATATTTCGCGGTACGAGAGTTGTTAGGCCTCGAGTTACTAAGGTTGAGCGTGTGCTGGTTAAATTCATGATCGGGGAGGGCTACGAGAAATATTGTTATAGTTATGTCTTTATCACGCGCCGTTGGGATTATAAGCTTGGCTGCTGTTAAAGATCTCCCTGTGCAGATTGAATTCTGTGCTCGGAGGCAATGGAAATTACATTGTGATCGAACCTTTTTTTCTCGCTTGAATCGTTCCATTGTGCGTCTTGGAATTTATTCGAACGGCTAGAAAATTCTCGTCATTTTTAATTACACGAAGAGACTCGAAGTTTTCTCTCGGTCGCTTCGGATAGTTTCACCGGCAATTATCTCGTTAGCTCTATCAGCTAGCCGGGACCAACAATTGGCTCGTTTCAATTTAGACAATTGCCAGCTGTAATTGGCTCGCGTCGCTCTTTTTAAGACCTCTGGATGCTGCAGACACGGTTGCATACTCAATTCCGCGATTAATCCCTGGGCAATTCCAGAGGTCCAGCGATTACCTTGCTCTTCCCAAGAGGGGCTTTCGAACAGCCTTGTTTTTACCTGGATCGTCGCTGTTTCTCTCCCGCGGTTCGTTCCAGAGGCAAATTGTCCCGCGATTAAAATTCAAGCTTGATTTGCCAGTTTATCTGCACGCGCGAGAATTCCATTCGCGGGAATCGTATTAATATGTCCAGTTGTAAAAATTTGTAATTGCTCCGCCGCGTATAATGGACGACGCGATTCTCGAATTCCAAAGAGGATTCTCCGCGTCGTTTTACGCTCGCCCCGGTGACGTTTTACGAAAGCGGCAATTTCGTTACGGCGCCGAGGTTGTTTTTCGACTGGGTGAAACCGAAAGAACTTGTCAGGAGCTGCCGGCAATTCGATCCTACGTAATTACGTCTTCAGCGTCTCGTTGGCCTCGGCTTCTCGTCCGTATCGAACGATTCTATTACGACGTGGACTACCTTCGAAGCCGCTCGACCGCTCGAATTCGATGAACACACTGTGCGCGCATCGATGGTCGGCTCTCTTTTCTTGCCGGCCAATCAAACCCGTGAGAGTTACTCTTTACCTTTTTGCCACGGAGAATTTTAAAGCGAAGTTTCAAGGACCGTATCCGTTCGCGAAGAATTCTGTTAAGCTTAAGTTATCGCATGAGATCCTCGAATATTTGTCCGTTTACTTCTTCTCTTTCGTTTCGAATAAGCGAAACGGGGGAAATATGTGAAAGCAACGGTGTGCGTTACGAGTGAAGAAATCGTTCGCTTCTTCTCGATTTTCGAAATAACGCAGTTTGCGCGTGAAATTTCACCGTTTCGCTGACGGCAGATTTTAAGTGCACCGAGAAAGTGTGGATGAAAGTGTAATTGGCGA
Organism: Habropoda laboriosa; assembly: GCF_001263275.1. Lineage (NCBI taxonomy): Eukaryota > Metazoa > Arthropoda > Insecta > Hymenoptera > Apidae > Habropoda > Habropoda laboriosa. Next base: position 4,689,693 of record NW_017100190.1, on the reverse strand, counting down.
ATTGGAAAATTTGCAAGTTTGTTTATTACAACTGGGGATGCGAAAGAAATGGGATCGAACAGTTGTTCAACGATCGTCGAGACACCCGAAAAGAGAGAGATGATTGATGAAAACGGCCGTGAACGTAGGTTGGAGGAGCTCGATTAATGATCCAGCGAAATCAATTAAGCGGACCACGTAATAGGTGATACGTTGTGTCAATATTGCCGAAGCAGAGTGAAGCGTGAGCTATTCTACGACGGTATTTGCGCAGTTGCGCGACGCTGAAGAATCATCCACGCCTCGATTCTTCACTGGCCGAGCAAAAACGGAGGGAAAAGAGGGAGAGAGAGGGGGGGAAAAAGCATGAAAGGCTCTCTCGCTCGTTCGTGTACGATCATAATTTCTGGAACATTTTTCGTGTGAGAATGTTGCGCTATCAATCTTCCCGCGTCTGGCAACGAGAGCTCACCAAGGATGAAGAACACACTTGAGTCCACACACGGTGTGCGTTCCGTCTCCTTGCCACGGCTCTCTCCTTTGTCCGTGGCTAACGATTTTACCTTTCTGTTTCGCGATCATCGTTTGTCTTTGGGCTTGTCAACTCCGTGAGTCATTTAAACTCGGATTGCTCTCCAACGTAGTCCCGCAGGTGATTATTATCTAATTAGATCCGAGGGAAAATGTTCGCAAGCCTGGAAGTTCTCTGCTCTGCACGGGAGAGGCCAGAAATTCTAAATAGTCGTTTCGAAATAGTACACCTTAAACCAACTCGCGCGGGGCTTCTCATTTCCATTCTGTTTAATAATTATTGTTTGCGCGCAATTAAACCGTACCTTCCGGGTCCATGTCTAATCGATTACCGCGTGAATAGGTGAATCCCATCAAGGAAAGCTTGAGAACACCAGACGTCTTTCTCTTTACTCCTATCACGTTGCTCTGCCTCCATCAATCAAGTCGTTACCCCGACAATTGTACAAACACGACGAATAAAAAATAGAAAGAAAGAGAATTCCTGAGCATCACCACTGATGCAACCGTTCATTTTTCACGATCTTCGAAAATGTCACACTTGTCAACGTTATCTTAGAGGCGAGCAAGCAAACCAAAGAATAAAGAGGGAGGGAGGATGAAACGATGGTATTGAATCACGAAGGAGGACTCTATAAAGGCTAGACCTTTCGGTAGGTGGAGCCTGGCCAGCCAGGGTGTGGCCCCTGGGGAAACCAGGGGTAGTTAGTGCACGCAGGAAGCACCGGTAGAGGGGCTGAAAATGATTTAGGTTCTTTGCAGAAGGGTGGTGGGGAGGGCAGTGGCCGAGCACGATAGGGGGTTGGTTTCAATATGAGCCAGCTGGCGCCTCGCACGGGGATCATCGCTGATACCTATGTTCCATTTCGATGGAAGCCGGCTTTACGGTCCCACGTTTTGTTCACGCACGTTGCTGCAAAAGGAGAGAAAAAAGGGGCGCAACGGTCCCGCGGATGATACCAGATTTCTCGTGCCGCCTGGGAACCCATAACCGCCCCGGAAACAGCGTCTAGCCTTGACTTTATTACCGTGGATGCGTCGAAGATGCTTCCCAGTTGTTACGCTTTCGAGGCGGAGGGTAGTCGGAGGGTTGAAGTTTTTCTCATCTGACGATTCCAATTTATGAACGAACTTTAAAACACTCTTCTGAACAATTTTTCTTGTATCGTAAAAAAAATGTGAAGAAACTTTCGAAGATTTCACGAGGAACTATCTCAGAATGTCTCCAGGAAAGTATAATATAAATTTCTGAGAGAGTGTCGATTGAATTGTTTAACTTTCATTTGGACGCCCGCCGCGAGGAAATCTTTTCACACGAGGAATGGTTTCTCCAGATTTCACAAATTTCAGAATTTTCATGAACGAACGTCGCTCTAATTTACCAAAAGAACTACATAGAAAGTAAACATTTCGAACGATTTCTAAGCGCGTTCCAAAAGCGCACGCGAGATCCACCGTCGATTTCTCCGCGGGGAAAAAAAATGGTTAGAGCTGAGAGAAGGACGTCGAGATGAATGGCGGGACGCGCGTGTCCTGCCAGCAGGACGCGGACTTCACCTCCGTCGGTGGAATCGAGAGGCTCGCTGTGCCGTTTGGGGCGACAATGAAAGAAGCTGGACAACCGAAAACACGGCTACCGCCCACTCGATCGTTTGTACAGTAGGCATTGTCGTTGCTGTTGTTGCTGCTGTTGCTACGCTCGCTGTGAACGTCGCCGCAGCGCACAATGCTCCGCCACCGGTTACCGACAAAAGGGGCAGATTTGTCCTACCGGCCACCCTACGCTCGTCACAATGAGAAGACGCGTCCTAAAAGTCCACGTGTGTCGCACAGTGTCCAATTCACCTGGGTGCTTGTTGCTCTCTTGTTCTCTGACGTCGTGTTTGGACATTTGTAAACTGTAGAATTCTTTATCCCTTTTATATTATATTTCTTTTGTAGAGGGTGGTTTTTGTGTGGATTAGCTTCTTCAGGTGTGGCTTGATCATTTTTTAAACTGATGATTCACGAACGAACGTTTAATTTTTTAACTTTCACCTTCGAGCGTTCGTCAAGTTGGAATTTTCTCTATTTTTCGTAGGTTTTTTCGTTTTCCTTTTTTCCTCGCGATCCTCCTAATCGGTCGGAAGACATCCTTATTCGTCTGAACACGAATTTCTGCTCCCTCGTTAGCCGTCTCTTCTCGAGAGCGTGGTTCTGTTGGTTGTTCATCTAGCACGCAACAACCACGAACCGCACAGCGTCTCAAAAGTCGCCGACACAATGAGACGAGGCAGCGAGGAACATCCAACAGCCACCTTTCCAGCACCTGGCAGCCCTGAAGCGTTCGCCATAGAAATCGGAAATACAAATTGTCCAGGGGAACGTCGCGTGGTAGCAAGGAAAAGCCACAAATCACCCTCA
>NW_017100190.1:4659123-4686766 GCF_001263275.1 Habropoda laboriosa | reverse complement strand
TCCCTATTCTTCGATCCACCGCTGCCAGGCCGCGATCCGATCTAAAATGACGCTAACGAGGCTGCTTCTCGCCGAGCTGACGGCCACGAACTAAGGAACGAACGCTTTTGCATAGCCTCGAACACGCGTCCAGAGGCTTATTGAATCGCCAAGCAGATAGGCTTCTCTTCTCGCGTTGGATACTCGGTGCGAATGGGAACGCTGGGAATTGACGTTTGAAAATTGATCGTCCTCAGGACCCGTATCTTGAAGACTTAATTAACAACCTTAATCCTGCAGCTCTGCAATTATTTATTCCCCGAGTACTTCACCTAATTTCAAACTATTCACCACTGTTCCGACAAAACCAACCACTCACCGACAATATTAAATCCTCTCCGTTCTTTATTCCCATCGGTGCATCCATCAAAAAAAAAAAAAAAAATCAACGCCACGAACAGTAGTTTCTCCAGCCTCTGGAAATGGAACACGATCGTCGTCCAGGTATCCTCTTACACGGCCGCCTTTCCCGATATCAGCGTACCGTTGAGAATAAAAAAAAAGAGGAAAAGAGAGAAAAATAAGCAAAAGCCATCGGCGGAGAGAAGGTTCGCTCGGTCCGGTCCAGCTCGTCGTCGCTTGGTCTCTCCTGGTAGCGGAGTTGTCGGGTCCGGGCACGTACGAGAGAGCCGATTAGCCCGGAGATCGTGTTATATTCCCCGTGGGCGAGGGCGGTCGCGGGCGAAACGGACGATCCTCGCCGAGGACATAATTTACGCTGGGAAAGGGCGAGTAGCGACAGCATTAGTAGCTAAGTGGGGTCCTACGTTATCCTATATCCATGGATTGCGGCTGTACGTGTACACACAGAGCCTGCAACACCAGAGGGGGGAACCAACGATACGCGGGCTCCTCCGGGTGATTCCTATCTGCCGCTGGCACCCGCCACGCCGGCAACAACACCGAGGCCCATTCAGATTACGATCTTCCTTTCCTAAGCGACGCGATGCAGCGGCGACCGAGAAGGCAACCGTTTAAGGCTCAAAGGAAAAACGAACCAGCCTGCTTACTACCGCGAGCTTATTGTTGCTGGCTGGTTTGGCCTGTGCCTGGCTCTGGCATTCGTGTACACCGGGAATAAGCAGAGAATCGCGAACGAGCCGCGACACCTTCCTCGTACCACGCGTCCCGTGGTTCCTGCACTTTCTGCTCCACCGTGTTATTACCATTTTACCTGCAGAAGCTTCTTTGTTCTCGGGGAAGAATCGAGGGACGAGGTTGGTAAAAGGGGGAATCGGGAGGAGATCTTTCAGCCGACCGTTGAATGTATGTTTCTTAAACATCCCGCGTAACGGAGTATCTTGACCTAATGAGAATATTTCATAGAAAAGTGTCGAATTTGATGAAACAGAATCTTGGAGATAAAGAGACTACCGACAATGGTCCCACCAGCAAACACTTTACAAAGAGAGAGACACGGATCGCGAAGCGCGAGAACAGGCGTCGACGGAACGCGGCGAGAGCATCGAGGAAGGCACGTCAAAGTATCGTTGGAGACGGCGAGTGTGCACGGCGAGAGAGAGACAAGGGTCGGTGACACACACGAGCGAAGAACGTGTGGCGTCTTCCTTCGGGTGCCGGGGATTTACATTTACTGGCGAGCTCGGCCGATCGGCTCGCTCGACTCGCTCGACCGGCATTGAATCGTCAGTCAATGTGAAATTTAAACGTGGAAGCGCGTCCGGTCCCGCGAGAGAGGCGAACGTATCCGAAGAGATAGCTATCCCGAATACATTAAAACCGGGTTCGAAAAGCGTAGAACGGCGGAGAGAGCGAGGAAGTGGAGGGAACGAGAGGGAAAATACCTACACACCGGCACGTCGAAGGGTTTTTGGGTGAGAGGAGAGTCCCCGTCAATTAATTAGAGGCAAAATGGCCACCGAGGGGGGAACTATGGACCACCATTTTATCTGTGGCGCGCAGCACCGGCCGGATTCGACGTAAAGCGTCGAACGTAGTCAGTCGTAAAGTAGAGATAAGTCGCCGCCTACCAGAAAGGATCGCCGAAACGGCAGCAGCAGCTGCGCCCGCAGATATTATGGCGCCGAAAGGGGGCCAGAGAGGATAAATCCCGGTTAGATTAGATCGTGGGCCCTCCTGGCTCTCGAGTTTCCAGCCTCGTGAAACTTTCGGCTTTAACGTTTAAACTATCCACCACCCGTCGTCATCCCTCCGCCTCTAGCATCGGCTCACGTCCTCCGCACGACGATGGCGCTGCCCACCTGGACGTCGTTGCGCTCGTTGCGGTCGCCACGCGTTTCCGTCTGCCACCTTGCGCTCTCGCCTCGATCTTACATAGGTGTCTTGGTTTATCGTTATTGAGAAATAAAGTGTGCGATGTTATGCGCTGGTTTTAGGTAGATCCTTGTGTTAGATGCTTGCGTAAAGTGGATTTTAAACGCGCATTCACTCCGAACCGAGTTCTGTAGGTAGGTACTTTTGAAAATATTCCAATGCAATATCAGCTTGCCTCTCTATAATCATGTATTTCGGTTAATTATGATAGGATTTTAGGATTTAGGCCATAAATTAAAACTATTCTATTTTATACGCGAGAAAGACACGTCACTACGCGATGATAAGAGCTCGACAAGGCGCGAACGAAAAGAAAAAGAAAATATCAACGTCCACTCATACCAAAGAGATGGTTACTATGTCATTTTTCTATAGGTATATGTTTGTATTTACCTGTCTCGGTATATCGTATATCGGATACATACACTCACTCGAACAAACGTCATTTAGAAAAATTTAGACGCTAAATGAATATTTCGAATTTGCGAATTTTTGTGCATCTGAAATTTGGAGGCAGAAAAATACACAAAATGCACACAACAAGCAAAAAGATACAGATAAACCTAAAATATAGAATAAAATAATTACCTATCTATTTAGCTTGTATTTTTGTAATTATATTTAAAAAAATATGAATTTCCATAAAAATTCGCAGTCTAATTACGAATATCTTTGCCAGGGTCGTGTTTAATGGCTTGTTCCGTTAGCGTCAGTAACTATATCTCTTCTTTATATTCCATCGCATCTACTTCAGACGGCCATCTATATAAATTGGATTTTAAATGTTCCGGTAATGGTGTAATAACTCAGAAACTTAAATGGGAGTTTTGCTTGTAAAAGGGACGAAGCAAACTTATTCTTTGTAACTATCTCGAGTATCGTTGAATACATTCGTTCAGCTTCCCTAAATACACGCGCGCCATTTTAATGTCGGCCACCGTGAACGCAATTTCGCTCGTTAAAGGAACGCGCTCGCGTTTCCAGTATTCGCGTAACAACGAGCCGTTGCAAAAGGCAGGATTTTTCTATGACGAGCAACGGGACGTCGCTGATCGGGCCACCTCGCCATATTCGAGAGTTTGCTACGGCTTACCCAATGGAAACGCCAGGAAGAATTCCCCCGTTGGGCAATTACAGCCAGTTACAAGCGGAGAGTAAGGATCGATCGAAAGTAACTCTGGATTGTCGATCGAAAAATCGAACATTGAGGCAACGAAACTTCCGGCTCCTTTCAAATCTAAAATTATAGATCCATTTCCAAGGTTCTTCACTTTTCCGTTTTTTTCTTCTTTTTCAAATATCTTTATTAGGTAATAATTATAAAACGAGCAGACGATTAGTCCGATGAATCTCCACGAAGATAATATACACGTGTTTCCCTTGAATTTATCAGAGATTCAAATTACATTCTCTCTCGATTTTACGGTCTGGCTTTGCGAAAAATTACCGCGCCATTATGAAATACACATAGCCGTGACGAATTCAGTTGTAGAAAAACTGTGAAACGAAATGAATTCCCGAGGCGTGCGTTCCATTTCGCTTATGGTATTGTTATTTCCAGACGTCTCGGCGAAAAAACCTGCATCCTTAAGTTAGAATGTTTGCAATTATACATGAAGTCAATTGTCGAAGAATGTAGTTGGTCGTCGTGATCACGTCTCGCCGTGTTAGAACACCGGAAGTCTGTTCACCAAGATTGCAAAGTAACGATAACATTTTCCACCGTGCTGCTGAATTTCATTCACAGCCACCGGGGGCCTCTCTACCTTGTTACGCGTAATAAAATATCGCCGTCGTGTTCATCCTCGTGGACACGGTGATTAGGTGAATTTTATTTACATCCTCGCTTACATTATCCGGCTAAGGTAACGTGTGCTCGATTACGGTAATTAGATTCGTCGCGACGTCGCCGTGCCTCTTGCTTGTTTTCGCGCGAACATAGTTGAAAGTGACGCTCGACGAGGAGAAAGAGAAAAATTGACGGTAGACAGAGCGGGAGGAAGAAAGGAGAGTTGAAAAAAAGGGAAAAAGGTGGAAAAGGAGAGGTAAAACAGCACGCACAGTGGCTGGAATAAAAAGCGACAAAATAATTACCGCCTTAAAGTGGCGCGGGGACTTGCATAATTTCTCACGAAAGCGCCGATACTCGGTAGCGAAGGCTTGCCTCGCGAGGAAGAAAGTCGGGAACGTTCGGAGGGTCGAACGTGGAAAGAGGAGGGAACGATTATGCAAGCATCGAAGGGAAGAAAGATGGAACACGTCTAGTTAAGTGTAATTTTAATTACACACGATATCGCTCACAGCCGAATTACAATATTAATAAGCCGCCTCGAAAAATTTATCGCTACGAGTGATCTAAATGAGAAAATAATTGCACACAATGCTCTTTAAAATTCCTATCTCGCGCCATCCGTGTCTGGATCGCGGCTTGGTCTATGCGACCGCGTGAAGAAATGTAGTACCTTTTTACTTGGTGTTCTTCGAAATTTCGACTGTGCGACGTGGTCTCTCCTGCTTCGAGACGTAATTTCTCACGAAATCGACGAAGGAAACAGAAGAGGCGGACGAAGGGGGAGGAATCGGTCGGTTTCGCGGTGAAGAGACCAGAGAGCAATTTGTTCGCTAAAAGGGAGAGCATAATAATGCAATTATGCGCGAGTTACATGCGCGGTCGGCGCGATTCTTATTAGCAGGCAATATTTTAATCCCAAATTGGATCTAATGATCCCATAATTCGGGCCGCGTTATTGCTCCTCGAGGGTTGCCACGCTGGTTCCTCTCCGAGAGGATCTCTTCCGAGACGTACAACGCCGACAAAGATCTACTCTCGCGTTCGCCGGGTAAATTACGAGCGGGTCAGCCGCGGCGGCGTGTACGCGATTACTTGTAATTATCGCGCCAAGGAAATTCATGATTATTTTAATAGCAAAAAAGAGAAGCGGAGGCACTTGGAGGGCCACGAAAACGATGCTTCCTGCCGATCGTTTACAGGCTGCTTCGTGTTCCAAGGATACGAAGCTGTGCTAAAGATTTCGTCCGTTTTCACGTGAGACAAACGGCGAGATGGTAATAACACGTCCGATCGACGTTTCGCGAAAGGGGAAAGTTTGTTAAAAATGTAATTACGGTTTTCCTTTGTTCTCTGAAATTTCCGTCCCTCTCGGTGCACAGAAACTTCTTAAATTTCATTATCAAACGTGTGTAATTAATATAATTAACACCTGTCGAGGTTGTACTCTACGCTCTGTTAACTGTAATTCCTTCTCAACGTCACGTGAAACCTTCGTACTCTACCGATATTCTCCAATTATAAAAATCCTCAACGCTCCTAAATATCATGCACACGGGAGGAATTGCTTATTATGCACGTAGCATCCAAAGTGCAGCTGCACCAAGTCTTCTCTCCCCGTCTCTCTATCACTCTGTAGCGTTCATTTCGGCTGAGATCTGGAGGGCGTGACGAGAGATGCGAGGCGCAGAGCAAGGGTGGGGAAAAAAAGTGATTGCAGGTACCCACGAGCAGCACTCAATTCAGATAATGGAATGACTTGATCGCGGCGGCAGCTTCGTCTTCTCGCGTTCAAGGCCCCTTCGCCGCGCTGGAATAAATTGGCCACGTTGGCTGCGTCACTTCCAACGCCTACCAAACCTTCTTCCTCGGGAATAAACCATCCTCCTCCTCTCTGCCAGCCCTTCCTTCTTTCAATCTCGTCCTCTTCCTTTTTTTTTTTTTTTTTTTTGTTTTATCCAGCACACAACGCCCGATCGATATTAGCACGATCGTACGATTCATCATGCTTCCGTGACCACTCGAGAGTTTCTCTTTTTCTTCTTACGTACAAATGGACAGTGAGAACGGATTCGAGGGACGTTGATTTTGTTTTGCTCGCCGCGCCGTTTGCACGGCTTTAAACTCTGTCGTTTCGAGCGGGAGAGTCGCGAGGCACGTATCAAGAGTAATTTCTGGGTGTGTTCTAACCGTTGCATCGGTAAGGAATTGAGTTGGATTGCAATCAGGGGATTCCTATGGAAACCAGCAGCAACATTGCTGCAGGCAGGTTGAGCTACTTTTCCCAAAAGGAGACGTTTGGAGGAAAAGGAGCGCAATTAACGGAATTGGTATGGTGTCGAATGTCTGGTAGAATTAGTGGAAACATTAGAGGAATGCTTGTACTTGCTGAACGAATTACGAGCATTGTGCAACTCGGACAATTTATAGTCTCGTGGAAATCAAATTGTCTTCGGACACTGCTTCAACAATACCTCGATGATTCGGCTTAACAAACGATCCTTACCTGGTAATTATGAAACAGAAACGTTCCTTCTAATAGGACAGATAAAAGAGGATTTAACGAGCAAGTGTATAATACGCTCCGATAACTGCAAAATTCGCGTGTAACAGATGCGAGTAGGTCTGGAGGGCTTGTACGTTTAATAAATGTAATTAGCTTCCGCTTTTATTGCGAGTCCGTTCGGCCGACGGCTGATTTCTCAAGATCGAGAACAACGAGGCGGCTCGTTATTCACGATTACCAATAATAAATTCGCCCATCAGGAGCGCGCGTCTACGCTCGCGGATCGTTTCGAGGGGATCTCGCGATACATCGATTTTCACCAGAGGCTTAACCATCGATGGTGATTAATCGTGCCGGCGTTTAAATCCTGCGTCGAGTTTTAAGAGATATTACGCTCGACTGACCGGCCTTCGTTTATCGCCTTGGAAATGCTCCTTCTTTCTATTCATCTAAGGATCTTCTCGATGAGAAATCCTACGCTTTCCGCGTCACTCATTTCTGCCTACCGTTCGTGGAACGAGGGAACAGGATTTTTTTATTACCGGGAAATTTCTGAATGGTTCAATTAACATTTCTGGGATATTTAGTTCGGGAACAGCTACCTTGGAATATTGAGACGCGTAATACAATTTAGCGGATTGAACTTGTTCGATTGCTTCGTGCTAGCTTCGTGTTCTCCGCGAGAAGGCGTTAGAGCAAACACGAGACCGCAGTTGGCATTCGATTACCAACAGAGCTGATGGCTCGTTAGCGCCTCGGTGTGGGAGTTGGAATTGAAAATGTTGCCCGGTGAAACTCCGCGGGTTCAATTTCGACGTGGCGGTGATGTAATCGACACGCGATCACAGAGTTCGCGTGAAACTTGGCCGACGTTTACCCGTCGAAATTGACACTTTTCAACGGAAGAGGATGATTTCTGACGAGCGTAGAGAAGAGAACCCGACGCAGGAAGAACCTTGACGGATATCAGTTGTTACGTTCGTGGATTTTTCCAGGTAATTTTAACGATTCCGCGAAAGTTAAATCGCCGGGGAGAGCATGAAGGATCATCCCGATTCATCACGTTGAAACGGAAGAGAATGGAGGAGGTGGACTGGGGAGGAAGATAAGTAATCGTAGAGCTTAAAAAACTCGCCACGGCGATGGCGGACGAAACGATCTAACCCTGGCTTAACTACATAAGTACATCTTTCTTTTACGTTCCTCGCGAGCACAGCCCGCGGCCCTCTCTCGCCTCCTTCGTCCTTCGCGAGGATCGTCTCTCTTTCTCCCTTCTCTCACCTATCCGATTATGCCTTCTTCTATCTCGCCGAGTTGGCCGTCCCACTGCCGCGATTTTTTACTTCCTCCGTCCTTTTCTTATTATTTAACTGCGAGAGTTTCTCATATGGAACAACTGGTCGCGAGTTATCGCGAATCTCTCTCTGGTCGTAGCCGAGGAAAAAATCCAACGAACATCCACCTTGTTGATTCTCAACTGAACGAATCCACGCGTCGTTGCTTTCCCACGTGTCCCACAGAAATCAAATGTATTTCCATTCTTCCTCCCTTTTATCGCGATCTCGTCGCTTTTCCACCTGAAGCGTGCCTCTTCCAAAGCCAACCTCGATCCTCCTCCTCCTCCACTCTATTATCCACAGGTGAACACCTCCACGGCGTTTCTTCAATTTCTAAATCTCTCTCCGCTCTCAGCCAGCTACGTTTTCTTCTCCTCGACTTCGCGCACAGCCTCCCTTCTGTTCCTCCCTGTATTCTCTCTTCTCTATCTTGCTCGCTAAGAAACCTCCATCCCAATCTTCCTCCTCTTCCTCTATGCCTCGTTCCCTCTCGTTCGCTCCAGCCAGCAGCTCCTCGATTCTTGTTCTCTCCTCGTTCCAGCTGGATCTCCTCACCTTCTCCCTCTCCTCTTCCTTCTTCGATCCTCTCTCACTTCTCTCTCTCACTCTCGACAAGACGTTCGCGCCGCCTTTCTGCGTTACGGTACGATCCGGCAGAGCCGCGCCGCTGGCGGCACGGAAAAAAGGCGGCCCTAAAAGAACTTCATATTTTTTATGCTCTGACAGCGACTTGGGTGGTCCAAAATGGCCGCCAATGATGTAATATAGTGCTCTCGCGCCGGCTATCCCACCACAGGGACGTCACGGCAGCCTATATAGAGGTAAAGCCTCTTCCTCTCTCACCCCTCTCTCTCTCTCTCTCTTTCTCTCTTCTTTATACATCGTTTTCTCCTCTCTCAACCTGTGCTTCCTCTCTCTCTCTCTCTCTCTCTACTCCCTTCCCTACATCAGGGTCTGGTAAGTTTTGCTGGCAGAGAGCGGCACACCTAAACCCTTAACCACCTACTTCTAACCACGCGGGTTCCTCGGATCCCATTGCCGGCCTCTCCCGGGGCATGTAATTACTCGACGGACGATGTCTTTCGGCCCTTCTGCTCCTCGGCCGTATTACCTTCTTCGGCCGTCTCGCGCTCGCCGCTTGTCGCGCGGCGCGCACACCGGATCGCGTGGCCTTTTTTCCGCACGCCGAACTCAGCCACGATTTTACTCCGTTCCCTTGTTTTCAGGGGTTGCATCTGATAGGTGGTTGCACCTTTGAGCGTGGATTGGTGGCAGTGGGGGTAAGGTTGTTTGAGAAAATATTGCAAACATAGCTCCAACATCTCGATCTTAGTTCATCGAAGAAAAATAAGAATTGAAGAAAGGAGATCAAATTGGTTACACTTGTGCACAAAGTTTCTTCAGGGGAAGTTCCCCTTTTTTCGCCTTTTTTCATTGACGAAGTAGAATGGAGATGGGTAAGAGGAGAGATTTCAGAGGTTCGTTTGCTATATCTTCACTATTTCAAAGATTCATTCTTCAACTATAATTGAATTTTAACGAATCTGCAATTGTACGATAGTACGAACTCACAAATAATTTTGATTTTGTTTTGTATCATTGTATAGGGTGTCTTTTATATTTGGAATCCCAGGAGAGAGGGAAATTATCCCAATGTTCGGTCAAAATTGTCTTAAAAAAAATAGTCACTTTTTTGGGATATGTTAATTTTATTTAAATACAAAGTAATGCCAGTAATGTTTCAACATCTGTTTTATTTAAAATAGAGCAACTGTCAAGGTACTTAGTTGGTTCAACGAGAGGTTGATTGAGTTCTCTACTAAATTGTACTTAAAGAAAGTATTCTGCGGAAGTGTTTAATGTAGTCGTTGACTGATAAAACGGAGCATATATTCGCGAACTTCTGAATAAATTGAGAAGCAAAGAAAGTAGCATTTTCAGTAGGATGTCCAATTAATACGTCGCATGAACCTCATTTGTCAATATCCTTCAAGCTTCCCTCCGCAATTACACTCTGTCGCTCGAGGCCGATTCGCGAGCGTCGTAATGGCGGCGAAGCCGCCTGGAAAGTTCGACACTTCCGTTGACGTATCTATCAGCTATTGTGTCTCCGACAACTTTATCCGAACTCTGTCCTTAACAGCAAGGAAAATCAACTTCTTCGAACACCGCAAACCATATTTCTTACCTTTCGCTAATTTATTATCGTCCGCCTAGCGAACATTTGTGCGAAAAGGAGGATCGCGCGCCCGTTAAAACGGATAACAAATGCGAGGACCCGTCGTTTCGCCTAATCTGAAAGAAAATCTTGCGAACCACTCCTGAAACGAACAGGTACCACAGGGTCCGACATCTCGGACGCGATTATTTAACGCAGAAAACGCTAAATTTGGAAACTGACGTTCGGGACGATTCGTCACGCGAGATCGTTTGAAGGAGCCGCGTGTTTCTCTCAGGTAGCGTACTGAAATTTTGCCGATGTTTCGCGATCGGTTCGGTGGCCTTAAATATTGTGACTGGGTAGTTGGTCACGCTTCGAACTGGAGAATTCGTTCGACGAGGTGCAAACCTATTTTTACTTCTCATGGACCACCGAGATGTTTTCCAGGGAAATGTTTCGTAGACGTGACGAATTTCGTGATCGACAGATTTCCTTTGAGTTTAGTCGATGAGGATTTCGACAGGTTTAGAAAGTTAGGAAAATGGAGAGCTTAATATTTTGCGGATACCGTTTAAGCGAAATTCTTGATAATTTGGGAATCTTGATAATTTCGGAATCTTGACAATTTCGAATTTTAATAATTTCGGAATCGTAGTAATTTCGGAATCTTGATCATTCCGAATTTTGATAATTTCGGAATCTTGATCATTCCGAATTTTGATAATTTCGGAATCTTGACTATTTCGGAATCTTGATCATTCCGAATTTTGATAATTTCGGAATCTTGATCATTCCGAATTTTGATCATTTCGGAATCTTGACTATTTCGGAATCTTGATCATTCCGAATCTTGACAATTTCGAATTTTAATAATTTCGGAATCTTAGTAATTTTGGAATCTTGATCATTCCGAATTTTGATAATTTCGGAATCTTGACTATTTCGGAATCTTGATCATTCCGAATTTTGATAATTTCGGAATCTTGACAATTTCGAATTTTAATAATTTCGGAATCTTAGTAATTTCGGAATCTTAATAATTCCGAATTTTGACATTTTCGGAATCTAGATCATTTCGACTCTTAATCATTTCAGAATCTCCATAATCTCTACTCGACACTAACCAAAATCTTCAAACCCAGCCTCTACTCCCGTAGAAACAACGATTCACTGACAAACGAAACAGAAGAGACACGAGAAATTCCGAATAAAATAAACGTAGCAATTTTCTTGATTCCAGGATGATCATCGATCATCCAGTTCGAGGTAAACCCGACGAAAGAAGAGATCCTAGATGGTTAAGACGGAGACAACGTTAATATCACAGAGGGAACAATTCTGCTGACGAAGAAGTTCCGGTTCTTGCACCGGTGCCGCCATATTGCTCGCGAAAATGGCCACTTCTTGGATAATCCGACCAAGAAGCAAGCCGTATCCAAGTCGTCGAAGCACCACCATTTGCGGCGGTTCGCTAATTCCACGCCCATCTGAAGTTTTACTGCCAGTCTGGCCTCGTGGATCCTGGATATTTCTTCGAGGGCCACGTTTGGGAAATCTCGAACGGACGGAAACCGATATCCTGGCCGATCGTTTGCGGTTTTAGCGGCTCGTTCCTCGCCACAAAGCTTGCTGGAGGATTTTTGACGAGATCGGTCCAGGTTGGTGTATCGATAAGTTTATTTGAGCGAAAACAATTTTGTTTTCTTCTTTTTCTTTCGTTTTTTTGGAAGAGTAGAAAGGTGGAAGATGTTCTTGGTTATCGTGAAAAATGGTAGGTTATCCCATAAGTTCGTACAGAATTTTATCTCGTTCCACAGTTTCTTCCCCCTTTTTTCAGAATAAAATTTCTTTGCCTTTTCATTCAGATATTTTCCATTTTTCCTATATTGCAGGATTGTTCTTCTTTATTAAATTTTTCGCTTTCCCTGTATTACACACATAAAATACACAATCTCCTTGATTTGGTAAAAAAGAATAAATTGTGAGATGTAATCTCAGTAAAGAGGATTTTTTTTATTAACAAATCAGGAACACTATTTTGTTTCTTCTTGAAAAATTTGATTGAGTTAATGGAGATTCTTAACACGATAAGAATCTTTTTTTTTTTTTTGTATAAATTGTAAGGAATGGTTCGTAGAATGGTCAAGTTATATTGTTGAGATGCAATTTCTTCTGTTATGGAAAACATGACTGAGACTGCCTGTGGGAGTCGCTGGCAGCCATTTATGAGAAACCCTAGCGATGCTTCTTACCACCTTACACCGGCCGGTTGTCCTCGTTTTCGCAAAGAACTTTATCCAATAATGCAATTAAGAGCCGCGGCAATGTAACGTTCGCGTGTAACAATCGAATTAAGCGCAACGAAATGTTCTCGGTTCAGAAGTACTCTCTACTCGTAATGTATTTCGTACTACAAGCTCCTACGTGGGAAGTACAGTTACATTAAACTAGAACGAGAGTTCTACTTGTTCCTAGTGATACGTTCAAAACCCTGCCAACTTTCTACCAACCAACTACGCTAAATATCAAATCCATGTAGGTATATTCTAACGTAAAGAGAAATTAATTAAAAATTTCGATAGTAAACTAATACTCACTTTAAATCCTGTTTCTGTCACTTCCATAGTTTCACGGGAGACTTGCCATTTTTCACTTGACAATTTCGAATTTTTTTTATTTCGCAATCTTGATAATTTCCAATTTTCATCATTTCCGAATCTTGATAATTTCCGAATCTTGATAATTTCCTAATCTTGATAATTTTCAAATCTTAATAATTTCCAAATCTTGATAATTTCGAATTCCGAATCTTGATCATTTCGGAGTTTTGATAATTCCAGATTTTCTTAATTTCGGAATCTTAGTAATTTCAAATTTTGACAATTTCCGAATCTTGATAATTTCCAAATCTTGATAATTTCGGAATTTCTATCATTTCCGAATCTTGATAATTTCCAAATCTTGATAATTTCGGAATTTCTATCATTTCCGAATCTTGATAATTTCCAAATCTTGATAATTTCGGAATTTCTATCATTTCCGAATCTTGATAATTTCCGAATCTTGATAATTCCAGTTTTCCTTAATTTCGAAATCTTGATAATTCCGAATTTTCATAGTTTTAGAATTTTGATAATTTCGCAATTTTCTACTGCAAAATTTCATACTTTCCGCGATCCACACTTTCCAAGCGCAATTTATCACCGAAAGCACTGGCCGGGTCAAGAACGACCCGCTGCTAATTTTCCAAAAAACAATCAACATTCATTACTAATAAGTGTTACCATTCACACACTCCTGCACCCAGAAGATCACAGACCAACTTAACAAATCTCAAAGAAGCACGCGCTCATCCTCCTGAAACCGAACGAGAAACGAAGAATGTTCGCGGTGGTTTCAATCTCTGCCGGCCGGTGTATTAATATTTATCGAGCGTTTCCGAGGCGCGGTAAATATGAGGGCGAGTCGGAGCCGCGGCGAGGCGAGGCAAAGTGAGGCGGCGTACGATAATTTCATTGCTTAATTCGAGCTCGCCTGGTCCGTGGCCCAGAGGGGTCAAAATCGGAGTCTCGAGCAAGGAAATCGGCCGCGTTATACTATATACAGCAACACGCGTCCTCCTTCCTTTTTCCTCCAGAAATCACCGCACGAAGATCCCTACGCGAGATCCCTCGGATCGCCGTAAACGATCGTTTCGTACCGGCTTGAAAAATATTACGTCTTCATGGACACCGAGGTTACACGCCGCCGTCGGTATAATTTCGTCATTAAACTCATCTCTCCCCTTCCGTCCCGCTATTCGTTTCATCCCTGTGCCTCGCTCCGCCACTTATCGTTCAACTGCTCAACCAACGAGAGAGAGAGAGAGACAACGAGAGGGAAAAAAAGAAGAGATCGAGGAAGAGAGAGAAGACGAACGCCGTCGATCGATCGATGATAATGATCCCGTTGATGATAGCTCGCTCGTTATTATACACGTCTCTCGTCGGTGCAACGAAGAGATGCATATTGAGAGACAGAGAGAAGAAAGAGAGGGATAAGAGGTGCGCGTTCGTGTTTTAAGAGCTGGAAGCGATTGGTCGACGCCATTACTCACACCGTTTGCGCCTGCCACATGGCTCGATGGATCTTTTCTTCTCTTCTCGCGCCTCCGTTCTTTCTCTCCCTTTCTTTCTTTCGCGTTGGTTACTTGCGGTTTTACTTGCACCAACGGTTTACAGCCTGTATTTGCTGTCCCGTGCCTTCTATATCGTATGCCTTCCGGGTAGGTGTATGTGAACAAGGGATGGTTTATTGGGTAGGAAGATTTTCGGAGGAAGAATTTATTTATGAAGATTATGAATGTTGGAATATTGTACTGTTCAGCCTTGACACTTGCAGTGTTCAATGCTTGACAGTAGAACAACTGGAGTTGGGTTTAATATGTTCTTACTACTTCTGTTTATTTAGGTATGCTGTCAGGTGTGCATACCAGGCGTAATTTTTAATTTCCACAGGATTCTACACACTTTTCTCAAGGATCAACTCAGTTTCGTTATTTCGAATATGTAAGAATCGTTGATCCTTGAATTAAAAAATTTTTCGAAGGCCACTTTTGTAGCATCTTCAGTTCCGAATAATGTATTTGTGAAAAAGATTGTTCAGGTGTTTAAAAAAATAGAAGTCTATTAGGAAATACAAAAATTTCATTTCTTTCAATAATTCTTATAATTTTGAGACTTTTTTCAATATTCACATGAATATTTTAAATTGTTTAAATTTGCTTTTAAAATGATAATTTTTTACTAAATACCCGACTAAAACATTTTATTTTATTTCTTTTTTTTATTTAAGCAATATTTAAAATTTCTTTCAACAAATAATACAATGTATGAATTTCTATAACTATACATAGTTCAAACAAAAAAATATTTTTATATACCTTTAAAAATTATTAAAAATTTCCATATACCGTATACGTTCTGCTGATTTTACGACTACAGCACTGGTTACAAGCACCTTAATTCGTTAAAAAAGTGGACATTTCTTTTAACCACGTTCCACTATTTTACCGAGCACTAGGATTAAAAGCTCAGTTAAAAAAAAAATTGTCAGTTTGTATCAGTTTTTGAAAGTTAGGGTATTAGCAACGATGAATATTCATTCTCACCGTCAGTTCAGCTCGCTCGTTTCACGCGAATATTCTTCTTCTATTACCGTCAGAACGTAATCAATCACCTAGGTGATACAATCGTTCTTCCCGTATTATTCAATCCGCGATATAATTCCCTCCGCTCGTTCGTTGCCGAAAACTTTCGAACAACAACACACCTGCCAGAGAACCACGACTTTCCATTCTCTGTTCCGCGTTAGGAGACTCGTTACGTCAGTTCGTTCTCCAACGAAGAAACCAACATGGTGGCAGCGGGGTTGGCCGTGCGTTTATGCAAACCGGCCCATTAGCGGGGAACCGACGCGCGTCAATCCGTTTTAAAAGTGGCGCGTCAAACTCGCACGCCAGGCGCACAGGATCCGGTGAAACGCGTGTGCACGATCCTCGTCCGTTGGTAAACGTGTTCATACGACTCGTCAACGGCTCGTTAAATTCAACAATGACGCGTGAACACGAACGGAAAGTTACGTACAGTGCTGAAACTGTGCCACGGCGAATGCGAGATTTGCATGGATCGTTTAATGAGAAATATTCGCCGATCGAATCAGAATTTTGTTATTAAAAGAAGTTTCCGTCGCTTTCTAATCTTCTGGAAGTGTGTAGAATTTTTTGGAATCGACACTCTCCTTCGCTAAATAATTGTAAACTCAACCCCTTAACCTATGATTTCTTTTCTGACTGTGCATCTAAGCGTCAGCCATTTTCTGTTTTAGTACTGTATCGGGTGACAAGAGGTAATCTGTTACAAATTCATTGCACTTAGCAATCCTCAGTCTTACGACTTCAAGCGAAAGTTAGGATTACGATGAAGTTTTCTTACTAATGTAACTATTTCTATCACCTCTTCGCCAGAATCTCTGCCACGAGTCTGACAGGTTGTCATAGGTTAAGGGGTAAAGAAGAGAAAAGAGACCACTTTTGTAGCCCGAAAAATAAGCGATATTTAACAATTTTTGTTTTGTTGAACTAGTAAAGATATCGTAGTACTTTTTCTTTCGTTAGAAAGGGACATCTTTGGACTATAATGGACAATTTTTGTTCCGTGTAATTTTCAACGTTGTTATTGTAAATTTTATAGATTAAGGGGAAATGAATGGTACGAAATGTGTGAGATTACTGAAATTTATTTATTTGTGCGTTCTATCTACATTTGTAGTGCACAATTTTTGGCACTTGCGTCGTTTACCATTTCATCGAAATTCTTCGGTATTACTTTTACACGTTGAAAGGTGCTTTTTCCGTAGAACTTGCTTTCGAGAAGAAATTGAAGCCTAAAACGGCACAGCACACGCTTCCGTGATCGTTCGAAGGCCAGTCGGTGCTCGCGGGCCATGACGCGACATGACAGTCTCTTTGTGCAGGACGTTATGAAGATGTCGCCGAACGAACACCGCCACGGGGACGTGCGAAGCGTTTACAAAACGCTACGCGTACCACGGGGCCGCGTCACATCGACGCCGCTCGCATTATCTGATGGCACCGACATACGTCTTCGCTGTCAGCCGATCGTTAAGGGAACAATCAGACCCACCGGAGACGGATCGGCTTGCCAAAACCCCTCTTCCTCCTCCCCTCGCAGATCCTCTTTTTCGGTTCTTTACTATTTTTATTCCGATTTTCTCTCTCTCTGTGACGCGTCCGTCGTCTTCTTCTCTTTCGAGAATCTCGCTTCGTTCATTTTGAAATTATGACAGGGGATGAATCATTGAGAAAATTTGGAGATTGTATTTTAGTGAAAACGTTATTATTGATTTTTTATTGAAGGTATTTCCAATTAATATTCGTTCTGAGTCTTCTAAGAGATTCAGATTAGAAGTTGTATATATAGTAATACAAGCCTTGGCGAGGACTAGCGAGAAAGGACGTTAGCCCGTCCCTCTAGTGGTGGAGCGTAGGAGGTACCGCTACAAAATTGTAAAAGTTGTTTAATAATTCAGCCACTCAGAAGTCAAAATGACTAACTCCATATAGTGAGACTTATTAAATTTGCTTTATTTATGGAAAATTAAGCCATGTGCTTTGATACTAAATTTGGAAGAATATCGAAAAGTGGAGAGTTAATCGTTTTGACTTTCGAGTGGCTCAATTGTCAGCGGTGGATGACTATAGTCATCTTTAGTACACAGCTAGGCACTTGACGTTGGGTAACTAAAGGATTAAATGTTAAATTTCCGATTGCAATTTTTACGACGCGATGTATGAACATTTGACGTGACGTTAGAAGAAAGGAATGGCGTGGGCGGAATGGAAATTCGATTACTCGTGTCCCGCAGGTGTTTCCCTCGTGGTGTCCCTTTATTACGTGACAATATTGCGAACGCTTCTTGCCGGCAATAAAGCGCCTTAAGATCCACGCCAGATGTCACCATGGGTAGCGTCATATACGAGACCGAAATCTCAAATATTAGCGGATTCCCGGTTGGATAGAGAGGATGGCACGTCCACGCTCTAATATCGCGCTCTTTTTTCCCACCCCTCGCTCGTTGGACGCCGCGACATGTGCGCGAAACGGCTTATAAAACTTCCGTAGAGTACCGCCATCGCGACGCGTATCATCCCTGTCTTCGGACTGATGGAACCGCGACGCGTCAGACTGCCGCGGTTAATGTGTTTAAAAATGTTAAAAATATGTTTCACGTTGTTTATATCCTTGAAGAATTTAAAACCTTTTTTTAATAGTTTTACTTGGAGGAACTTTTACGAGAAACAGAAGCAATTCCTTTTAGAATATATCTTGTGGAGCAAGAAAAAGAAATTGTTGTTGAAGTTATTTTTAGGTTATTCGTTATTCAAGGGTTTGGTACTTTATGAAACACTTTTTGCATTCTTTCAAGTATCTTACCGGTTGATTTGAAAAGATTCCGGATATCCGCAGAATATCTCAGGTGCTGCCATCTATACACATTCGCGTGAATTTCTTTAACGACAACAAGTTTACCGATTGTCGATCAAATAGTGCTGACAGATATAAATACTCGTTTCCTCCCTTCGCGACAGCGTCGGTAATCAATAATGTTTAGACGCCATTACATCGCGCGTCAATAGTTGAAACGTTACGTAATGCTGACGAGGTCGACCCGAATTTTTCAAAAACTTCGTGTGATAAATTCATCGAACAACAATTGCAAGCAAGATAGTGTCCTTAGTGTATTTATTTTTTTTTCATATGAATTATGTATATACATGTGGATTTCATCGAGACGAGCATGTCACGGTCTTCGTGCGAACTCTGGTTTCTCTCTGTAATTCGAGCTTAATCCTTTCAATGTAATGAGACAAAAAGAAGGATGATGTTTCTCCTGATGACGCGATTGATAAAATAAGATGACCTCACAATGCGAGCTAAGACGCAGCGCACCCCTACTGCTAAGCAGCTTCATCACATTGTCAATTCCTGAAACAGATAAAGATTGGAACGTGAAGTTTTTGAACAGTTGTATAGTGAACCATCTTTGTTATACAAATATCTCATCAGTCTGCCAAGATTTTCCAACATTATTTTAATTCTGACCGTAATAAAAACGAAACCATTACGTTTATCATCATGTATAATGTTCTCCTTAAAAAAAAAAAAACTATTTCTACTTGAAAACTTACCATAATGGCATTGACAATATCATTCTGATTATTTTTGAGAGCTTTAATGGCTTTCCATCGGGTCACATTGGCTTGACACATTACTAATTCAACGTCCTTTTCTTCAACACCTGTTTCATCGACTTCTTCCTCCGATTCTTCTTGTATCGGTGCAACAACCTTTAAAAATACAAAGTTGAAGGAGTCAGTTAGAATAAAATATTATTGTAATTGTTTTGAATAATAAAATGCAATGCCTTACCGTGGTACTACCACCAGCTTCAGTTGCTGGAATAGCTGGTGGCTCCTTGAACTTCTCAGCTGCTGCTACTTGAGCTTGTTGACTGAGATCCTCGATCTAGAAAGCAAATTTTCTTTATAATCTTTGAGAAGTAAATCGAATTTTGAAAAGCAGAATAATTATCAAATATCAGTCTGCCAAGGTATCTTCAATATTCTTTTTCAGCGCGTAATAATCGAAACCATAAATAAATCATCATTTTTCCGGAACGCAAATTTTCTGTCTATACATAGCTTTAATTTATATTTTAAAAATTTCACCTTGGCTTCACCAAAAACTATGAAAGTATCCGAGACTGGATTCTTCAACACATCTGGCTTATTGATTACAAAGAGGATGTTCTTTGATTTACGAATAGTTACTCTGTTAACTCCTTGAACCTGCACATAATAGAGAATTTGGATTATTTATTCGTGCTTCAAAATAGATACTTAGAAACAAATTAATTCAACTTACAGGTTTTAATCCTAGTTTGCTCATAAGCTTTCTGGCCTTTTTTTCTCCTCGACTTTGTTTTGCCTTGGACACCATATCTATAGGAACACCGGTGACAGTTGTTCCAGGATAACCAACAGTACCACCAGCACCTGCATCGTCCAATTCTGGAACTGTGTCATCTGAATCTGAATCGGTTCCATATCCTGCTGCTGCTGCTTCAACCTTGGTAGGTTCAGAGCTTGCAGCTTTGTCAAGTTCAGTTAATTCTGGCATGTTTGTTGATCTGTAACAAACAATTAAATTAGACGTTACCAATTTACATATACATTAACTTTTTATTACTCATTAAGACACAAACAAATCTATAATATGTAAATTGTGTAAAATATATTAACATTTATTATTTTCGTAAAAATTTTACATTTTCTTCGCGAATCTAAGCTTTAACGCAAGATACACGTAAGAATAACTGTTCTATAAAAGATGCTCGCACATGTTTGATACCGGGTTAACAAAGTCAGCCCCACCTAGAGTGCACTCTAAATAGTATTATGATATTCAATGAACATAGACAATTTTATAAGCGCGATTGAATTCTCGATAAAATTTAACAACGGACAGTGCTATTAACAAATATAAACTAATTAAACGTAAAGGACAAACACGTATCGTACAATGATTGTCACAGACAAATGGACGTTGTTATGGCGCCCACCAAAGGTAGTCCAAAATACTTGCAAAAATACGATCGACAATTGCTCTTGTTATTTAATATTAACTATCGTAGCACGCTCGACTTTGTTCCAATAGTCGCGAGTAACACGTTTTCAGTTTCTTTGCGTTCCTATATGAAGCTTTATATCGTTATCGAGCATGATGAATTTCGTGAATAAAGACCGTGGAGCCACAAACATCTTGCACGATCATCGTTGACAATAAAACATATTACGCGATATGATTTGTATAAAAAGGTATGTTGGTTACTTGTCTCTCGATATTCGCGCTCTTTTACTATCATTACAGAACGATGCCGAAAAAATCGTTAGATTTACCTCGAACGATAATCCGTCGACGACCGGGCACTATTTTTACCATGTAAACTGAGACCAATTCACACATGTGCTCGAGTGTTCATGGTTTTGTACTTTTACGAACACAGAGCCCAAACGAACGCTTTGTTAAATCAGCACCCGCAATTGGCTACGTAAATTGAGGGGAAATGCATTGCGATTTTATGAAATCTCTGTAATAGTTGAAGAACCGTTAAAGATGTATAAAAATTGAAGTGTATTAAACGATTAACAATTTTGAAAAGAACAATTTTAATGTTCATATGTAATTTTCATATTATTCTTATGTTATTTCAATTAAAATAAATATTTGGAAAAGGTATTTTTAAATTTATTAATTTAATTATTAAGTACGATATAACTGAAAAAATGTTGATGTGTATTTTCATTGAAAAGTATATTTCTTTTAACAATTATTCAAACAGTTTTGCTGGTCGTATAAATACAAATTTTAAATCACATGTTTTACATTAAATACTAACTTTTAAGTACAACTGTGAATAAAAGTTCAATAATGATTGAAATCTAACAAAACATTTTTTAAAATGCGAAATATTTCATGATTTGCGTATAAATTAATTACATAAAAATCGCGTGTTTTACTGATCATTGATTCTTTTTTTGTATATCATGATTTTAAAATTTGCATTTCTTTTTACTTCTAAGAAATATTAGTTAGACACAAAAAACGTGTTACTATCACAATAATGCTTAAGCTAAAAAATCTATTAGGAAATAGTTCGGTGAAAAAAATAAATACTTTCTCCTTCCTTATTTCCATTTTTTATATAAATTATGGATATAAAAGAATCCATACCTTCCATAACATAGGATATTAGAGGAGTACCCAATCTACCAATAATGTGGTCGAGCACAAAATTTGCATACTTGCAAAATAGTATACATCTAATGAGAAAAAACGTATCATTCAATATGTAAAACGTTAAAGCGCAAAAAAAAAAAAAATGAAATGTCTTAAAAAAAAAAAGATGTCTTCCAATATAAAAACTAATGTCCACTATTGACAAGATAAGCAGTCTTGTATGAAACGTATTATTGACTACAATTTTCAACGTGGGCATTTTTGTAATGCTTAATTTAAAATCTTTAAAAGAATAAACGATTTCTAAAAAATTTTTCAATATATTATGAAATTTCATGATTTTGCAAGTAACAGATAGATGAAGCAAAAGCCCTCTAAGGAATTAGATATTGTCTTAACCAATACCTTTTCTAAGTACTTGCGATTATTTTGCTTCATTTTGCAGTTACTCGAAATCTTAACAAGAATTAGACAAGAATAATTTGGAATGACTTTTCATTCGATTATGAGAATATAGTATTTATGTAGCTTCTGTAAATACTATATTACTATCTATTGTCGAGTATGATATTTTTTACTTTTCCCAATTTTGTTCACGTAATACAGTATTTACGTCTCCGCTATACATATATACCTATACACTTATATACTACAACGCCAATTGCAGTATACTTCATAACAAAAAGTTTCATGTCGCAAATTGCTTCAAAATACATTTTCGTTAAGAGGAAGATTCGTCGATATCCATTTTTTCAACACTGTCTTCACAATTATGCACCTCTTTCTTTTCGGATTCTTCAGCATCCGGTTCATCTAAGGATTGCAGTCATTTGTAACATCAAAACAATATTAAAAATTACAAACATATTTAACAAACTTTTTCTTACCAGATGCATTTTCTATTGGTTTGGCAACATATTCAGATTCTTCTGACGCTTCCTTTGGTCGTTCAACCACTTCGATATCCGAATCTAAATATTATTTTGAATTTATTTCAATTGTTTTATCGAAAATATTTCTTAATTTTGTATTCGAACCTGTATCTGTTGTACTTGATAATTCCATGTCATTCAACCGGTGTCTAGCTAATACCTCACGAATAACGAACTGTGCTGTACTACTTGAAGCAGTTGTATCAGTGCCTAATTTTGGTGCAGCTGATTTCTGTTTTCTTGCAGGATTCCAAAAGTTGCAATAACAACATCTGAATCCTACAAAATAAAAGTACATATATTTTGAATATTTAGTATTGTAATTGAATCTTTATACTTAACTCATTCTGGCAGATTATGATAAATGTTTACCAAAATATTCAAATTCTTCTTTTAACGCCATTCCATTATGCGATTCACACTTTCGACAAATTAATGCATATCGATTGGATGGACCATCTCCGACAAGATAATCGATCAATCGATCCAAATAGGTTCTTTGCCGAGGTAATATCGGACGTGGTAAAGGAGTCCCTGAAATATTAAAGTTAAAGAAAAATAATACAAATGAAAGAATAGTATTAAAAACAAAAAATTTAGATAGTAATTATAATCTTAAAAATACTAACGATAACCCATGACTGAAGTATTAACAGATCTAACATCACTCTGAATAGGTGTATTTAATGGATTCTGAGTGGGAGCTACGCCAACTGGGACAAGGTCAGTGTTACCAGGCGAGCCACTTTGCACATTTAGTGGTTGATTTTGACTTGGTACTACACGTCTTCTCAGTTCCCCAGAAGAAGACATTGGGGACATAACATTGTGTGGTGTACTAAATCCTTGAAGTGTTTTTGATGGTGTCACTTTATAAGATAGCTACAATAAAAGTTACTTATACTGAATTTTTTATCTATTATTCTTTCATATTGTTCTCAATAATTTATCATCCAAAAATAAATATCTACATATTCTTCCTAAATTCATTATGAGGAAACTATTCAATGCACATAAAATACAAACCTGTAGTGGTGATAACTGGAAAATAAAGAAAAAAAATTTTGTTAATTAAAGAAAAATATAAAGAAAAAATTTACTTTGCAATTAAAATAAAAAAATTATATTATAATCCAAATCATGTTCTCTGCTTTACTTACAAGAGCCATTCTTAGTTGATCTGGAGCAAACTTTAATAGAATTTCTTTAGCTTTTTTATATGTTTCAGTTTCTGTAACTTCATCTAGAATTTTGTGTTTTTCTAAACGCATTGTACTCAATTTTTCTTCATTCTCAGAAATTTTACGTTTATAATACCAAGTTACCATTTTTTTTGTAAGCAATATTCTATGATAATAAAATTTTTAATTATCTTTCTAAACTTATTCAAAAGAAGGCACAAGTAGTTCATTGGAATAGGTACTTACAGAATTGGAAAGATTAACAATGGAATGATATAGAATATTTGATCATATAATGATGCAGGAAAAAAATAGAAGTAGAAAATGAATGCTGATATAATGTACAGTATGACACTATACAGAATAAGAGTTCCAACAATTTTTTTATGTCTCTGTTCTGTAGTATGTCCATATCTTTCTATCTCTTTAATTTTCTGTTAAAAAAGAAATTGTTAATTATTTTTAAAGTCACTAAATTAAATGATAAAGAGATCATAAATGTTTTACCGCATCAAGGTCCTCTAAAATTTCAATTGTTGTTTTCTTTTTCTGAAATGTATGTACTATGAACAAAAAAAAAGAACATTTTTACATAACATTAAATGTATGCATTTATTTACATATAAATATATCTTAAAAGAAAATCAAATTCAATTATTAAATTCAAATCAATTCAGCATTGTGAACCCAGCATGTTTATGGAATAATAATTAATATGAAGGCTTATAAATAACTCCATGCATAGCATATTAATTTATAATTTCCGTTAAATGATACCACTAAATTGTAATATATCTTCTCACTTTATTACTGCTATTATATAAGATAAAATTTATTAGTAGTATTCTATTAAACTTTGTCAAGTTTTAAAAAGAGCAGTTAGTAATATTATCATTTTTAAAATAGATACAGATATCTAAATGATGCCATGTATTCAGTTTTGTGCTTCAAAAAGAAAAAATTCAAATAACTTGAATGTAATGTCATTGAATGGTAATCTTGTATAGCATGCTAATTCTATTGCATAAATTAAAAGTCAATTTTAATTAATCATTCAGTGCTATGAACTTTAATTAGATTAAATTGTAATATTTGAACTATAGAAATGAAAAGTTATAAATTTTCAAAAGTTATAAGCTTTATAATGGAATCTATTTATAAAAAGTTACACATATGTTACTTTTCAGTAAGCTTTGTTCAAATCCCCTTATCTTCGCGCTTAACCTCGAAAATTTGTCAGCTATAAACCAATATCTTTAATTTTATTTTATTATAAAATAAAAGGACCTAATATATCATATTCTGCGGGTCCTTCGATATACTAGAAAACAGTATGATAGTATAATTATCCTCACATGCATAATAAAAAACTATATTGTGGCAGAATGTTAACCTTAATAAAACTTAGTATTAATATTATTTATGTAAGTATTGACACAACTTACACGAAATCTTGATATTATCATCCCCATGATGTCAGAACTTTAATGAACCTTTCTGCAAAACGAAAAATTTTTCAAATGCCGAACGTGAAACGGCTCAAACGTAATATGTCAAAATAAGAGATTCATGCAATTTTAAAATAGCCTAGCCGGGCGGTATCTACGTGTACTCGACCCAAATTTAAATCCCTCTGCGTTTTGTTCCGGTATTTATAGACCGAATCGTCTATAAACATTCTCTGAACGGCAACACAAAAAGATTTGTGATTTTAAAATTAATATTTCGGAAAAAATTAATATCTTCTTTTAGCGCGCAGAGTATTCATACAACGTGAAAATATATCGGTGAATCAACAGATGTCGAGAACACCTTTTCTCACTTGTCACTTTTACACGACTAAACCGGTCGAGCGTAAAAATGTACTCTTTAATTAAGATGCCATTCACTAAATTTACGTACCATCGAATTCCGTTTATAGTCACTGTGTTCGTTCCTACCGAGGATTAACTAGAATGGAAATACCGTATCGTTTGAAACTGTAAGCCGAACTGAGGTACAAGCCACTGTACATACTATAGAAGACAGTTTTGTTTAGAGACGCGTCCACTTCCCGCATCGATAAGGAAGAAATATGATTAACGAAAGAAATGTTTAATCGTATTGTAGTTAGTGCACAACATTGTTACATTAATAAAAAGAATTTCCATAGGGTTACATGTATTTATAATAGTTTAAAACATATATATGTATAAATAGAACTGACGTGTTACACTTGATCACTTAGAGATCGATATGTTCGTATTGCCATTTTTATTGAATATTAAATAGTAAACATTTAACGGTAAACAGTATACTTTTTTAAATATAAAATAGAACACGTTAAACAGATTAATTTATAGTTACTAAGAATACTGATAATTTAATTAAATCATCTCTTTTTACATACAATGTAAGTCATTGTTCAAGGAACCAGTTCATGCATTTTTCAGTTTCATATGACTGTTACTGCGAACTGTTCTCATCGCCATATCGATATATTCGTTTATACTAGGAATCGCTTGTTCGACAAGCATTATTTCCGAAGATGACATTTTAGGTAATCCAAAAACTTTTTGTACACCGGCTGGCCCAAATTGTATTTCACACGTAAAAAATCGGCATACCGGTAAAACGTTTGATCGTACGTAAGCAGAGGTAATCATATTTTTGAACCCGTTAAGCCCACCGGCCAATGTGAGAATCAGTTTGGCGGTTGCTGCTCCTTCGGACAACGTGGGTCCTCTGGATTCGATATTTGCCATTTCTTTGTCTGCACCACGTAACGATTGTAACAACATATCTTGTTGTGCCTAATTTGAAATATAAAGGATTAAAGAAGGGATAAAAATTCTGGGAATACAGAAGTTCGATGTAGATGATTCTCGTACACTGATGAACTGGTTCATTGGAGTAGCACACGACAAAAGCGGAACAATAGTGTTAGAATCTGCTCCACCGACCATTGGGACAGATAGGAATGCGGGATTTAAATCTAGAAGATTCGCGGTTATTGCCTCCATTCGCATACGATCAAGTGCGGTAGAACCAATGATTCTGTCCGGGTCCCACCATCCGGCTAGTTTATAAATCTCGGACACTATAGGAAGCGTAGCTGTGACTGGACGAGTGAAAACAGCCACCAAAGATTCTGAACTTATTTGTACCATTTGTTCGGCCATTTCGCACACATAAGGTGATGCAACCTCGAAATAAGCTGCCGGACTTAAATCCATATTCGGATTATTCTCATCCATCAACGCGATAATATTTATCTGCAGATAATATCAATTTACGTGAATCATTTTTAGTCCGAAATGTTTTACTGAAAATGTATTGTTCTTATTATTAGTACGGCTAACGTTATTTCATATTTTCTAAATGTATTAAATTAGAGAAATAAGATGACGAAGACGTACATCTTTTAAGGCGAGTTTTAATTGTTTTCGCTTAAAATATTTTATACGAGGCGACGTGTCAATGTGGTTAGCATCTAAAACTGCACCAGCCAATGAATCTTTTGCATCTACTATATGTATTCTTTTTATAAGGCGGGATTGTTTTAAAAGTACAGCTGTGTAAATTGTTGCATCGCTCCCACCAATTAAGCAAACTTTCACGTCACCCTTGTGATCTGGCAGAAAAGAATCGTAATTTTTGAATTGTGGCTTTTGAATATTAATGTCTGTTTCCTTTTTTGATTTTTGCTCAGTTTCCTTATTCTTTGTTTTTTCATCATCACTCGGCATATGCGAAATGTTTCGATAACGGTAACATGAAGTACACTTCCTGATAGATTTGAAAAGATATCGTTGTATTCCAATCATGATTAAGTATTTGTCTTGTAATGTGAATCATTTACGATAATTTTTTAATAACTTTGGAGTTTTTGAAATGCAGGAATGATAAAATTCGGAGAATACTTAGGTTACTGGCTTAAGGGTACATTGACTGATTAAAATATATAACAAACAATTGAATGATATTATAAAAATAGAATGCTTTACAAATTTATACAAGTAGTAAACATATTTTTTTTCTTTATATAATATGAAGAGAGGATA
>NW_017100190.1:4622959-4659090 GCF_001263275.1 Habropoda laboriosa | reverse complement strand
TTAGTAACATGAAACTGCTCAGTTGTTCATGCAGATATATAGCACAAACATATTTAGTTTGTTTCCACAATAAGATCAGACATATCTGGAACGCCTTGTATTTTTAATGTTTTCTCATTTGCTAAATGTAATAAAGATACAAAAGAAATAGGAAAACTCAGAGCTTCTTTGTTGTTTTTTGTTAACATATCTGGCAATGTTTTATATACTTCACTAAAACTTTTGCTTTCCTTCATTTTATATTCTTCTTGCTGGTTTTCTGTATTCTGTGCATTTGTATTTTCTTCAACATTATTTAAAGTGAGACTTTTCCAAATGGACTTTTTCAATTGTCGCATATCTATCCTTTGTACTCGAATACTATACGCGATGGATATTTTATTTGTTAATTTTGGAATAGACACCAAGTTATCTCCAGTAAAAATCATTTGCGTATCTATCTCATCGTGTTCCGACCCGTTATTACATTCATTCTCATTATTGTACTCATTTGTTCCATAATCTGTATTGGAAACATTAGGGCAATAATCTGATACATCATTTTCATTATTGTAATCATAATTATCTATATCAGATATACGAGTAGCATTTAATTTATCTTTTTTTTCCGTATATAAATCTATTGATTTATAAAGGTACAACCTACTAGCACTTGCAATATTATAATTCATATCTCGCGGTAGTGTATTTACTTCTTCCTGCCATTCTATGTTTTTAGCATTCAATTTTAATGCTTTACTGGGTAAAAAATTTTCTATTATCGCTTCTTTTATACTGTCACTATAGCATAATTCTATTTCTTTCCTTTTTCTATCTGGTTTCTGTTGACACGTTTCTATAATTTTTCTCTCTCTAAAGAGTTTGGACCAATTACTTAGTCTCCAATGAGATGGACCAGCCCAATGTAGGCTGATGTTTTTCTGAAGGAAAGAATACTCAGATTTTTTAGAAACATTAGTGTTGGATACAACTTTGCATAAGTCTACAATTTTTTGTATTGGCTTTTGTGTTTCAATACATCTGTCTACATTCTCGTTTTCATTCTGAATATCTAAGTAACTTATATCATTATTGATTGCTTCATTCTCTGATGGCAGACTAGCATCTAAATCAAATTGAAATCTGTCTTCATTATTTTTTTCTAATTGTGTACCCTTATCTTCTTCTTTTTCTTCTTCTTCTTCTTCATTATCATTGGTCCAACCTTGAAATTCGAAATTAGTTAAAGGTAAACAGATTTCTACTTCAGAGAAATCTTCTATTCTTGGAATAGCCACTTCTGTGGTTTTACTATTTATTTTATGTTCTATGGTATCCACCATAACATCATTGTACATGTGTAAATAAAACTTAGAAGATGCATGATTTGACAGCATTACTTGGTATAATGCATCTGTAGTTTGTGAATCTTCATTTTCCATTATCCATAATGAAGGTTTCATAGTTTCAACAATTCCTTTTAAACTATCTACTGTACCAAAAATCTTTACCCTACTTTTCTTTTTTCTCTTTTTACTTTGGTCTTGTAGATTATCTATTTGAGCTTCTTTATTATTTAAATTGCTTTCTGTATCATCAGTTGAATTCTCATCTCTTTCTTTATCTAATCCACCAGCCATTTTCATTAATTGTGTGTAAACACCATCTACACGAAAACCATAGATTTTAGTGCTTACATCTAAGGAGGTACTGGCTAATTGTAGATTAGTCATATTGGCATCCTTTTTTTTTATCATATAAGTCATAAAGTCGATTATTTCAAGGCTAAATGCATTTTTTACATTAATTTTATTTTCAGTGCTAAGTTTTACACATTCAGTTATTTTGTCTTTTATCTCAGGTGCTGACATTTGGGCTAAAAAACTGAGTCCTAATGACTGTCGTTTATTTTTTGTATTTACATTCTCTGCTGATATGGTGGTAGTATTAATTTCACGGCGTCTAGCCAATCTTTCAGCTTCATCATTATTTTCTAACAAAGCTGATGATAATAAATTTTGTGTGTGAAGAGATTTTCTTCGTGAAGCTGATGGAGTACTGCAAGATGGAGTCAATGGTGTATTTATTTGCACTGCCATTTTGCAAATTTATATGGGTATATAAACAGAAATTAAATATGCTTATCACAAGTATCTGCACTTATGTATCTGGAAGAAATATTTTTACATGTGTACTTCAGCAAAATGTTGACAAAACGTTGTTAATAAACGTTAACAGAAATAAAAATTATTTATCCTTGAAAGAAGTGAAGTTGTTTATAATTTTTTCCAAATCAGCTCTCATTAATCGTAATAATGAATAATATTTTTGCAAATCGTGTTGCATTTGTTGTAGAGTTTTCAGTTCGTTCAAAAACTTCTGGAAACAATACATCAATATTCAGGTAAACTTTATAATGTTAAAAGAATACTTGTACCACAGCATAGTTCGCTTTTCTTTTTTTTATACCTTATTTTCCATTTGTTGAAACTAATACAAAAGATATATTTAAAAGTATTAAGTTAATATTGATCGTTCCACTCCGACACATTTCTGCATGTAACAGAAAGTGTCACAAATTCAAACGTTTGAATACATAAGTGTTCTCAAAACTATTTTTTTTAAATAATAATAATTAATCTTTATTTTCATTTAGTATTTACAGGTAATTATTTTAAATCTATCTTATTTGATAAGTGCAGAAAGAATATATGTTTTTACAAATTTTTAATTACTTAAAAACTTTGCGAGTAAATTTTGGTTTGACAGAAAGGAAACTTGTCAAAGTTAGTTTTTGATAGAAGCATAACAGTTTTGCACTGTTGGCAATGCCGTTAAATGTGACAGGTCAGTCTGTAAGAATGGCGACTGCGGTAGAAGAACAGAATTCGGTTGACATGAGTGAAGATAAAGAATCACAGTGAGTTATGACATATTAATTGTAAAAAAATGTTAACCTACTGCTAACATGAAATTATATTAAAATATTGTAAATAGAATGCTACAATTACGATTAGGCTATAAGAAAATAACCTAACGCATAACATCATTCGTGATCCTTGGCGATATTTTTTAATTTATACGTTTATTTACATTGCAGATTCGACCAAGTCACTTATCACCAAGTTAGTTGGGTGGATATTACTCAAGAATTTTTCGAGGCCATTAGAGGT
Organism: Habropoda laboriosa; assembly: GCF_001263275.1. Classification (NCBI taxonomy): domain Eukaryota; kingdom Metazoa; phylum Arthropoda; class Insecta; order Hymenoptera; family Apidae; genus Habropoda; species Habropoda laboriosa. The sequence continues at coordinate 4,655,938 of NW_017100190.1, read as the reverse complement.
GCTTATGTAGAAACTAATTTCCTCCCTTGCAAATGTTTGCTTGTGTTTTCTTTTTTATTTCTATCTCTCCTTATATTTTTCGTCGTGTGATAGTTGGGGGCGATTATGTTTCGATTTATGCGCTACCTTTTCTGTCTAAATAATTCTACTATTTTATTTAGTAGAATGTTATTGGCAATTAAGTGTCATTTTTAATCAAATACATATAAGAGGGTTATTTGTTGAGACTTTAATTTATACTAATTAACGACACAAATCAATAGGTCTTAATATTATATTATCAGTACAAGATACTTTATTATTATGTTAATTTAGAACTGGAGTTAGGTGAAATATTACACGATGAGTTGTTTGGATTATTTGAGGCAATGTCTGCAATTGAAATGATGGATCCAAAAATGGATGTTGGCATGTTGTGCAATCGAGGGAACAACAAACCATGCACTTTTGCACAGGCTGTTGAATCGGGTGCATTAAAATTGGACAATTTAACTCCAGCAGAAGTTATAGGAATAATAGATTCAACCTATGCGTGTATAGTGTCTTGGTTGGAAGGTCATAGTTTAGCCCAAACAGTTTTCACTAACTTGTACCTTCACCAACCCAGTCAAATAGTGGATAAACCTTTAAAAATCTTTTGTTATGCTGTGTACAAAATAATTGAGATAATTAAAGATTGCATCAATAAAGCATTGGTTTTTGAAGAAGAAGATTTCCAGAGTGTTACTTACGGTTATAGATTGCAACAGGATATTACAGAACAAAAAATCATATCTATGTTACAAGAAGTAGAAGAAGAACTACATAGGAAAAGTAGAATAAAACTAATCGATGTAGAATTAGAGACAGAAGTATGTGTATGTTCCAAAGCATAATGTGTGTTAAATTTATGTGTGATTCAATATGTAAATAATTGTTTGAACTATTATTTCTTCTAGTATAATGATGGATTAGCATTGTATGCCAGAATTAGATTTACTAAAATGTTTTATCGAATTTTATCATTAATGGGGAAAAAAGAACAATTGCAACAGAATTTAAATGATTGTCATAGATTATTATCAAAATGTTCTTATATAATTCAAGTTATGATTAAGACAGTAAACTGTGGAGAGAAAGCTGATGAAATATGTAAGTTTTTCAAAATTGTTTCTTTGTTTCTATAAATAATATATTATATTTCGATTGTAGCAAATTATCCAACTATTATGGGGTTTGATCCCATGGTAAATCAAAGATTATTACCACCAACATTTCCACGGTATACTAAGATAAAACCAAGAATAGAGGCTCTAAAGTATCTGGATGAATTATTGAATAGATTTCGAACAGTTACTATGATCACCAACCAGAATGGATTTCATGCAGCTCTGGTAAGGAAAGGTCTACAATTAAATAGGAATGTTTGGCATATATTCCAAGTGCACTGATTTCTTTTTAGGACTTTTTTTTAGAATTTTCACGACAAAGTCCGTGTATACTATCCAGATCAATGCTGCAGATAATTTATTTACCTACAACAAATCGGGTGTTCGGTGTGCAAAACTTTGCCGATGTTTTGAAAGAAGCGGTACGAAATTTCACAGGGTCTCCAGCTTTAATGCCAAAGAGCACGTTATTTTACAATCATCTAGCCAAGGGAAATGTTGATAGTTTCATGTCTCATTGTGTATACCTCTTTGGCAGTTTATTACAACTTACTGGCCATAACAGAGCAAGACAGAGAGACAAATTAGCACATTTATTGGAAGAATTTGCAACATTGCAAGATGAAGTAAGTTGAAAAGAAATTTTCGTTATATAATACTTACGAATCTCGTTATTTTAATTTCGAAATTTCAACAGGCTGAAAGATTAGATGAATTTTTACACGCTTGTTTGACATTGAAAGGTGATGCATCCAGGTCATACTTAACTTGTTTTCAAACATGGATTTTGTATTATACACTACGAGTAATGGTCATATATTTGTTAAGTGGTTTTGAGTTAGAATTGTATTCCGTACACGAATACCACTATATATTTTGGTACCTGTATGAATGTCTTTATGGATGGCTTGTATCAGCTATTTCAAGAGCTAGTATGTTTTTTATGCAGCAAGATTTACATAACGATACACATAAAGGTAGAGGCGGTAAAAAGAGTGCGAAAAATAGGAAGAAAAAATCGACATCGAGTACATATGGTTTAGAAATATTAATGTATCAAGCTATGCAAAATATATGTGGAGGATATTATAAAGTAAGCTTTATGGTTTTATAGAAATAATATCGCTACAAAAATAATTTCATTTCAATTATGAAATTTATTTTGCAAGGCTTTACTTGGTTTTCGTATCGATGGAAAAATACCACTTCCGGAAGTGCAATTTGATTCAGAAAAAATTCGGTATGAGCATAGGTTATCACCGTTTTCTGCGTTACTGACACCAACATTGGTCCGTTACGACACCTTCTTAGAAATGACTAAAGAACAGACAATGTACGAAGGAAATGTAAGTCTAACAATCTTTTTTGCTTTCTTCAAGTAACACTGAGTATATTGTTTAAACTGTTATTTGTCTAGAAACCGATTACTGGTGAAGTGCAGTACTTAGCCGGTTGCCGTCATTTTAATCAAGCTAGAAGTATGTTGAACCGGGCATTGTCCCTTTACCCACCGAATGCTAGTACCGTAAACGAGGTAAATAATCTTAAATCTTCAGTGTATTTGTTCGTGTCTTCGTTAAGAAATGATATTTCAATTGTATCGTTTAATTTGTAGATCAATCAGTTGTTAAAAGTGGCGAAAACGAATTTCGTGGTTCTAAAGTTGCTCGGTTATGGACATAAAAAGGATTCCAAAGAACCTCCAGTATTCGACTTCTCGTGTCATCAACATTTTCCATTGATAAAACTGTCCTAAATCATTTGTAACGGCCATCATTTCATGCTATAAACGACCTATTATTTATTCTAGCTTTAATCGTGCAAAAAATATTTTTGTGTTGTTGACTTTGGATGCCTTTTTTTTTTCTTGTTTAATACAACCTTTTAAAGCTCTCCACCCTTTTTCGTTTTATTAACGATAAACCCTTCATTGTACAGATATGTATTATTTGTCGTACATATTTTGTGGATAAATTTCTATGAAAAAGATTAAAAAGATATTTGTATATATTTTATCATATATTGTATATGTTTTAAGTGAGTTCATGTGGATATTGTTGTGCGTAATAAATAAGAACTCGATATAATATACGACCGTTCGCTAGCTGGTCAAAATCGAGACTCATTTCATAGATCGATAACTGCGGTCGGTTAGAGGAAGAGTTCTCAAAGAGAAAAAGCTGCGAAGATTTTGCCTACATCAAACACTTATTCCATTCCCGGAGAAAGTCTAAAAAATACGTGCAAATAAAGCGCGTATCTGTGGAAATTGGCATCTTTCGAAGTGAAGAAGATTCTTTTGCGATCGACATAAAATTCTTCCTTCGACACGAGTCTCTAAATTTCCTGCATTTTTCCATTCTTATTCAGCATGGTGTTGTCGATAGTGTGGTATTGTTCTAGAAAATCTAACAGTACCTCGTTAAATTGAGTTCTTAATTTTTTCCTCTTTTTTTCTTGTACAAGCTTCTTTGGTACGTGACAACAACGACACCGATGTCTAAATTCTTGAATTTTTGCTTCAAATCTATTTTCTTTTTTAATCACATCCAAAACGTCACAAGACTACTTTCAATGTTCAGAAAAATGAAAACTCGAATGCAGGCCATACTGTACGTACGCGGTGTATCGAAAGCACGGATACACTGCACGCAACAATATGACGAATGAGTGTGTCGATCGATCGTTTGAGGATAAGGTTCGTGAAATTTACAGATCGTTGTGAAATGTAAATATAAAAAAAAAAACAAAGTATAGAATGTATAGTCTCGAAATGTTGTATAGATACATCTTATCAATGAAATTGTTAACAGTTCTTCTTAGTGACATCTGCGACAATTTTGAACATAATTGCAGGCTTCAGCTATGAGATACACGTTCCGATAACAAATCTCTTTTAAATAAATAACAATACCGTAATTTTCATTAATCTCACGCGACCTACGTTGTTTGTGTCTATAAGTATACATTGTATCCCCCTACACCACTAGGCAGATATTAGTTATGGTTTATACGTTGTTAAATCCTGTACTGTACAGACACGATATATTGTAACATTGAATCGAAACACTGAATTTCAATGTGAAATTAACAATCGAAAGATAAAATACTTGTAAATCACAAAAATTCATGTCAAAAAGTGATGTATGTCTAATAAAAATGATAATCCACAAAAAACCTTCCTGAAGTTCATTTCAACGAAGCGTGACACATTTTCGAGATATTCGTAAAAAAGAAATGAATAGCACTATTTTCTGACCCGAAACTATATTCAACGCCTAATCGATCATTTTCCAAAAAAAAAGAAAGAAAAGAAATCAAACGAAATAGTCTCAACACATTTGGATCATCGGCTATCTAAGAAGTTTCAAAATGGTTTGCTGTCGTTCCTCGAAAGTGGAAGATCGAAAAGTGAAGAAACCTTATTTAGGAGGATGGAAGCACAAATTGACGAGAATAGAATACTTAAACGCCGAGTCGCAGACAGGCCCGTTAAGAATGCCAGCGAAAGAAACGTGCAGCAAGAAAGTGCAATACATTTCTTGGACCGAGGTATTCACACAAACGCCGTGCCATCATCCAACGCAAATGTGGAGGTAACGGTTTCATTCTTCGAAATTAAAGCAGAAGATCGTTCTCCTTTCTTCAACTTCCTCTCTCCCTTCCTTTCAGACCTGATTGTTTCGTATCGAGCGAGAAGGACAAGCTGATAACGTCGCAACCGTACGAGACGTACGAGGAGATGATGGCACGACTGGACTACGATGGAAAAGCACGGATCATCCAGAGAAACTATCGAATATACAAGTTGTTGAAACACGTTCGAGAATTCGCTAGAGAGTATCGCGAGCTGGTAGCGAATTGCGAACGGCAAGAAGCGGAGAAGATATTGATGTACAGGTATAACAATCGTTTAACCCATTCGAGGCCAGCGACTTCTCGAAAGTCGGTCCGCGAAAATGTTTCTTCTTCTTTATATTGAAAATTGAGAAAAGAAGACATGTTTGGGAAGTGAAAAATTAACACCTGTGTCTACGCTCACTTTGTGGCCCTAGCTTGAAACCAACGCAGGTTTTAATATCTACAGAGCTTTTACTTTTATTTCGTTTAAATCCACGATCGTTACACACACGGTCTGTCGTTGGTCTTTTCGCCAAGGGACGGCATTTCGCCTCGAATGGGTTAAAGAATTCACGATCTTCGATCGACAAACGCTACATATATCGATCCACGTGGTCAGGAGGAGGCATCAGCAGGAGATCCTTCGAAGAATCGATCCGAAAACTCGGCTGGACTTCGACTTGCTGTACGATTTGGTGGAGAAATGGCGGCAGGATCGTCTCGAGTGTGCGAAACGACGATTCTTCAGACCGGCTAGATGCGCGGAGAATTACGCGATCCTCGAGAAAACCGTGGAGATGTTGAAGATGATCGACGAGAAGAGACAAGCCGTGCAGAAACGTCACAGAAATCGAAAACGCGTGAAATTCATCGCGGTGAATTGCAAGCCTATTTCGTGGAACGGATACAAGAACATGCTGCTAGAGATGGACACGACGAGAAATCAGAAGGCACGAGAACTGAAGACGATCTACGATTCGTTGACGAATTACAAGATCAGTCGAGGGGAACGCATGGAGATACTGACGATGCTGAAGAAATCGTTGGAAGCGCACAATTGCATCGCTGCATTCGATTTGATACGACTTCTGGACCAAGAGCTGACCTACTTGGCAAGAGAGATGAAAGGCATGTCGCTGGACTACTTTCGGGAGAGGATAGTTTGTAAGAAAAAAAGGGAATTCGTGAAATTCTTGTCTGTGATACGCGAAATTGGCGGAAATAAAAAACCACGTTTCTCCCTCGTTTTCTCTCTTCGTCCACTGTGTAGACGGGTATTTGAACTTTCTACGATCGTCACACTCGTGCTGTTGCGTGAACAACGACGTGGACTTTTGTAGAAACGTGGAGGATGAGAAATTACGCGAACCGATCGAACCTGCGACGAAGATGTGCCATAGCTGCATGAAACTGCTGCCTAATCACAGATTCACCATTCACGGGAGGATGAAGAGGTTGACTACTTGCATCGGTACTTTCTCTTTCTTTTTCTCCTTCGTCCTTCTCTCGGCAAGAGTTTTTCACGCAAACTTCGTCTAAGGAAGATTTAACAGTAAGGCTTGAACGTTTCAAGGATGCACTTGGCTGCGTGAAAGAAACATCGCGCACGTGAGTTACGATCCGTACATATTTCTTCTGAACTGCGTGCGCTCCGAGGAGAGGAAGATGGAATCACCGTCGGCTGTCGCGTTTACGATGCAAAAACACGATATCTACCACTTGGTGAACAATATTTGGCACGGCCATTCGGTCGTCAGCGGGAACAGAGACCTATTTCTCCTGAGGATCGTTCGATACGATATGAAGAAGGAGTGGTCGCCTTGGAATTGTATCCTTCTGACAGACGAGGAGGCCGAGGTTCATCGTTGGATCAAGGATCTCCCGTCCGTGTATTCGGAGCCGCTTATCGAACGGATCCTGTTGTCTCATCAGTTAGCGAAAAACCAATTCAAGTATGTGAACGTATAGCGAGCCTCGCTGTTACTTACGTCTCCGACGATCGTACAGAGTGGAAATAACGTATTGATTGGGTACGGGGTTACAGGCACTTGAGAGAGTTCGAGGAAGAGTTTCGAGACGAGTTTCGTAAGATCGAAGACAAAGCTGTGTACAAACCGGCGATCAAAGTGAACGATTATCTGTTCTCGTGATGTGAAACACTTTCTTCCTTTTTTATTCACACTCGTGTAAATTTATCTATCGCAATACAACGGCAATTGAAGTATCAGTTTCCAATTATTCGGCACGGTGCTATTGATATTTATCGGTTCACGCGATACCATGGGGGGTGAAAAAAAAAGGACCAAAAGAGGAAAGCGTTCGTGCGTATATACCAAAACCTCGTTAATCAGTCCAGAGACACTTTTTTTCTCTCTCTTTTTTTTTTTCACCCAACGGGACAGACTATCACGGTGGTTTAGATATCGTTTGGTGTATCCGGCGTTAAGAGAACGATCGAAAAAAAAAAAGAAGAGAAAAGTTTCGGTGGGCTCTCTTTGAACGAGGGACATATAAAATCGAAAAATAATGGACTAGAAAGTGCTTTTGACCGATCGACCAAGCAGGTTGCCATTGGCAACGGTGGATTTAAGGCTTTGAGCTTTCAGGTGGGTGCAGAGGTCTCCTGTATATGGACTGCGTCGCATTAAAAGCTCCGTTCGTTCTTCTCTGTCCGACCGCTTCCGGGACCGCTAACCTTTTCCTTTTTTTCTCTCTCTCCTCTCTTCTGCGCCGTTTCGATAAATCTAGCGGCACACGTTATTTCAAGGCCTGCCTCTTGGCCGCGTCGCGACGCTACGTCGTTGGCCAATTTACGGGTGGACGGGAGGAGTGACGATAAATTTCGCTGGCGACGACGACGAATCGCGGCGGGACGAGCGATGAATAATCGCGCCAGCAGCTTCACCTGATAAACACCGGCGTTAGAAAGGTAATTTATGGGACGAACGATTTCCAGACGGTGGATTGTTGGTGAGTCGAGATACAAACTTTACTCCAATTCGCGTGTGATTCGTTTCGTTCATCAATCGTCCATTAGTTTTTCTACACTCGTCTCGTTCGGTTCATTCGCGACGGAGTTCATTTTATAAGCAGATTATCAATTCCTCAGGCGAGGATTTATAAAGTGTGAAACGGATAATAGCAATCACCCGGCGAATCAATTTTTCGGCCATTCGTTATGGTATTATCGAAACTAGACCCTTGATTGTCCGTTCTGCTGATTATGGAACGTTCGTTCCATTTCTCTTTTTCTTTCTCCCCTCGAGATAATGAAAAAAAATCGCGTAACATCGCCGCGGAATTTTTCCCTCCTGTTCTCGAATTTAGAGTTCGTTCGTTAATATTATTTCAATGTCCGCGCCGGAGGAGTATTTCGAATTTAAATTCCAGCGGAATTTCGTCGGGCCGTTATCGTGCCGTGCAGGGAATATTGTTTCGGAATATTTATATTTAAATTCGCGAGAGTAGGAGAGAGGGACAGGGGGAAAATGGAAGAGGAAACGTTAATCCCCGATAGAGGGATGAAAAACCATCGACTTGGAGATTCTGCGAGAGCGCGTGCTTGCAGCTCTCGGAGCTGTTACATCGCCGATTCCCTTTTTGCATTTCTTCGACGCTCCAGGCGGTTTGCTCGAATAGTTCTGCGTTCGTGTCGTCTCTTAGCTACCTCTATTTCCGTTTTCCCCTTAAATAATTCATAACGCGAGGAGAGAGCGCGTTGCACCGCTTGGAAAATTTCGAAAAACCAAGAGCAATAATTCACACGGATCTTCTCCTTCCGGTGGAAACGTTCAATTCTCTCGTTCGGGGGAACAATCTCGCGAAGAAACAGCAAGCACGAGATGATATTCTCGAAAAATCTGAGAAGAAGAATTAAGATCTTTTCTCGGGAGAGATTTTCCTCGGAAGGACGATAGACGAGGATGAATTGGAAATTGTCGGTGAAAAAGACCACGTTTAAACGACGTGCCCGTGTCTTTCTCCTTGTGTCGCGTTAACGAGAAGAAACGAAGTCGCGAATGAAAAAAAGATTGAACGCGGGTGCTCGCATCAGGCAGCCTCGTCGCCTGCGGTTCGTGCATTTTCGACTTGGCCGCCTCTTCGCGGGGATCATGAATATTTCATGGGCAGGTGTACACGCGCAGTCAGCTGTCGGCGATCCAATTAAACGGAAATGAAATTTCTCCGTGCTAACGTTTAACAAGCAAAGTGTAAACACTTAACTCTCGCTGGACAAAGTTGGTTCACGATGCAACGTCGTGCCCTCTTCGAATTAGAAACTCGTATCGATTGAAAATCTGCGTGTAGTACAATTTAAACTAAAGCAAATAATCACGCTGAATTTACGTTCGCCGTATTTTCTCTCCTCTTCAAGCCTGTTTCACGCTGAAAGTTCGAAAACTCGCTGCTATTTTTCCTGCTCTTTTCCTTCACCCTCTGTCCACGTTGCTTCGGAGTTTTCAACGTTTTCACAAGCGGAGAGGATGGAAGAAAAAGGGGCGAAAGAGAGCAAAGGAAGACTCAATTAAAACGGGGTTAAACGAACGAGAGAAAGAAAAATTTAAGCGATTGCGCGCGTTTCCCTTGTTTAAAGGGACGCGCGGTGCGTTTAATGCACTCGAGTTTCACGATTCTCCGCGTTCCCGCCGGCGCATTTTCGCTAGATTTCCATCAGCCGTAAAACCTCGAAGGGCGCATTCCTCCGTTCGAGCTTCCGTCGTTGTTCGCCGGGATAACGTGGAATTAAGCAACGCCGCGAATTAACGAGAATTTCAAGACACCGAGGATAAAATTGCACAGTTTGTTTTCCACCGTCTTTTTTCCTCCACCATTTTCAGGGCAGACTTTCAACGTTTCAAACGTGAAGATCTCGCTGTAATTCGAAAAGTGCATCGGCATAAATGCATCATTTTCGTCGGAGGAGGAGAGGTGACGTTTCACGGCCGTAAAGTTCGAACGGCGGAACGATTGATTTGGATCGCGCGCGAAACAATTTGGCGCGTCGCGTCGCGTCGTTCCCGCGTGTTACGTTTACGGTCCCGTAGACGGTTTTCTGGCCGACGCAGCCGAGCAACTTATTTGCGGTCGAATTTACGCTGGCAATACACTTATTTATGACCGAATTTGTGCCAGTCCGCGTTCGTTCACGGTGAAATTTATGCTACACTAAGCGGTCACCGATAACGCCCGCGTTTATGACCGAATTTACGGCGGGGCGATACGCGAACGTGCTCGATGATTGACGCTCTAATATTTACGCCGTTTGCTCTACCAACCGCGCCGAGTAGATCAGCCCAAGTTTAACGCGGCTTTATGATTTTTTCATCGTCCATTACGACTTTGAAACTTCCTCGCCGAGTAAGCCCGGTTTCCCCCCGATTATACTCTTCGAACTTGCTAATGCCTTGAAAGCTATTCGCGCCAAGAACATTACATATTCTCTAGAAATGGAGCCTCGACTTTGCTTAAAAAACGAAGGAAAAGTTTCTCGCTTCGCTCGGGAATATTAATTGCACACCTTCGATTATATTTCAATCGTACGAAACGAAGAAGTCTCCTTTTTTCAATTCGACAATTCGTTCGCGGAATAAAATTGCACGAAAACGAGGGGTCTGCGAAACGAACGTCGAACTAAAGCGCGTCTGTCTTCAGTTGGGCGAGGCAGACTCTCTGTTTGTGGTGCTTTACGAGGCTGCCAGTGTCACCAGAGGCCCGTGTTTGCACAACGTGATTTCTAATGTCACACCGCTGCATTTACATTACGCTACAGGCCTGTTAATGGCACGTGGTTATGTTTACAATGCGCCACGTGGCCCGTAATGTCACTGCGCCGTTGTTTACGCTGCATCACGTGGCCTTTGGTTTGCGATGCTCTTGTAACGACGATTCGGAATCGCACGTTTGCCAAGCACAGCCTAAGTTATGGATTTCGTGTAAAGTCCGGTTGTTGTCTCGCCGCGAATAATCAGATACAGCTTGTCGCTCCGCGCCGTTGTTCACGCGTGAATTGCCTCGCGTAATTACAATACGTCCGCTGCTTTTTATTTGCTAACTGAATCATTTATGACAGACAGTGTCTCGAATTATGTTAAGCTTGATTTCTAATTTTTACTTTCCTTGTAAAATAGAGTCACACTTATGGGGTGTTGAGATACGACAACACTGAGTTTCCCCAATTTTCAATGTTAACTCTAACTTCAATTTTAATTTGTAAGTCTGAGGTTTATTAGACAGAAACTGCACATACTGTCGTAATCGCTTTTATTTAATACATTATTCGAGCGACGAGTACTTATCGTTAATCTACCTTTAACATTCTTAACTCTTTCGCTACGGCGGGTGACTGGCGGCAAATTTTTAACCGCGGCTGTAAAATTTCTTATTTTGCCCGTTTCGTATTAAAATTCGGTTTATTAAATTAAGGTGGAAATGCGTAAAGGATCAAATTAAGCAATTAATTAAGCATTTAAAATTAAGATAAAATTTTCAAAACGCCTGTAGGCGCCAATAGTAACGAAAGGGTTAAAGACTGCACATACGTAAAGGTATTCTTAAAAATTCGAACGGTATTACTTTCAGATAACCGCCTATTACGATGCACTGAAAAAGGAAGAAAGAGCAGCGTGGAACTTTTGCTACGCTCGTTCGAACAGGGGTGAGGAAGATCAAGAAGAAGCTTGCGGAGGAAAGTTTCGCAGGAAAGGGGATCGAGAAGAGTAAACCGAAGGGATTATTGTCGCGGGAGGTAAGAGGACACGCGTCCACGAATACAACTTCCCGATTATCTAAATCCCGCGCAGCCAATTTCGGCCGCGTTCCCCTTCCTCGCCATTGTCCGACCGCCGCTCGTTTGGAATTGTAAAACGGCGGACGATGCAGTCCTCCCGGTGAATCCTTTAAACCTTGGCATAGTAATTTCCTTTACTACCCGCATTACCATTATCCCATTGTGCCTTTCACTGGTTATCCTTACAGCGTCGAGTTTCTTCTTTTTTCTCCATTGCTCTTGCCATCGATCGATCCTGCGTAACCACTGCTCATCCTTCGAATCCTTCAACTTTCAGATGGAGAATCCTGCAAGCAAAACGAAGGGGTTCTTAGGTGGCTGGAGGAGCAAAGTTACGGGGACCGTTTATTGCAACGCGTGCACGCAGACTGGAGGAAACGAGGGGAATGTTAGCTCTACAGGTTCGTGAAGCTCGGTTATTTAGCAAATTAATGTTGGTTATTCGCAATACAATTTTCATTGTAACAATAAGGAAACGTTCGGAGTATCTATGCGTTCGTATAGCGTGTCTTGTTCAGAAAAGTTCAGTAAAGTCTCCCGGTCCTTCTATTCACGTTCTTAGGAGCGTCTTAAGGAACATGGAAAAGAGGTGGGAAATTAGTCCTGTAGCGAGCTTCTACGCTCTGCCACCAGAGGGACGGACTAACCACGAGTTCTCGCTAGTCCTCATAAAAGCTTCCGTTTGTATATATATAACTTCTGACCTGAGTCTTTCCAGTCCCTCCGGCGTGTAAAGCACGGGCCTCCTAAATAAAAAGCCTTACTGTCGAATCACTAGAAGGTCCAAGACGAAAAACGCCCTCTTCTACCTCTTTCGTTTTTCGCCTATCCTCTCTGTCACTTTCCTCCATCCCTTCAGTCCTGTCCAATGGGAAGGATAGAGGAAAATTCGGGGGTATCGAGGAGTCCCTGGCGTTCGTTTACTGCGAGTAAACTGGGTTAAGCTTACAGAAGAATAAGCTTGCGATACATCAATTGCTATTGAGTATATGAGAGGCCACCAAACGCTCTTAAAAACCAAGCGTTAATTTAGGCGTTTCTGCTGATCTTAAAGTTAAATATGCGATAGGAAAATAAAATGTTGAAATTCTGGAAAATAGAAAATCATGAACTTAGGGCAATCTGTTGTCCTTAACAGGGAACGAAGGGAGAAAGGAAAACGAGAAAAGAAGAGTGGAAACGGATTTCCGCGTGAACAAATTTACGAACACGGGATACAACGTGGCTGTGCAGGCGGAATTCTTCCCTGATATTCGCGACAGACTGGTGGGAAGCTCTTCGAAGAACACTTCGAGCGGTTTTACAGGTGAAGTAATGGACGACTGGAGTCGGTGTAGAATTTATGGGTGGCGAAGGGGTGGTTTTTTCATATCTCTACGTGGTAGAAGGCTACGAAGCCGGGGATGTTTTATTAAATAGGTCGATTCTGCCAATTAATTGTCATAGCCAGGCGGATGGTAAAATTTGATGGTTAGAGCGAGATATACAATTAGTCTACGTTGCATAAGTAGGTAGGATGAAGACTGGTTAGAGGAGCAAAATTTTCTCCTTAAGACTTGTACTAAAAGTTTTCGGTCCAAGGTACTAAGGGATTGCTGGTAATAATTTAATATCGCGGTGGGGATTCAGAGAAATCTCTCCGACTCTTACCAATTACTATTTCAATTCTCTTGGATATTTTTAATACGAATTTTCGTAAAAATTTCAACCAACTTTAGCTTTTCATGGGTTTTATTAGATCGTGTCACGTGAAATTGCTGTGGAACGAAACAGTGACGATGTCAGAAATAATTATATTTATTTAATTAAAATGTACACTATTCATTAATTTTTCGGTAGTTTCAGTTCTTTCTGGGGTATTCTAGTTAAAATAGACACTATATTTCAACACGATTTACCTGCACTATGGCCTAATTTACATTCATATAGGAAAAGTGTTCTACGTTCTTTCAGAGACATCCTATTGTCTGCTCACATAAAACAGTTAAACAACCTCGAAAAGCACTTCAATAAACAAAGGAAACAAAGGAGAACAGCACCGAAACAACTTCTACAATATAGCACAAGTAAAAATACAAGTTGCATAAAGTTAACTAATCACACTTGATATTCTACCAGCAATTTCATTCAGTAAAACCTAAACCTGCGTCCACACAAAACTTCCTAAAAAAAGGATTAGAAAAATGTTATACTTTCTTACACAGCGTAAACGCAGCTTAACCCTAGAGCGGTCTTCGCTTTGACTGTACACTTAAGACTTTTGGGTTAAAAAGGACCTAAGACCTTACGTGTAATCATTTTTGTTTCCAACGCGACATACGAACCTAGACAATAAACGTTTAAAATAATGTTAAGAAACGTAAACTCGATAACAGCAAAAATTACTAAAAATATAAAAGACCGATCTAGGGTAAATGCAACAATTAGCAGCAACCTTCACCCGCCGAAAAATGCACTTTCCCATCGTCGATACACCACCGAAACGGTTAAAGTTCTCGATCGAACGAAATACTTACCGAGTAACACCCGGAACTTCCTCAAACCCCCGGTTCTAAACCCCCGGATTTGCCCGGAATCGAACGTTTGTCAAGGAAGAATCCCCGCTCGAGGAGCGGGTGTCTGTATCGCAACTACGTGGCGTAAACTCCGCGGCGATACGGAACAAAATCTACCCGGAACACCTGTTCAAACGTCCGTTCGACGTTGCCCGCAGAGCTCACCGCGGCGAGCAAACCGCTATCCGGGCATGCAGAAGCGTTTCACCGTGCTCTAAGAACACGAGTCACCGGCAAATACACGGAGAGCCGTCGACCTACCGTAGCCAGGATTTCGCGATACTAAACCGCACGTCCCCGGCCACCAGGGCGGACTTCCAGTTGCTCTACAATTTGCTCGACCGTTGGCGTGTCCGCGAAACGGAGAAAGCTACCCTGCAACTATTCACCTCGTCCAGAGTCGCGCTGGCCGGTCTAATCCTGGCGAAGGAGGTGGAACTGCTGCGAGCTATAGACCGGATGAAAACGAAGGTGAAATTCGCGAGAAGAGAGGGAACTTATAGAAAATTCTTGGACGATTCGGCGAGACCTGTTTTGTGGAAGAACAGTCGAGGAGAGAGGATTCTCGTGGAGACTCCTCGCGTGAGGAAAGCTGGAAGCTTCAAAGATACGTTCGAGAAATTGTCGAAAGAAGATGGATCAGTTGATGAACGTAGAAAAATGTTGATCGAATTGAGAAAGGATATCGAGCCACATACGTGTAAATCTTCCGACGAGTTGATACGTCTGTTGGATCAAGAGATCGATTTATTAACTCGTCGCGTTGACGAGAGTAAATTGAACTGGTTGAGGAGCAGATCGAAGATGGCTTTCCTGAGACTAGCCAGGGAAGCATTGAGGAACGAGTGCGAGGATTCGATCCGGCCTGGACGTCGAATTATTTGCAGAAGTTGCGGTCGATTGTTGCCGATGGAGAAGTTTCCGCGGGACGAACGACGTCGTTCGTTTTCCTGCAATTACTGTCTGTACGTGAAGGCTCGAACGGTGCCTCGAGTTGTCTACGAACCGTATCAGAGGCTGTTGCGCGACGTCAGGCGTCGCGAGGCTAACGCGCGTTGTTACAACAGCCTGGCGTTCGTAGTCGATGCTAAGATCGTGTACCATTTGGTGAACGATATCTGGCACGGGAAATCGGCCATTTCCGAGAACGACCGTCTGGACGAGCTGAGATTGGCGAGACTTCGCAAAGGGGAAGCGTGGTCACCGTGGAATTCCGTTCTGCTGACCGCGAGGGAGGCTTCTTTGCACGGGAAGGTCGACGACCTCGAGAAGTTTTACGGGCCGATGATACTGCAGAAGTTCCACACGAAGAATCTGCAGGCCAAAGTTCGGTTCGAGTCCGTGGCCGAATTTAAAAGCGAGAAGAACAAGTCGGTGTTCTTCGCCGAGTGTGATTAAGAGGTGCTTTATTATCTTTCCCTTGGAAAAACTACCTCGCTTTTGCTCCGGTGTCTTTAATAAATGAATGTTTTCTGTGAAATTTTTTCGGCTGAATTCATAGCAAATTGAACGTTGCGAATTTAAATTATTCATTTAGGAAGACTCTTATTGTCTTCTTATTTTTTTTTTATTTTTATTCTTTTAATCTAGTCTGCGAGATTAATTGCAACTTTGGTTTCACTTTGTCGAATATACCGCGTTTTTCTTTTCTTTTTCGACGCAGTCTACGTTATTTTCTGCTGTCTATTGTATTCGTAACTTCTTGTTACCGTTAAGCACGCTTTTCTAATAAATTGACAGCTCTAAATAAGCTGCTATTAATTAAAATCCTCCTTAAAACGTCAGACTTAAACTGCTAATGATCCTAATAAATCTAAAGAATTCACCCAAGCGGTGTCTCTCAGTCACCATCAATTCCCCTGGCCTTTACTTCCACAAAATGCAAAGGACAACGCGTACTACCATCCTGTAAAATTGTTCACATAATTCCGTAAATAATTTCAGCTTATTATAACTTGCTCGGGGAAACAAGTAGCCACGGTATACTACTAGTTTTATTTCCAATTAGAAACTTGCGTACATTAGGGCCGTTGAAGTTAGCGACGCTCCTCGCTTCTCTCAGCTTTGGTCGCGTTGATAGCGCTCGAGTTAATCGCCGCTCAGTTTCGCAAACTAAGTTCGCCGCCGGCCAAGAAAATGCTCGTCGAATCACCGGTTACACGTTTTCAACCCTTTCCACAATCCCCGTGTGTCTTTTGTACGCAGAAAGGGAACCAGTGGCGCGAAGCCGGCTCTCAATTTCGATAACTCCTGGAAAAACTGGGAAAGGGCTCGATGTTGGAGGATCGTACAGTTGACGTTCTGAAGAATAAATCGAAATGGGAAAATGACTTTTTCCTTTTGCCTAAGCGGAGTGAGTTCGAAGATTCGTGTATGTATATACGGCATAAAGGGGGATAGTTTGATCGAGTCTCGGATTTCGCCCGATTTTTCTCTGTTTCCTTTTGCGAAAGATTCTCTTTCTGCTTGCGCGCAATGTTTGTTAAAGGAATAATCGACAGATTAAAGTGTGATCCCCTGGAACGAGTGTATCCCCGAAACTGGTTTCCAATTAAAGGAAAAAAGCCGATCGATCTCTTTGAAGATTGGTTGAAGTTGAGGTTGTGTGTGTTTTTTTTCGCCTCTTCTGTCTTTCGTACGCGATAAGAGTAACGGATATCTAAACGTCGGTGTAGCTTTGTTTATTCAAATACTCTTTGTACGTTCTTTTTCCAGCTTACACGTAATCCAAATAAGCACGAGTAGCCCTGAAACGTTCGCCGGTAGTTAAACCAAGGTCCAGTTTTACTACGCGGAAAGTAAAAAGAAGAGAAATATACATGTACGGGGTGTTTCAAAACTGTGGGGTTTAATTTGGATTTGTGATCGAAGCTCGGAAAGTGTATCAACCCTTATGTCAATAACCAGAATTGTCGTCTACTTTATCGTCCAATTTTAGTAGTTCTCTGATAAGAAAATTGTAAATTTGAGGCAAACACGGATAGGAAATGTGCCAAACAACAACAATCTGGCCGGATATTTCAATCTTTTACCTTGTTGCGTCGTGCGCTTCGAACAAGCGGTATGCTCGAGAGTGGTGGCGCAGGATTGTCGGTGGTTCTTGGTGTGGGTTGGTTGTTGGTGTGAAGTCGTGGTGACTTAGAGTTTGCACGTACTTTAATATGTTGTAAGACAAAGGCTTTATGTTGAAGAGTGACAATTTTAGGTGGTGTGTGTTCGTTACGTGTTACTTGTCTATTTTCCCCTTTTGATCTGTCTTTCGGCCGCGTTGGTGCGCTTATTTATAAATGGGTGTGCGGGTACAAGGTGGTGGTTTCCGCCAACGAGGACGGGTCTACCCTCTTGGACGGTCCTCCCTGGCCCGCGAGCATGCCGCCCACCCTGGAATTTCCAAGTTGGCAGGGTGGTGGTATGTCGCGATGGCGGGGGAGTGAGGCCCAAGGGTAGCCCGCGCGTAACGGGACTTTGGGCGGTCAGGGAGACGCGAAAGGTTTTGTGACATGTCAGTGTCTATCGAATGTTGACGAGTGGGCACCGGGAAGGTATGTGGCCCGCGGAAAATTTATTTTTCTGCAGCCGTAAAACGCTTCCTGGGCTTCGTGGCCAATTTGAAAGAAAAATTAATTAACGCGAAGAAAAAAAAGGGGCGCATTCAAAAATAGCGTAAACAGGCGTCCGTGTCATTTAAATATGTCGAGTGTGACTCGACAAAGAAGTGTAAAGGGTTGAATAGCAATAATAATGTAGCATCGGGGCCTCGATACCCAAATAGGAAACCGACAAGGGTTTAATTAACGCGAAGAAAAAAAAGGGGCGCATTCAAAAATAGCGTAAACAGGCGTCCATGTCATTTAAATATGTCGAGTGTGACTCGACAAAGAAGTGCAAAGGGTTGAATAGCAATAATAATGTAGCATCGGGGCCTCGATACCCAAATAGGAAACCGACAAGGGTGAATAGAGAGGGGGTAGTTGGCGTAGTGCGCAAAGCCTCGGCTTGCTAAGCCGAAGGTCCCGGGTTCGATCCCCGTTGGAGCCCTCAAAATTTTTCTCTAGGTTGCTACAATAATAATAGTTTATTAACAATAGTAAAATAGAATTAAATTAAATGTTTAGTCAACTCTAAACCACACAGTTTCTAACACTATATTCTCTCTACACGATCTTTCGTTCAACGCTATCTCCTCTCTTCCAAATCTTACCCCACACTCTGTCGCTCAATTCCACGCTTTTCTTGAACCACCCTGTGCATGTCTACCGGTACAGTTAAAGGGGGAAATAATAATAAAGCGTAACGAAACGCTCGCCTTATGGTTTATCGCAGGCTGCGTAATGCGCGTAAAAATGGTAACTTTTATTTCCGGGCGAACTGTGTCGTAACGCGAAAACCTTCCACGGTTTACATTTCAACCGGCAACTCTTTCGCCGCGAAGGTTTCTCCCATTCGAGATTTCAATTTCAGAGCAGCCTCGTTAGACTCGTTTAATCGAGAGCTGCGAGCTCGGTTACGTTTCGAGTTTCGTGGCTAATAGCGATTCGATAACGTTCTGCTCGAGTATCAATAAGCAATCGTGGAGGTATGTATCAATAAGAAACACGACATCTCACGCAGTTTACTCGGTGAATGTATTTATCGAGGATGCTTTGAGCGGTCAGCGAAACGCCCGATCAAATCGTACGTTGCTTAGTATCGGTCAAACGGTCTTCAAAGGCGAGTTCATAAATGTCAAACACGCGATAGAGCTGAAGCGACAGGGTTCGCTGTACCGTCGTCTTTGGTGTCACGGTTTAGCTGCGTTTTTCTGTTTACCGACCGTGTGCTGAATCAATTTAATCGCTTTTAAAGCTGTCTATCGTTTTTTCAGAAGATTTAAAACATTTTAGAAGCACTGTGAAACAACTGAGCGATCTGTAGTCTATGTTTCGTTTCTTTGCGTTGTGAACTGAGTACCATCGACGTATGTCGATCCTTTCTTTTTTGAAAGCAGGGTAAAAGTCTGAAAGAAATTGCTGTGATCGTCAAAAATTCGCGTTGTGTCTCTTCAAATAAAATATTAACGAAAGAATGATTGCTTTCACATTTTAATAGTTTTATTTTCTCTAAATACAAACTGAGCGATCTGTAGTCTACATTTTGTTTCTTTGCGTTCTCTTAGTTTCGCTGTTTCCTTGAAAAAGAGTTAACTGAGTGACCATCGACGCAAGTCAATCCTTTCTTCTTTAGAAGCCGGACAAAAGTAAAAAGAATTTGTTGTGATCGTCAAAAGTCAGCGTTGTGTCTCTTCAAACAAAATACTGACAAAATTAATAAAAAAGTCATTGCTTTCTCATTTCAATACTTCCATGTCCTCCAGACACAAACACATTTTTAAAAATAATCCATACTTGACGAAGTGCCTAATACTTTCTCCTCAAGGCAGTTGAATATTCATCCAGGTTACGTCTGTGAAACTCGAAATATTCGACGCGTACGAAATTCAAACTTACCTCTCTCTCTCTCTCTCTCTCTCTCTCTCTCTCTCTCTCTCTCTCTCGAAACGTTTACAACGTTCAGGATACAACAGGTAATAACGGAACAGTTACAGCAACCGCGGCGTAGATTATATTGCCGCGCCTAGTATAGACACACGGTTAAGTAGTTTAGGGCCGCATGTGGTCAGACACCTAGTTTAATGTAAGACGATTACACGGTGAACGCGATGTGCGCGTGCTATATATGTATATACGAGACGCAACTACGTCAAACTGACGTACCAGTCTACTCTAGTAATTTCCCTCTCGGATACCGAATAATATCTCCACCTCGCGAAATTGCAGATGCTCTCTCGGCCCTTTGAATGTTTACCGCTTAAAATACCGTCGCAAGAACGGGGTAGGAGAAGAGAGAGACACAATTGTGAAACAATGCGAGTATTCCAGCTGAACTCGCCGTTAAAAGGTTCTCCAGCGATATTCTCCATGGCCATTCGGCTAGGACCTTGGCGAAAGGTGGAACCGGAAGCGGGAGACGGAACGATTTGCAACATTGTTGCAAACCCTCCTCGAACATCGCTTTTCCTCGTTGCCGCTCGCTCTAGCAACAATGCGGCAAGTTCGGAAAGCTCCGGTGGGAAACACTATCATGATAGTTCTCCCGCGTTCTTCACTCGGATATACATACGCGTGTCGTCTTTCCACGAATTAATCGTATATACAACTTGTTGGATTATTTCTGGGAGATTTCTCTGGGAGGAGGAAAATGTCTCGGCGTTCTTTTAGACAAAGACACTAGGACTTCCACCAGATGTGTCTCCGGTGTTCGTCTTCGTGTTGTCGCGGTAGGCGCCACCCGACCTGTGGTATGCGAATGGGTTTCCCTTGTCTTATGATACATGTAAGACTAAGGAAATACAGGCGCTTAAAGTAACTGATGTCGGTGGCTATGTGCGATATTGTGTGTGCCGCTGCCCTTTTTCCCGTTTTTCTATGGTTCTTCGGCCGTTAGGACCCTGCAAGCCGTGGGGCGGGGGCGCAGCCTGCGCTCATCCTTGTCTAGGGCCCCCTGCGACTCGGGTCCCGCGGTCCTTGTCTAGGCATACACATCTGAAAAATTCGCCCGATCCATTAGGATACCTTCCCTGCATTCCAGACCGACGCCAAGATGGCTTTTCCACGGCGTCCATCCCCTCCAGTAGGGACCCATGTAAATACTGGGCCCAAACAAGGGAAGTTGAGTTTACGTTTTAAAATCGGAGGAACCACACTACGTCACTCCGGAGTTACCTCGACGACAGAGTCAAGCACTGCACACTGCGATACAATAGGGTAAACAGTTCGTGGGTATAAGCGGACCCCAGCTTTCTCTTTTCGGGTGTCCAGAGACAGTTCTGTGGCGGGTACGTCGTTGCCAACAAGCCCTTACCGAACCTTGTTCTACTCTTCTACGCGAACTTTTTCTTTTCCCACTCCTTCAGATTTTAGTTTCCGTTCTTTTGTCTCTCCCCGGGTTAAGACTTGCCTCGAGTAGCCTAAGAAGCGCACATGTGGCATCCAGGTTCAAATTTTCCGTTTCCACCACTTTTTCCACTTCTATCCTTATCTATCTCTACTCCTGTCTCCCTGTCCTAACAATATAAAAACCCAGTACGCCTACACCTCCGGGCAGTTTTTCCTTTACCAGCCATCGAAACGCCCCCGCCGAACTGCTGCCGCCGGGACGATTAGCGAACAAAGCAATTGTATTATTCCGAGCGAACTGTACGCCGACCATCGCGTTTAGATTTTAATAAATTGAGGTGAAACCAGTGCAACGGCGTTCCTCACCCACCTCAAATTCACACACTGCTAAGGGAAATGGTTTCCTCTCTTAATCGCATTCCAGGTAGGCCATGAAAAATATAACATGAAAGCAACTAATGTCATTGTGTTGTCAGTTCATCGGATTGCGTAAAAACTTGACAGGCCTCATTTCCAATTATTCAAAAGGGCTACGTGAAATGAAAGTAGTGTGGGATTTTGTTGATTACTTTTTATTCAATAAATTAAAAGTACCCCATGTAAGAGTAAAGAATTACAAGGGGCTTAAAACGACAGATATTGAAATGACGTTGGTTCGCTCGTCGATGGCTAGGTACGATAATGTGTGGGCCGCTGCCTTTTTTCCCGTTTTTATACGCTTCTTCGGCCGTTAGGGCCCTGCAAGCTGTAGAGTGGGGGTGCAGCCTGCGCTGCTCCTTGTCTAAGGCCCCCTGGGACTCGGGTCCTGCGGTCGTTGCCTAGGCGCGCCGCACAACGCCTTACACTTACATTTATAATACATTTTGGTTAACAGCCTATCGTGTTACGTTTATTTAAGTTGTGCTAATACACCTTTTCAATAATTCCCATATCCATGAAAATTAACAAAAATATTCGATAATTACCAAATCTATTGTGACGGCCCACGCAGCGCACGGCGCAACATTGTCTACAGAACGCAGACGGCGAGACGCACGTAACGGACGTGCCGGTCGTCGGCGTCGATGTCGCGGCGGACCGACAACGGTGGCTGTTCTCGAAAAGCGGAGAGAGACTTGAGATCCGTTCCGAGGGCAGCCGTGGTCCCAATCGACGACGAAAAGACGAGCGGGGGGTCTACCACGAGAAACCGAGCGGGGCAACATCGGCCCGCGCCACGACACTCACGGTCTCGCCTTTGGAGAACAAAGTGTTCAACGCGCACACGTCTAGATTCATTCTCCCGTTCCCACACTATGAAACTTCACGAAACGCCTAGAGCGTCATCAAGAAAGCTTCCTCTCTTCGAAAAATGCAGCGTTCCCAACGTTTCCCAAACGGACCTTGAAGAAACGTTGACAAAAGTTGCAACGCCGTGCTAACGTTGGGTGCACAACGCGTCGCAGGAATCGTTGATCCGCGGGTGAGATGCGCTTAGCGGATGGATTTCTACTAGCGTGGAAGCTTAGCCTTGGAATCCGTGCAAATTGAGCTGCGCAGCCCTGTCTTAGGAAGCTCGTGTGTTTCTCCTCTTTGAAATTCTGAAATTTGCGCTTCGCGTGGCACGAGCACGAGCGAGTAAGTGAATCTCTCCCCCTTCCTCCCCGCGGCTTAATCGATTATCCGCACTGTTGTGCGACAAACGTATTTCCCGCGATTACTATAACAGGCTTTCACCTGCGTTTTAGGTAACGCCCATTAACGAAATTACGCCGTTTGCATGCGAAACAGCAGCGTAGTTACGCTGCTGCTCTCAGCTCGCGTTGACGCCTCGAGAGGATTATGGGAAACGTTGTCGACGACCGGAGAACAAAAAAAAAAAGGAAAAATATATATAGAGCTCGATGAAACAACTTCGTTTCCTTGTAGTTTCTCTCTCTGTGTAATTCCTTCAAAGAATAATTGTCGCGCCGGTGATCATTAAAGATACGATGTAATTGGTACGGCGGTAATTGCTGGAGGTATTTTTAATTGGGCGATGAAAGTTGTGAGATCAATCGGGATCGAGCACAGTTTTGTAACTAGGTTTCGTATTAATCGGGATTAAGGATCGAGAAGGGATTGTGTCTTGTGGTACAGGTGAGGCGAGGTTAAGATTTGATGGTTTGCTGAATTAATCATTACCGACGGTTTATGGCAGGGTCTGGTCCTAGGGACTAAGTGTCGCAGGCAACGCGATAAACACTTGTGGTGTTTTGAGAAAGCGATATTTGCCTGCGACCACTTGACTCGCTGCCATAAATCCGGCTACAGGATACGCCTTAACAATCATAGCCAGAATGATATAGAGCAAAAAGTGTGTATCCATAATTAATTTCTAAATCGCGAGGATTAAACACAGAAAGACCACTCTCGTCGCCGGTTCACTCGCCTTTGGTCAACGATGAACGATTAAAGTTAGAAGCTGGAAGCGTGTGTCGAGCGATCTTTCTGGCTCTGACCGTTCCCATAACGAGACAAGCGGATGTACCATATTATCTGGCCGCGAATTCGAACGCGTAACACCCGTACCTTCTGATACACCGTTAATGAGTTTTATAACCGCGAACAAAGCGCGGTTGGAAAATCAGTGTCGTTATTAAAACGTTTGCACACGTCGACGTGGTCGCGTTAACAGACTGACGTAATGACAGATCGCCGATGGACCAGTTCCGCTTGCTGCTCGGGTGCTTGGTCCATTTTAAACGATTAATTTATTCGAACAGCGAAAGGTCTAAACTGGGTCTGCTCGCCGAGTTATTCTATGCGGAGTTGTCAGACGAAACGGGGGGGCACGAGAGCGATATTGGACGGTATTTCAACGGGAGGGACATTAGAAATCGTGCAGTTTTTCAGTGGAAGAGTTCCAGTTTGGGGGTTTGTGGAAAAAGACCAGAGGACTTGTTCTGCTCAGTCTGCCGTCAGCGTTCGAAGCGGAAGGATCGGGAGCGTCGTCGGAAACGAGGTATTAGGTTAGTTGATTTTAAAAGTAGAAATTCGTTGAATTTTTCGCTTTTAATATTAGTTATTGTAAATTAGAGCACAATTGCATATAGTAAGCAGTTTAAAATTTGTATTTAGAATAAGTTTTTGATCGTTTCGACGATACTAGTAATGTAGGTAGTGAAATGAGGTTTCTGTTTCGTTTTTAAGTACTTTAATTATAGAATAAGTAGCGTTTCTTGTTAAATAACAATTTAGTTGAGTGTTTATGACTATTGTAAGTCTTACTGTAAGACACAGCTCGATATATTAATTTTCCTTCGAATTAACCGTTGCATTCGATAGATTAATCGGAAATTGTTTGTAATTTGTATGAAAAATTTGAAAAATTAATGTTCTTTGCGTATGAATTACAGATGGAGCACCCAGAACCGCATAAAATACAAGGAAAGGACTTGAACATCAGGGGAACTGAAGATATGCAATTGTTGGTTAATAAATTAATTATTTATTGTAAAATAACTGTACAAGATGTATATTACAAAAGGTTACAATATACCAGTATTGTTTTACAGCATTTTACAGCCTATTTACTTCTCCCTTATACGCTAATTCCACTTCCTTTTGCAAATAACTCATTGTTTAAACAATATTTCATTGCGAAATTAACTAAACAAAGTCCGGGAAACCGACAGGAAGGCGAATGTATGAAAAAAATTGAAAAAATCCGGAAATTCGAGCGAAAACTACGAAAATTAAGGAAAGATTTCGAAAATCGCGCGAATACACTCGTTCGGTGCTAAAGTCCTCGAGAATTCCTGGAATTTACGTCATTTCTCGGAAATGACGAAAATTCCAGGAATTCTCGAGAACTGAAACTTTCGAAGGCCCTTTGGCTGAAAATTGACTTTCTAATAGGCGAACATGATATGATAGGAGGTCGATTCCTGGAAGTGGCTCGATTCTCGGAAATTTCGTCATTTCCGAGAAATGATGAAATTTCTAAGAATCGAGGCGATTCCAAGAATTGACCAATGGGCCATCGAAAGTTTCAGTTCTCGAGAATTCCTGGAATTCTCGTCATTTCTCAGAAATGACGAAATTTCCGAGAATCGAGTCCCTTCCAGGAATCGACCTCCTATCACATCATGTTCGCCTATTAGAAAGTCGATTTTCAGTCAAAGGGCCTTTGAAACTCTCAGTTCTCGGGAATTCCTGGAATTTTCGTCATTTCTCGGAAATGACGGAATTTCCAAGAATTGAGGCGATTCCAAGAAGCGACCTCCTATCGCATCATGTTCGCCTATTAGAAAGTCGATTTTCAGCCAAAAATTTTCGAAAATCGAAAATCGTGACTTTGTATTAGGCGAATATGATGTGACAGGAGGTCGACGAAATTAAGTAGTAATCTCAACCATATCTCAGACGCTCGAATTTAGTCGAAATCAGCAAGTAGTACAAGTCAACCACTACTCGGACGCTCGAATTTTGTCGAAAATCAGCAAGTAGTACAGGTCAACCACTTCTCAGACGCTCGAAAATTTGTCGAAATTAGCCAGTAGTGCAAGTCAATCGATTCTCAGACGTGCCAAAATTTTCCACGCTCGAAAGAATGGAGTAAAGCAGCTTACTTTATTACTTTATTAGTGCATTAATTTATTACAACGTATTAATTTTGCGTTTCATTAACAGATGCATGCAGTGGATTAGTTAGAAATTGTTTTTAACTCTTATTTAACAGTTGAAAATTAATGTTCTCTTTGTTTACAAACGCAGGGGTTCAAGGCTGCCGCAGGAATCAAGGAAAGGGCTTCAATATCAGGCAAAATGAAGATATACAGTTATTTATGAAAATACAAATTATTTATTGTAAGACAAGTGTGTACAAAATGTATATCACGAAAGGTTACAATATACCAGTGTTATTTTACAGCATTTCACAGTGTACTGATTTCTCCCTTGCACACCAAATCCATTTCCATTTGCGGAACAGTCGTTCTTTAAACAATACTCCATTACAAAATTAAACAAACCAAGTCCGTATATCGTTAGACTACTCTCGCGCTCTTTCATTCTTCAATCGTTCCTCGTACAAGCGTTCATCTCAAACTGCAATTGGATCACTGATCCTCGAACGCAGGAGGTATAGTCGGTGGAAGAAATATAGTTCGATTCAAAGTTTACACGATCGAGTATATCCACTCAACGAGACCTCCTTCCACCGGCTGTACCACCATAAAGCTGCACTCAAAACAGAAACACTAAAATAACACAAAACCATCGTCACTTCTTAAACAAATCAAATTTCGCAACGTTTCGAAACTCTAAACAATCTCGAAAGGCAGCAACGGTATCGCGCGATTAGCATATTCCAAATACGCGGCAGCATTAATCCTGGCCAGTTCCTCGGTGCATCAGACGAGAGATTTCGCTGCGCGATGCAGACCACGGTCACGAACACCGCGATAAGTATGGAAATTACATTATGAAATCGGCCGGACAGAAAGGCCGAGGCTCGTACGCAGTTACGCACACGGGAAAAGGAGGGGGTGAGAGGGGGCAATGACCGACAGGAAAACACGGAGAGAGAGGGAGGGGGAGGGGGGTAGGTCCGAGTGATTCATAACACGGGCGTCGCATAAATTGCTGGTGATATGTTGGCGCGCAATTAGGGTTTGCTAAATCGGCATTACTAATTAGATTTGGTGTACCGAGCTTGGCTGGCCGACCGAGCCACCACCTCCTCGCTGTGCGTATAATTGATTCGAGTTTCAAACTAATCCATACACCGCCTAGTCCAGCGTCGCCTCTCGACGGTGATCGATAATCGTTCGCGACTGCTGCCGCTATAAGACCGGTGCAGCTTGCCACGACGCTTGTTTCTAAGCTCTTCCGGAGGGGGGGAGAGGGAATCACCGATGAAAATCGTAGGAATTGAGAGCGCCTCGTGGAATCGAGACGAGCTTTGCCTGGATTTGGAGTTGGTTGCGTGTGAACGATAGGGGAAAAATTGGTAGAGGTCGGTGGAAGAAACAGTTTCCCGTTGAAACAAGATTGTCGTGGTTTTATGGTAAAGTTCGCTGTATTTCTTCCACCGACTATACCTTCGCTACTTCGTTAATTCAGTTGGAACCTGGACTCGTGTATACAACAATTAGAACTCGCTCTCTCGCCGAAAAGACTCGGTCTATTAAGTATTCAACGACACTCGATTATGGTGTATCGTTACGCGGGGCTATCATCGATTAATTTCGCAGCTAACCGAGGGAATAATGAGAGTGTCTGCTGCTCACGGCGCCTCCGGTCCTCCCGGGACCAAGCAGCTCCCGGTACTTTGTCAAATCTCAGCACGAAGAGGGGCTAAATTGCACCCTTCGCCTCGGTCTCTTCTACCACTCTGTATCCAAAGAGGACGGAGGCTCGCGATACACTTCGTTTAACGTTTTAAGTCTTCGCGCAGGGAGAGTAGACCCACTTCACAGAGCACACAGATGGTACCGTGGAGAATTAAATCAACGTTTCGGCTAGCGAAGGGGGAAGGAAAAAGAAGGTTGGACGTGTACGATGAAGTGGACACGCTGTTTACCAGCGACCATGACGATAAATCTGTCCGTGTCGCGTGGATTCCGATGTAAACAAGCTTGACACACACACACACACATACACTTCTCCTGTTTAATAAATCGCGAACTCTCCTCGAGGCACGGTGTTCATTCTTCAAGCGATATCTCGCGTCTGTTTTTCGCCACCGGCTGTCCTCACCCTCGCCGTTGTAATTAGTCGTTCCCTAGGAGAACACTGACCGATTGTTCCACTGCTGGCAATTATCGCTTCGTTTTATCAAAGCGTTCACCCTCCTTCATAGAGGAAAATGAATTCCCTCCGGTTGTCTAGTCGTCCAAAGGAAACCTTCCTTTACGAATGAATCTCTGTTGCAGAAACGACAAGTAAGAACGGATCATCGAATCACCCTCGTTTAATCAAGATACTGTAGGGGCTCCGCGTAGTTAGCTTGTTTCTGTAAAATCGCGAAACTCGATAATTAACGAGGTCGTGGACGATTTAGCCGGTGGACCTGCCGTCCACGCGACACTACTCCAGGAGATTCACAGTCGTTCGTTATCGCCATCGGAGATAGCCGTTACGGTTCAGAGGCAGGAGGCAGAGACAGGAGACAAAAGAGACCGGCTCTGGAGACGGTTTAAAAATGTTCGTCGTTACGGCGTGCCAGCCTGTAAACAGATTATATCGTACGAAACTGTTGATAATTTATGTGACTCGAGACCGAACAGATCCGTCGACGACTGGTTAAAAATTGCTCTGAGAGGCGATCGTCGAAAACTTTCCCCGCGGTTTTCTTCTCTTCCTCTGTGCATTACCGGGGAAGTTTTCGTCGCGTGGTAGCTCCGCCACGCGATACCTGCGAATTATTAAACGTCCTCGCGCTGGAGAGTTCAGCCGGATATTACGGCGACGTGGCATTCGTTCGCTGGTTTCAGAGACCTGACTGTTGGTGATCTCTATCGAAATTCTCTGTGGCGCGTGAAAACGCGCGCCGCCTGTCCTGTCGGGCTGTTTTCAGAGTCGTCGACGTTGGCAAATGTTTTAGGGATGATGTTTCAGAGATTGTTTCGCTCTGTCTTATCGTTCCCCTTTTAGTATTCTAAATTTTAAGTAATTTGCATATTTGTTCAAATTGGGTATCGCTGTGCGTTGCAAATGACACAAAAATTTCGGAGATTATTTCGCTTTGTTTCATCCACCCTTTCGTTTCTGTTTGCACTATTTTCAATTTTGAATGGTACGCGTATTTGTCGGAAGTTTGGAATCACTGTGCATTGAAAATGACAAAAATTTCAGAGATTGTTTCGCTTCGTTTTATCCTTCCTTTCATTTTTCTTGTATTATTCTAAATTGAGAGTAATTTGCATATTTGTTAAAACTTGGAATCACTGTGCATTGCAAATGACATAAAGATTTCCCGAAGGAAGTTAGCAACTTTAAGAATGTTTTATCATTCAAATCAATCAATACGAGATAAATTGCTATAGATCTCCACAATTTCAATCTCACGAAGAATTAGCAGCAGATTCAATATTTCTGAGAAGCGGCAGGTGATCTCAATCTTGTGGTATTTTCAATTCAACCCTTAATTAATATCATTCTAAAAAAAAGTTTATTCTCCAATGTACAAATAACCAAATTTTATCACGAATCAACCACGATCCAATACCACTTTTCCTCAACTTATTAGCCTCCGTTTCCTCGTTACAGCAGAACGATAAATTCGCATTTCCATATTTCCAGCAATAATTTCATCCGCATTCGAATATTCCGGTGGAAATCGCGGGGACGAGTAATCGCGTTTCTATCCGCGCTAGCATTTTTCAAGCGGGCGCGAACGCGCTAAAAGCCTGCCCTATAAACGGGGGTCTTTTCGCAGGCGCCATAAATTCGGCTATTATCGAAAATCCCTTCGGCTCGTTCGCGTAGCCTCCGTTTTCCACGCGCATATGCACGGGACGCGGCGGAAGTATCGCGGCGCGTGAACCGTATGCGCCTCGGAAAAGGAACGCTTTATGCCGTTTGACGTTTATAACCCCGGCTGTAATCGTGTTAAACGGCAACGACAGCTTTGTGCGTTTCCAGGCCCTGAAATTGATATATTATTGCGAACAATCCCTCTCTCTCTCACCCCTTTGCTTTTTTGCTACGAGAGATCCCGTGTCTCGTCGTTTGTTCGTCCAATTTTATCGGTGTTATTCAATCGAAACGAGATAAGGATTTTATACAGGTTTAACGTAAATACTTCTGTTTCGCAAGTATCGTTTAATCGCAATCATATCTCTCTCCGTAGTTAAATGTCGTGTCCTCAACACGAACCACGCGACCGATCACCCCCACCGTTGACTTGCATCGCTTCTATCTACCTGCCAATAAGGGTTCGCGAGAGAGGCCTTTTTCTAGGAAAGGCGTTGATTGACCCTTTTTCCGAATTAGCAGCTACAAAAACATGTATAAAGGTAGCTTTCGCAAGCCCGAAACCAGAATATGTACGGAGAGAAGCAGAGCGTGTACGGAGTGTACATATTAAAAAAGAACCGAACAACGTAGTTTAACCTAAAACTAAACAACCAATAGAGAAACATCCATCGTGATATCTTCCAACCGAGAAATAAGATCACGGTACTAAACACTAAACTCCAACGATAAAGATAGGAGAATCGAAACCTCGATCAATTTTGCATACTTGTTCCGCTGTACGTACTTTCCAGGGGGCGAGAAAAAACCACTCGACGATAGAGGATACTCCCGACACAAATGAACGAACGCACACAGGCACTCGAAGCTTAAAAAGGACGTTCATCGAAGGCTTCGAGGAGGGAAAGAAAGCGTATCCGATAGAAATCGTACGCGACACGACCAAGCAAAAGGCGAACGAGTAACGAACGGTAAATTTCAAAGTGAAACGTAATGAAATATCGGAAGAATTTAGAGGCACTTGTTCCGCGATGAAAATAGAGGTCGAGCTCGATAGGTGCACCAGAGAGTCTTTCCAGTATGGCGGATACAAGAAAGGGCACAAAAGGGGATGAAAAAAAAAGAAGAGGAAGAGAGGGGACAAGATCTGTTTCAGAAGGAGAGACCTCGATGAGGCATGCTCGTAATTACGACTGTGTTTGAGCGACTGACAGGTGCTTGACGAACAGAACCAATAAAACCTTCGAGAGTCTCCATCCTGTGCAGCGACGCTGCGGGTTCTAGCTCTCCTCTTTTCCACCTTTTTTTCCCCCAGCTCGGCACTGATCAAGGTGGAGTTTTTTTCGTTACGCGTGCGGAGGCAGGATGGCAAAGGGAGTTATTAAAACGTCGATTAGAGTGGAGATCGCGGCGGAGGATCCGTTCTATCCTCCTACGAATTCGTTTGACACGGTGACACAAATTTTATGCGAATTTCAGGGTAATTTGAGAATTCTCGTTTCGAAACGATACACTCGACGATCCTTTGAAGTTTCGTCGAAATAAAGGAGATACGTTTCCCGAGGATGTAATTCGAGAATCTAAAGAATAAGAAGAGCTTTCTTCTCGCAAAGAGAGAGTTTCCCCTGTAATCGTGGAACGACGATCGGTTGACGTCTCCCAGTGTCGATAAAAACGCGAATTCTACGACGTTCAGGTTTAACATCCTCCGCGGTGAATCATCCAATAGCTCGTTCTTTCCAAAGAATACGTTCTTTTTTTCTCCTCGCTCCTTTAACGCGGTATTCATTGTGAAAGTTCGAAGTTGGAGAAGATCAGGTGGCGTTTAAACAACTTTCGAGGAATGTTCCGGATACTTCTTCGACATTATTTATGAGAACTGAGAACTCATCGATCCGCTAAGTACCGATTTATCTTCGCGGTGGCCATGCCGACAATGAGTATGCGGCAACTCGAGGAAAGTCAATAAATATTTCACGCGTTCGAGCTGTTGTGTGCGTCGAGGATGGTGTGTTGACAAGCATATACTGCAAATTCCTCGTGCGTTGTTCTTCCATTATTTCGCCCTTGAGCAATCATTTAACCCTTTGAAAATTTCTTCGCATTGTGTCATTGGAGCCTGTTGGCGCACTTCCAGATTAGTTTAAGCCTTGATCTTCTCCTCTGCGCTCCTCCACGTTAATTCAATGAAACACACTTTAAAAAAGAAAATTTGAAGAAAGTGGAACATTTATATTTGCCACGCGCGTTATGTGTTAAAATTTGCCGTAACGAAAGGGTTGAACCCTCGACACCGTAATAGTCATACATTCATAACAGTGGACCAGGTAGACGTTATAATACAATCGATCAACCGACCCCCGTACAGTAGTGGTTCCTCCGTGTCTGACTAAGTACGGTCTATACTACTTAGACGTCTACGCTCAAGCACATACAGCTAGCGAGGCCATTAGCACGCGACATCTTGCAGGTGTCTGACCAAGTACTGTCCATTACCACTGTCTATTACTCATCAATTCAATTGCAAGATCTACGAGGTCCACTTGACGATGCCAAATCGCCGCTGGACAATATTCAATTCCACCGCGTATCCAACGCTCTATCTTCCTCTCGTTCCACGATATAAACTCTCCAACCGCTGGACGATCCTTTTTTTTTTTCGCCTCTCGTAGTAAGAAAATCCACGTGAATCAGTATCCATTGGTGGGACGTGAAATTATTACGGAAGGGTGGAGAAAAGGCTGAAAGGGAGAAGCGGACCAGAGAGAGAGACTCCACCTATTCCCAGTTTCTCTCTAGCCGAGAGAACGAAATCCGCCATCAAATCCTCGTTCGCTGTTCCTCATCGATCCCATTTCTGGAATGGTAGCCAGATTATCCGGCCGAATGGTCCGCCAGACACATCATCATCGGCGGCTTCTTTGTCTCCGACGATTCTCCCGATGGGAATTAGGTACCGCTGTCTTCCCACGGGATGGCCCGATCGGGGAAAGGGGAGCGTTGGAACAAAGAGGGAGGACGAGACCTCGAATCGAGGGAAACTAGAGAAATCGTGGACGGAGACAGAGAGAGAGGGAAGAGGTAAAAGAGCTGTCACGGCGTCTTCGAGTGAACGCAGAAGAGCATTCCGAGTAATTATAACCCCTTTCTCCTCTCCTCCCCAGCTCCATCAACCCTTTTCCCCTTATTTTTTTTTAACAGTATTCCTACCCTCTTCCTTCTCGCGATAATCGTTACGACCACTCGCGAGCTTTATTTCCCGCCGTTTTACGCGCCTGCAGAATTGAGAACGACCCAGGACGAATCGCTTCCCCTTTTGTTAATTTTATAGCAAGAGTTATACGGAACCTGGGATAAAGGAATTGCTTGGAATTCTTTTTTATACCGTATGTAGTTTTAGTGGTAATCAGATCTTAATGTGCACGTCGAAGAAGCTCCTCGTCGTTTAGCCTGGAACAACCTCGTTCACGAGAGAGAGCTGCACACAGCAT
>NW_017100190.1:4619800-4622720 GCF_001263275.1 Habropoda laboriosa | reverse complement strand
GGCTTACCGCGAGCTAGAATAGGGATTTAACAGCAAGTGTTTGTCTCAAAAGTGAACAGCTAACCAGTTTGGGTAAGTGATTGGTATTAATTCAACGCGATCAAATGGTTAACCTTTTCTCCTCTTCCTTTTTTACGTCTTTTTAGAAGCTTTCGAGAGACCAGAGCGCCGGTAGTTTGCATGATGCGAAACTTTCGCAAGAGTTCTGTCTTCTTCCACTTCCCCCGAAAAAAAAAAACTTGATAATACCGTAATGAACAAGACGGAGGGAAGGGAGCGGGGAGGAGAGAAAGAAGAGATGCTTTTGACGTATCGAGCTCATCAAAGGATCGAGGAGAGAACAGGGGGAGTGTGTGTGCGCGAGCTACGAACAAAAGTTTTTAATTAGTGGCCGAGCTGAGTAATTAATTACAGAGTAATGTGCACATTATAGGATCCTTCGGTGAAAAGCGAAGAATTTTTCTCTCTTTGTTACACCCGCGGAGTTTCTAAGAGCGAGGATTTTTCGTCGACGATCCTCCTCCTCCCCCTTTGCCCACCTATTTTCATAACTTCCCCGCATATTTCGCCTCGCGTAACACCACCGCGCCGAAAGAATGGAAGCAAAGAACGAGGGGAGAAAAAAATGGGGAAGAAAGATCCACTTCGCCATGCGGGACGAGTCGGTTGAACTTCGCCGGTTAAAAGGCCGCTTAATCACAATTTATTTAGACGAACTTTTCGTTGCATTTCCTTAAAGAAGATATACGTTTGTCGGACGAGAACTCTCCGCGGAACTTCTTGCAAATTTGTTGAAAACAGCGGCGGTAGGTGGCCCGAGAAATAGGCGATATTTCTCCAGGTGTACGAGTGTATTTCCATTCGAAATTCGTGTTATCAAGTTATCTCACAGGATCGTTATATCGTCCGATGTTCTCTGCGAACTTTCTTCTAATTACACTTTTAATTGAACGTTCTACCAGAGGTGGATGTATAACGGGGATACGATGGAAGAAGAAAGGATTAATCGCTATTCACCTCGTCGTAAAATAGAAGTTCCGTTTCGCGGTGAACGTAGAGGTGTACACGGAGCGTCTGAGTTCGCAACGGATAAGAAATTTTATATCGTCCCGCCGGCACATTACGGGAGTTACATTTTTATACGGCGTCTCGGTGCCCGATACAATTTCGCGTCGCGACGTAAACGCGTAAGGAACGTACAGAATGTCGCCGAGGCGCGTTATAATGCTCGTACAGGCGAAAAGTATATTGTTTCCCATCTGAAACAGGGAGACGAACGGTTATTCGTTTCCACCGTCGCGAGAAGTTAATCGGGAAATTTCATCGCGTTGGTTACGCTGGACAATTTCAGGAAACAGATATTAAACATTCAAATTTCCAGCGTTTAAATATTTAAAGGTGGAAATTTGAATTTTATCGCGGCCCGGCATGCGCGCCAATGTTTCTCTCCTCTCGGCGATCTTAATCGTCGTCTGGCGCATTAAATCTCGTCCCGTTTAGAAATAAGAGGACGCGGTGGACGACGGAAACGGAGAAACGGAGTAACCGAGATCTTGACAGCCGTGAAGAATGCAAATTGGCGGAGCTCGCGCTGGTGGTTGCAGTTTGAAACGCGGACGACTTTTCCTCGCCCTGTTCCCCACCGTGTCCGCTTCTCTGCTTTAAGGTTTCGTCTTATTTCTACGTGCATTTCCGCTTCACGCCGACGCAATCTCTCTTTTTAAGACGACGTGCTTCGGAGAAAGTAACGCAGAAAACTTGCCACAATGATTCGCAATTTAGCAGCTTCCCCTCACCTTTGCCATCTGACTTTCAGATTCGTCTCACCTGCTCCGGTAGCTTCTGTCTAAACAATGAAATGCAATTTTGCTTTGCTCACTCGACAGATTATCGTTTGTGCGACATTTATCGTGCACCCTTCGTTCACATCGTAATCTCAAGCACTCTTTCTTAACCTTTTTAGCGCTCGGTGCTTATGCGAAAAATGTTACAGGCTTCGGTGTCGGTCTCGTTGGTTTACTTTCAGATCATCACTCCTCTGAGTGTCAGGTGACAGTTACCTGCATTTTATCATTGTTATTGTAGGGGATTTATGTGAGGAGGGATAGTAAACTCGAACGGACTTTGTTCTATACTATATTTATTAATACTTTATATCGCTACGTGCTACGCTAAGGATGTCGCTCAATCAATCGCTGGATTCATACTCCCTTTCGCTCCCTCGCATTCGCCCTAATGTCATCTTGCATACATGCACACTTTTCGATAGAAGAAAACACACACGCACCGGTCATAGACCCTCACGCATTCACACAGACAACGCATTCATACAAACAACGCACTCACGCTCGGTCATCCCTACAATACTTAAATACTTTGCTATACCAACATTGTATTCTATGTCCTTTAACCCTTTAAGTCAGACGCGACATAAGAATCTTTGCCTTCAGATAACGATAATAAACCACTTTTTCATGCATTAATATTATACTGAAACTTAGTGTTTCGTAAGTAATATTACGCTGAAACATCGAAGTAAAGGGAAACTACATGGTACTGCCCAAGAGTGACCAAACGAGTGCGCACTAATTGGATTATTTAGGCCGCAAAGGGTTAAGTTTGAAAAGAATAAATAGTAAATTTTCCTTCAGGAAATCGGCATTTTCTTCTTTACAGAACTATTCGCACTGGAATTCTTCGCATGTACTACATAGATGGGCTGTTTACTAAAAGGGTTAAACACTCTTCGTACACCTCTAATATTCCAAACTAAATACCCCACACATCTATCGCTCTGGATCAAACATCCCTCGATCACACTTGAAAATCTCCGCCTCGTTACAAACTCCCACGGTGAAATGTACACTTGACCCGATCAATCGACGAAAGAAAACCGTCGAAGATCGTCGAAAATGAGAGC
>NW_017100190.1:4596564-4619789 GCF_001263275.1 Habropoda laboriosa | reverse complement strand
TAGGAACTTTGGTATCGTGTCGATTAATAGGTAATCGCGTGAACGGTGCGCACGAACGCCTTCCGGCTGGCATTCGACCGCAATTCGATTCGATTCGCACCTGAATAGCCTTGTCACGCGGTGATGCATAATAAACGCGAACGAGTGCGACTTCCAGTCGGGATTTCGCGTGCTCTCTAACGGGCAAATGAAACGTTCCGTTGATCAATGACGCCGTTATGTGGCAGCCAGGCAAGCGGACACGTCCGCGGTTTCGCGTTGCAATGTTATCCTTTCCGTGTGGAGTCCAGGGCTGCATAAAGCGTGTGCTCGACCGTGATTCCCAGCCCGCGGCAGACAGAGCTTGCCGATAAGTGACGCGCGAATTACAACCCTGCCGTTGTTACACGGGACACACTGTATACGCTCGTGTGGCTCTTTGCACCGTGGCCAGCTTGTTTGACTTGTAGCCCCAGACTTCGATTCACCGCGATACGCACTTATCGCGACGGCTCGAGCGTGACTGATAGTGAAGCCGCGGTTCGAGTGGGATGTTACCGATTTACGGCGAAACTGGAGGCGCTAATGGTTCTAGTACCAGCGTGTTTACAGAGTGTGGAGTGGTATTTTCGAGGGAAATTTGGGCGCTCTGTGTCTTGGAGGAATTTCGGGAACATCTGGAAGTGATGATCAACGATTTTGGTGAAACTTTGGTATATGACTGCACTCGAAAAAATATTTTACACGTATCTTTTTTTAGCGGTACTTAAATGTCCACGTTGAAAATTGTCCTCAAAGATGAGATAGTAAATATATTTGTTAGTGATTGGGTTTATGGCACGGCCGTTCTTTCATGCAACTTTGAATTACACACCTTTCCCTTTTTTTTTTTTGCCAACTAATTCTTTTTAATCTGTCAGCGAGGCCCAGGAAGCATTTATGGCGGTAGCAACATAAAGTTTCTGCGCGCCACATGTCTTCCTGGTGCCCACTCGTGACAATCCGACAAATAGTGCCGTGCCATAAAACCTTCCCCGTCGCCCCGACCGTTCAAGTCCCATTACCAGCGAGCTACCCTTGGACCTCATGCCCCCGCCAACGCGACGTACCACCACCCTGCCAACTGGGACTTCCAGGATGGGCGGTATGCTAGCGGGTCCTGGAGGACTGTCCGAAGGGTAGTCTCGCTCTAATTGGCGCACACCATCACCTCCCACACATCCACTTTCTTATAAATAGCGACACAGACACCCTCAAGAGACAGATTATTCTTTTTTGTATAAAGATCGACACGCACACCACACTGAGACCTTGATTATTTTGAAATACAATATTGAAATACGTGAGACCAAACTTTATCTTCACCAACATCACACCATCCATCGAACCAGCGACAGCATAGCGCCACCACTCTCGAACATATTGCTTGTTCGAAGTACAAGACGCAACAATATTTTTTTTAGTAGCTGGAAAATGTTTAGTATCTCAATTTCGAGGGAGATTATCGCCCCTTCATTGTGGAGGATTGTTGATATAAAAAAATACGTGTCAAATATTTTTTCGTGGACTACTATATACCGAAGTTTCACGAAAGTCGATGAATATTATCTTCAGAATGTCCCCTTTGTCAGAGTAATCTTATTCCGATGTTACGAGACAAAGGGAGCCCTAATTGGCCAGCTTAAATTCTGTTTTCATTCTGATTCCCTGTGATCTAAGCATCGAGAACTTCTTACTCCATTTAGAAAGCAAGCCAGTGGTACTTGGACTCGCTAGATGAGGTTCGCTAAATGGCCGATTCAGAAATTTCCTCCTCGACTTCCAGTTCTAACAAACTTCTCCGCGAGTCTGGTTCGACTGGAAGCATAGCTGATTCGTGGCTAGAATACTTAACAAACTCGCGACGAAGAGTTTACTCAAGCTCGTATGTACCAAAGATTTTGATTATTTTAGAACTGAAACGCGACGATCAGGTTCAAAATGGAACATTTCCCTCCCCGCCGGCCGTAACGTCTGTTATAGTTAACGCCGGTGAAATTTCAGTTGGCGGAGCGTCGATTAACTTCGCGGCAGAGAATGTTCGAATCGCGTTTAGGCGTGACGGAACTTCCAAGGGAACTCGCGGATAGAATCTCGATTGTAACGGGACGTTTATGTTCGCGACCGGAACAGCTTTCGTTAACGCGAATCCGAGGTTTAATTAATTGATATCGCAGCGAGGTAAAACTTTAAGCCGTTTCAACCCTCGAATCTCCGAGGATTTCCACGGACCACCTTCCCCTTTTGGGAACATTTAAATTCACGGATCCGGTTGAGTTCTCGATCGAGAAATTCTCTCGTAAGCGGACTACCTTAAACACCAAACCGTGATATACTTTTTGGACACGTTCGAGGATTCCTCCAAGTTCAGCATGATCCTGCTTGAAAAATACTCGAACGGAGAGTGGCGTGTCTGCCGCGGCGAGCCTCGGGGAACGTTGAAGCGGAAACGTGCGGAAAATAGCGAAGTGACTCCACCCGCGAGAGAAATTATTTTACTCCTGAGCAGATCGTTTCGTCTCTCTGCAGGAAACGTTTCGAACGTCTCGGTAGTTATCTCCCAAGCAGAGATTTTCTATGAATATTCCAGACAATATATTCCATCGTGAAGGTAGATATAAATTAGCCGGAATTTCATTTCCTTCAATCTGCTTCGTTTGATCTTGATCGAACGCGCGAGCGAGGATATAAACGAGAGAACGATAAAGTTCTCCCTCGAATATCTCTTTTCACGAGAGAATCATTCGTGTATCTATGTTGGAAAAACAGAGGGGTCCGCTGTTAGCAAGCTGAAGGATCAAGCTGTCGTTGCGTGGAAAACGATTACGAAGGATCGACGTTACATTCGAGTTCGGTGGCTGCCGCCGTTTGCCTTCCAGGGCCAGATAATATGATTGGGCAAATAAAAGCTCCTTCATCCGGCCTACGGTTAGATTCTGGAATCGAACGGTGAAGATGTAAGATACATTTCGCGGAATCGCGGCATCAATTTCTCAAATCGTCTTCCATTTCGGATACGAGAAGTTCTGCTGGGATAAAACAATAACGAAACCGGGGG
This sequence comes from Habropoda laboriosa, assembly GCF_001263275.1. Taxonomy (NCBI): domain Eukaryota; kingdom Metazoa; phylum Arthropoda; class Insecta; order Hymenoptera; family Apidae; genus Habropoda; species Habropoda laboriosa. The sequence goes on along the minus strand of NW_017100190.1, from coordinate 4,616,713 downwards.
GGAATTTATGATGATTCATCGCTTCGATTTTACTTATTCAAACATAGAACACCTTTAGCGACTACGATACACCTGGCAAGATAGAATTTCGCAATTAACCCTTCGAATTTTTTACTAATTCTCGTTTCAAAGTATTCGTGTGAAGTTAGACACCTGTGATACTGTAGGATCGCGAGCGTTTTTTCCTCCGTTCGTTCGTTTCTCGAGAATCGAATGGCGAGGGCAATAAAAGCTCAGGTAAGAAGCAGCCCTTTTCGCGAGTGTTAGTTTTAACGGCCACGGTGAAAACTCAGGTGTGTGTGTGTGCATGGTGGGAAATGTGGAAGTTCGGGAGAGAATGGAGAGGGTGCATGTGCATCCAAAAAAACCAAGAGTGTGAAATGAGAATGAATATGGGGAAAGATTCGAAAGCGAGGAGACCTTGACTGAAAAGCGTGGAAAGAGAGATCGTGTGAGGGAAATTCACAGTGCAAACAGTGTGGTCCATATTGCAGTTTTTCTTTCATTTCTTTTTCCTCGATCGCAAGTGCAACCAAATCCCACAACACTCTCCCTACTTCCCCAGAAACTGTTCTTCCCGCAGGAGGAAAGGCCGGACGAGTTCGAGTAACGGGACGCAAGGGTATCGGGTGCACAAAGAAGCAGGTCAACCCGCGATAATCTCAATTTTCCGCAAGATCGGTCGTTCGTTCGAGGGTGTATTCAAGGCACCGACGATCCAAATCAAAAGCCGTCGTCTCCTAGTCAAGATGCCCACCCTTTCCAATCCTCTAACGAAGCCCATAAACCCCATCCCTAAGATAGAACGTGCCAACTGGCCTTCCCTCGACTTTCGTCGTCCCCGCGTTACGATCGCGATCGCCGGCCACTAGGCTCACGTAGGGTGAAGGGTCTGGTCGATAACAATGGCTAAAAGAGCCGGGTTGCGGTTCGTTTTACGCTGGTCGAGCTTTAGGACGTTCCTACCGGCTTCGTTCACCTTTCTTACCCCTTCTGTTCGTCCTCCTATCGCTGAATTCGAGAACTTGTTGCGTGGGTGACGGGGCCAAAGGTGCTCGAAGATCGGGGGAAGAAATTTCGTAACGCCCCTGAAGGGTGTATTTTATACCCTGATTTTTCTTTAAACACCTCCGGTAAACGTTTAAGAGCCAGGCTGATAAGATTGTTTGGAATACGGCGTATCTAAAGCTTCGACGACGACGGGATTTTTCTCGTGGATCTTCGGATTAACGCACGAGGGCGTGCCAGATGATAAAGGGACGAAAAGATTTCTTGAGAGACTTTAGTCGAAGAACGTGATAAAAAATTGCTAATCCCTCGTGTCAGAATTTAGAACAGTTCCACTCTGCCGGATGAAATTTATGTATTTCTTGCGATTATAATTTGTGATTGCAGCGTCTAGATGTTAATTCGCGCCACGAGAGCGAGCTCGTGTTATAAGGCGATAACAGGGTGGAAGAGTATCGTGTAACTTTCGGACTTTATCAATTTCATTAACGAAGCGAAAATTTAGTAATCCTTAGTTTCACTCTCTCGGATGAAATTTCTATATTTCTCGCGAGTGTAATTTCGGTTTCTAACAGCTAGATCGTAATTTGCGCCAGGAGAGTGCGAGAGAGGGTGATTTCGTGTTACAAGACTAGGACGAAGTGGATGTGTCGTGTAACTTTGAACTTCGTCAATTTTATTAATCAAGAGCACGGTTGATTATATTTGCACGTCAAACGAGAGAGAGAGAGAGAGAGAGCTTTCGAATTGGTATGGGAAATATAGACGGTCTATTTGTTAATATCGCCGAGGCAAAAGCAAATTTTATTATCTCGTCAATAGCTTTCGAATATATTTGAGCGGGGCCTTTCGAAACCCTCTTCGATCTTTTGTCACCAATCTGGCAATTAAACGTCTAATGATAACCGCGCGTCGATGTGTCTGCCGTTAATTAATCAAAAAGCATCGAAAAGGCCGGTTCACCGGTCGCGAGGCGGAGCATTTCGGCGGAACAATAAAACGTCCCGGTTGCAATCCATTTAAATTATTCGAAATCGCGCGCACACACATCCCCGAAGTCGCTCGCGGTCCTGTCCGAGAAATCGAATTAAAATCAGCGAAGTCGTTTGCGTGAGGCGAACGCGAATATCAGGGCAATTCATTCGCCACGTGACCGGAATGCCGCTTTTTAACAAGCGGACTTTTCAATCAAATCGCCTGCTTCCATTCTCCTCCCTCTTTTAATTCCTGCTTTTAAACATAAGCGCCCGGTAATATCGTATCAACGGAACATTATGCGCACCTCAACTGTCCAAGTTAACCACTTGGTACGAACGGCAGTAACGGGTGATTTTAATATTTCAAATTCATATTTGATCATTTATTGGCACACTTCTATTGAATTTATAAAACACGACGTACGCCGAAGTTTCAATTGCAATTTTCACGCTGTTCTACCTTGTAGATTTGCTTGAAAAAGTACTGGACAATTTCTCGAAGCTTTTTTCACAAGATAAGCTTTAAAAAATATGAAGTATATTGGGGAATTTGGACAAAAAAATTAAATAACGCAGGGGTCGAATCGATGATTTCTCAACTTCCATGTAAGCACACAAGCTGTTGAATTAATTATTTGTTAATACATCTGAAGCTTTGAATTTTCTGTCACGATGATCGTCGTCGATCCTTAACGATTTAATTAATTTTCAAACTTTCCAAGAGAATATTGTTTAAATGCCATGGAACTTTATTATTCTTTAAAATTCGAGTCTATTACAAAAGTAATGCTTCATTTCCAACATCTCGACCATAATCTGCACCACAGCAGCGTCACGCTATCGCAAGGCAAGGGGTTAAAACGCGGAGCATCTCGTTTGCTCGGAACGCGTCGAATCTGCATTACAACGATTAACCTTGCAGTTTTTTTTGGCCCGTGTCGCGAAGTGTCGCCGTGGAGAAAATTGAATCGCCGCCCCCGCGGCCGCGTTCGATCGATAGGCTTTGAAATCGGTGCGCGCCGCATAACGTCGCCACGCGAAATTGGATCTCTGTTGTCGAACATGCTCCAAGCGAGTTGTTCCGCGCCAAACTGCCAGGCATATTGCGTTTTGCCAGCGAAAGGAAGCGCGTCGCGTCCACCTCGCGAGCGTCGTTGTTTGCACGGCCGCAGAGGATCCCAATAAAATTTTCCAACTATTCAATCCGACGCCTCCGGACACTCGCGACGCTCTCTTTGCTATCCTTTCCTTTTTACCTATCCCTTCTCACTTTCTTTTCCTTTTTTCACCCTGTTGATCGATCGATCAGACTTCACGCAATTCTCACGCCTCTCGGTGATTTTCACAGCGATTAGATTTACCGAAGAACGTCGAGTGTGGAATTGCTTTTTCAGCGACAAATTCGTCGGATTAGAACGAATTAATTCTCCTCGAATTTCGCGGTATTCTTCTACGGTGCAAAGGTGAAGGAAGAAACTTGGTCTCCTTTGAAGATACCGACTTGGTGTTTTAATTTTGCCGCGTTTATCGAGCGGAAGAGGACTCAAGATCGTCTCCGATGAATTTCAATGAATTGAACCGGGGGGGCTCGTACTTTAATCAAGTTGAACGGGTCACTTCATGCTACGTTTGAGATTGTAATTGCCCTTCTCGATGTTCCTTTAATCTTTAATCACGATGCGGTACGTTTTCACGACTCCTCCACGTCCTTGGAAACGCGTTTGCTTTACTTTAGGATTACCTTAAGAGAGATGGAACGTGAATTCTTTTACGATGTTTGTGACAAAGTTACGCAAAGTGTTTGTCTCCGTGTTGCCCCCGCGAAATTTGCACAGCCTTCTCGGGCCGTTACACGAGAAACGTATCGTTCTAACATCTTTATTATCTTCACACTTCAATTTGGCCAAATTAAATTTCTCTTCTAGAGAAAATCTTCTTTTTTTTTAAATATCCGCAAAATCACAGTAGATAACGACGTCGTATATATTTCTATTCCAGTCGAGTGATACACGGCGGCGAAAAAGTAGCTTTAATTCTCATAATTCATTCGGATATCGTTCTTCGAGCGAAAACCTCGACACTTGAACGTTTCTTCCGCAGGATTCCACGCACGTACACTATAACATCCGGTCGATTCTCGCGGAATAGACGTTTACCTTGGCTTGGTTGCTGGCCGGGATTCGCGGTGGACGTTTAACAAGTTTCGAGGAGAGATCACGCTATTACACCGGCCACAATACGCGCAATAACTTATTCTATTAAGATTTACACAACGACAGCGTGGCCCGCTAGGGAACCGCGAACGGATGCTGCTTTATTAATGCCGTGTGAATAATGCATCGTGTTCTGATCGAGTTCGACGATCCTCGCTTGAATGTCACGGTATTTTACGGCGCACAATGCCCGTGAAATCGGATAGAATCGCGAGAGGATCGAAATTTTTACGAGGTTTACTTGTATTCTTGTTGTTGTCGAGGATTTTGATTCGCGCCGAGTTTAGGATTAAAGTATGTTGGAAGTGCAGCATCGTGGAGCGTAGGAGACAGAATTTTAGATATCCTTGAATTTTCTTGATCTTTTCATTTTCGCCGAAGCACTGGTCGAGGGAAGATGCATCTCGTTTTTGTAGAATTAATATGCATAGGAGAATTAGGCTAGTAGGATTAAAGCATAACTTGCGTAGAATCGAACTCGAACTTTAGAAACTAATGATTTTGCCCTGAAAATATCGCTTTGGATTTCGTTAACCCTTTAAAAGCCGCGTGACTTGGAAGGTCCGCATCCATTAATTTTTGTATTTTGCTACTGCAATACGGTTGCATTCTGTATTTGCACTATTTCATTATTACCAAAATCATCAAAATGTAAAATCATCATCAAGCGTAATTTCTCCTCTCTTAAAACGAAACGTAATTTTTCTTCTCTCAAGAAAGGGTTAATATAGTCAATGATTCATTAAATGCACATATTTATTCGCCACATTTCCAACCACCAGCAACTTGTTCCAAATAAGACAGAAATACTCGCGAAATCTCCGGAAGCACGATCGATTAACTTTAACAGGCATCTTCTTATTCATGCCTCTTCATTCGCGAGTATGATAGAATAGCTTACGAAGAACACAGGTTGGCGTATCGTGCATCGACAGGATGATCTCTGAATTCTCAGCAGCGTGCAGCTCGATCTGGAAAGTTGCAAGTAGGGGGAAGATCCACGATGACGGGACGCGCGTAAATCCTGGCCAGCGTTATCGAGCTACTCAAATATTTCTGCGGCGAAATCCTCCGTCCTCCCCGTCTCACGCAAGATTTATCAACGGCACCGAATCACGGATCAGAGTTGTCGGCTGAAAGGAGCGCCGATACGCTGTCAGATAGAGCCAGGAATCGTTCGAATCTCGATACAGGCGGACTCTTCGATGCGTGTTGGAATTTTTTGTCGATATCGCCGAACGACATCGATACACGTACGTATATATATTATTTATGCATGCCTGATGCACATGCTCGTTTGTCGAAACGTCCTTTTCGAGCTCGCCGTTAAGATAGAACAGCGTTTAACGTTTAGATATCGCGTATTAGGTCGTTCTATAAATTCGCGACGAAAGAGAGAAATATTTTTTAGAAAAATAAAAGAAGTTTCATAGCGATGGTGTAATTAAAAAAGTGTGAGAATTTGGAAATTACTTTTTTTCATCGATGGAGGTTCTTTTATTTTCATAGATTTTTAGCTGTCCATTTGGTAACGTTAAATCGTGCAATAAATTTGACGGAATATTAGCGAGAATTTAACGAAGAATTTAATTAGGATACTACATTAATTTTCATAGACGTTTACCAAGTTTATTATAGAACCGTACTAGTAATTCCAGAGCAAATAGAAGCAAATTGTAATGGAATATTTAAATCATTAGTATCTAGTCCACAGAGTAATCAATGAAACGCATGAATTTCCCATGTACATACAGTGTACGACTATCAGTTGGTCTAGCTTTTAAAACTTCGCGTTCTCCAACAGATACAGCATATCTGACCGGCACAAAGAATTACGCTGGCAGCGAGCGTTCGCTCGAGGCGAAACCGCGGAGTAATTAGAAAGAGAGGCGAGCGGACGCAGTTTGCATTAATTAAAATTAAACTATCAGTCTCTGGTGTTCCATCGTTAAGATTCTAATTTCTTCTATTACGTTACGAATCTCGGCAGAAACTGTCTCCTTACCGAAGCTTCTGAAATCGAAAAAAGAAATTCGCGGTACAAAGATAGTAGATATAAAAGAAAAGAAGAAATTTTGTGAAATAAATTGTAACGAAGATTACTAAAATTTATCCATGATCTATGTGCTCATTACACACGAGAAAAGACCAGAGTACAAAGATACTCGTCTTTTCTAAACGATCGCCACCAATAGATACCAAAAAAAAAAAAGAAGAAACTCCAGAAGATCTGAAGGAAAGAAACGAAGGCTGCGTCCGATTGCGTTCAATTTCCCTTTTGAACCTCGCCCCTCTTCCCTCTCGACGAAGACGAGCGAAATATTCACGTTCTCGGTCGCTTCATTTTCCACCATACAGATTCCCCTCCGCTCCATATTCCTCTCTGCGACACGAATTCGCTTTGAGACACGTTTTACTACCGTATCGGCAGCAATCATCCGTCATTATCGGTGGATGCTCGAGTACGCGATTTCGCAGAAATTTCGCGCAATCGGTGACTGTGAACCGTACGCGGGAAACACTTCGTGGACACGTAACGCAGCCGGCGACAACGATATGACGCTCGCTTATGACGCCTCGCGCCGGTAACATGTGGTACTGTTTGACTGATGCCCGCAAATCACTATTTCGGTGCATCGGATACACGTGCACCGTTCGGACCAAGGGTGAAATATCCAGCGATTAGGGCTCTCTCTCTCTCTCTCTTCTCTCCTTGATTTGCACGGAAATCGTTGGTCGATCGGCGTACAACTGTGTGCTTCGTGCATGAACCCTCTCGATACATATACGCGTTTCCGTTCTAGCGATATTATCGGGCCACCTTTTGGTATTGTGTTACGTGCGTGGAATGAAAGTGGAAGTGGAGTTATTCTGCCGAATGGAATCCGATTGAAATTGCAACGTGAACGTTCCTTTCTTTTTTCTCTTCCTTGCTTTTCAGTAAGAGAGAATTTGATTCGAGAAAGAAAATTGGAGATTAGCGCGGGAGATATATCGCTCGAGGTATGAATGGAATTTCGACAATGGATCAGATTATAGGGTAGAGAAGACAACGATATAATACATCCGTGTGTATTTGCGGGGAGATCTTCTGGTCGAGCGACGGACTGAAAAAGGGGAGCCAATAATTTTTCTCCAGACCGCCAGGCATCTCGGGCAGATTTTCTAAGTGACTGTATGCTTGAACGAACGCGGCCGATTAAACGTCCCCGGGGCTCGTAATAGTTTTAACGCGGTGATACGTCGCCGGCAGACACCGGTAACCCAAACGTTTCCACTACTTTATGCGGACCAGAGTGACGTATATCGCGACCATGTCACTCGAAACTGTTTTACTATTTGTCGCGATAAAATATCCGACAATGGCGAGCGCGGCCTGCGCTTCGCGGTTTATAGCCGAATAGAAGATATTAACGATCCACCGAAAATTTACGTTGCAGCGATCGATAAAAAAGGAAAGGATGAAAAAAAAATATTGAGTTGTACGCACGCTAGGTATACTCTCGCCGTTGAGGAATTTATCGTTCCGTAAAATATTTCCGTACACCAGAACGATTGATTTCGCGTAAACGTTAAGGGCAGAGTTGAAACGGGGAATCCTTGGTCGAGACCGCGAGAAATTTCGCAATAATACATACAATTTTACGAAGGCTCCGGTTGTAAAAGTTTTGTTATTTATTTTTACGACAGACCATGGAAAGCTGACACCTTAATACGTCCGAAGTCCTGCCTGGAAAACCCGATCCGGCCGTCGTGAAATACTCGTAAAGCGAACTCATCGAGGCCGTATCGTTCCTTAAAAGGACCACTTTATACGGTCACGTAAACGGGAAGTATCGTGCGTAAAAGTGGCTTTTACAGGACCACGCTGCACATTCCGGATCAGCTTGGTTAAATTGCCAAACGTTCGCCGTCTGTGCTGTCTACCTTTTCTTCGCGCCGGTCACCGCTTACCTGGTGTGTCTTCGGAGATTCGCTAATTTCAGAGCGCATCCTTTTGGAACGGTGTTTTCACCGAGATTGCCTGCGATTTATTCGCGACACGAGTATGTTTCAGGTTTCTCGCGTACCGTTCTCGCGGTAAATTAACGTCGGGAGAGAGAGTTTGCCGAGTGAAAAGCGTGCATTTGAAAATTTTCTACCGTATCGTAAAGAACGGAAAGGAAGGAAAAGAGGTTAAAATCATTTTACGTCAGTGGTTGTACGGAGTGCAACGCGAGCAATTTCACATGAAAAGCTGCAACAGAGAAAAGAGGAAAGCGTGTATCGCAGGAATAACTGGCAGCTTCTGCATACCGAAGTGTGTAACTCGAACGGAACGAGCCCTAATGCATCAGCGAAATTCATTCTGGTGGAATCGTAAGAATCCCAAGTAGCAGAGAGCCGGTTCGAGTGTTCGGTACGCGTGGTCGTAAGCACTCCCCATGGATTCTGGCTCTCGCAATGGGATTAAGTTACAGCGAGGCTCGCATTGTTCCGAACAACGCGCGAGGTTAATTGCGATTCGCGCAGCCACGAGGCAAGATTGCGAGACGCGATACCCGCAATGATTACGTTCCCCGTTATAGTCTCTCAGCCGTAATTGAATTCGCGATAATATCTGCGATCCACGGGTATTCCTTCTTTTACACGTCGATCGCGTCTCCTCGAGGGCATTTCCGGATTTTCTTCGTTTACGATGCGTTAACTCTTTCGTGGTTGATAAAACAGCGATTACAGTCGCTTGTTGGAATTTTCTACGATTGGCAGGATTAACGAGCTTATTTTATTTGAAAGAAATTGGTGAATTCTGTGATCCAGAAGTATTCTTCTTTACTCGCGAATCGATTCCGTTTGATCGCTTCTCTTGACATCTTCCATGTCGAATTGCAACCTGGTTTTCCTCATTTACGACGCATTAACCCGTTCATTAATGAAATAGTGATTACAGTCACTTGACAGAATTTTACACGATTAAATCGGTTTATTTTATTCGCTAAACATTGGCGAATTCTGTGATTTAGAATTATTCTTTACTCGCGAATCGATACTTTTTGGTCGCATCTCTCGTCATCTTCCACGTCGAATTGCCACCAGAGTTTCTTCTCTCACGATTACTTTAGATTATTGTAGACAGAATTTTATACGATTAAATCGTAGTTGCGTTAAAAATTGTGGAATTCTGTTGCACGAAATAAAGGTCGTCGACGCGAAGAGGGGTAGAAGCTAAGTAGAAACCGAAGCAGACGAAAACTCGTTACTTATCCACGCTGTCTCCTGTCGTCTGGCGCGTTTGAAGAATTTACCCGAGTTTTCTCACCGTGTCTGTTTGACTTGGAAACATTTAAAAGGCGATCGAACAAACTAGCCAGACCGAAGTAAAATATGAACGTGGGACCAGGTCGATTTATCTTCTACACGTTCGCCAACACCTCCCTTTTCTCTCCCTACGAATTCCTTATTCCGCCGAACGTACACGGTCCCACGGTTTTTTATTATCATCGTTCTTCAGCATCGATCCAACTTTATTCGACATAGATCGCTCTCTCGCCGTCCCCCTTTCCGCCTCTCCTCCTATCGTTTCCTGATAGATTCTCGTAGAATTCGTGTCTCCCCTCGTCGGCGTATTTTAATGCATTAAAAATGAGGGAAGGAGGTTTCGGCTTTAACGATCGAGCAACTCGAGCGAACGAACCGGGGAGAAGCGTTGCGACCGCTGTTTCCACAATTTATGTATCAAACAGGGCACGCTTCGGCCCACCATCTCCACGCGATCATATCGCGTTCACGTTCGCGCAATCACGCTAAGTGGATCCTATTTTCGAACAAACCGTGTACACCGCTCGTCGAAGCTTCTCTATTTCTCGCAGAGAATGGAACGGTCTTAAATGGAAACGATCAGACGGCAGGGACGAAAGGTGGAGAGAGGAAAAACACACGAGCCACTTTTCTCGCACGAGGAACAAAGAGAACGTTGCGAAACGGGATACACAGGGTCAATTTATGACCGACAAAACGCGTCTCCCTTTTCCTCCGTCTACACAAGACGACAAACTAACGCGTGCTCTCGCGTTACAATTAATTTCTTTCGCCTCCCTTTTCCAACGAGCCGCGCGCGAGTGGGCGCGTACGAGTTCCAGCCTCTAAATTGCAGCGATTACGGTTGCACAGCTGATAAATAACAGCCAACACCTCTCCGCTTTTATTTTCCGTCTCGCGAAACAGGGAAGAGAAAAGCTTCGCGCGAGATGGATACTTGTTAATAGCGAGTCTAACGAAGTGGCAACAATTTTTTGGTTGATTAATCGAAGCACAAAAAACAGCCAGCTTTTTCCACGGTATTTTTCAAAGCTACGCAATTACTCCGTGCAAAACGCGTCTGTCCTTGTTTCTATCCGCGGATCGTTTACCGCCCTTTGTTGATCCTGTTTTTATAATGCACGAAAGGTTCGATTTTTTTTTCTCTTTTTTTTTTTTTTCATTCGGCCGATTCATTCGATTACACTATAACTCGTGGACCATTGTTTTTTCATTCCGGCGAATGTTACGCTTCCGTTGCCCCTCGCGCGTTCCGCCGTTGCGAGCACGCATCGTTAAATATTTGCCTTTCATTTATTGAGCGAATTAACGCGACTGCGTGTATTGAAATCAGCAAACAGCGCCGCGTGTTTACCCGTATCAACTGAACATGCGCAAATGTTTAGATATAATAATGATTTATTAATTCCGCGCGTGCATCGCGATTTTTCCTCCCCCTCGTGTCAGAATTATTCCTGTTGCTCGCATTAATACGTCCGTTCGCGAACCAAGTTTCGATCATAAATTCCACGCCATTTCTCGTCTACACATTTTCTTCTTTTTTTTACCTGAATTTCGCGTATCTGATGCGTTAAATAATTAACACGGGTCGCACGGTCGATAATTCGAGATATTTCTTCGAATCACGAACGTGTTCTTTTTCTGTCAGTTTGTTTCAACCCTTTTCATAACCTTATCTATCTTTCATCGATCATCGCGACTGCGATGGACACTAAATTGAGATCAATTTTTGTTTGTAGATTTAACGCTTCGCAGTCGAACTCCGGGATATTCCCGGCAAGGCGTTTTCCCCTTCAAAACGGCCCTTCGCCTGCAGAAACGGCGGAAAACAATGATATGCACACAGCTCAATCAAACTCGTTACAAGTTTTTTAGACAATAATTGACTGAGCGCGCGCTACCAAAAAGTAATTCCGACCAGAACGACTAAAATGCCTACGGAAAATACGACTGCAAAGAGTTAAGTGGGACGCGTGTTTCACTGGTCACGAAAGGATTAATAACGATCCATCGTAAAGAACAAGTAGAATTACCTTTTCCTCAAATCGTTCTGGTTCAAGTTTCGCAAGTTCATCGTTAAAAACAGACGTAAACGTTCGACTGTGAAAAGATAGGAAGGAAAATATAGGACGATTCCTCTTGAAAAATACCAAAATTTCCTCATAAACGGGGCTATCTGTAGCCGAGATCTTTTTCATACGTATAAATTGTGTCGAACGTATGCTATCGAAGGGATCTTTATAGGCGAGATCGTCGCCGTTTAAAAAGGGAGCAGCTCCACAGAACGCGGAGCAAAAGGGGAGAGACAGGATGCGACTACCCATTCAATTTGCGCTTAACAAAGCCCCCGCCTTTCTTCCTATCTTCTTTTACAGCCCGTTGCGACGCGGCCGCGTTCGTCCATGTATGAAAAGCGGCGGCTTTCCTCTTAATTCTCCACCCTTCGACACTCCGTTTCCATCTGGAGAAAATAAGGAAAGCGCGCTATGCGCCGGGACGCCCTTCCTCGGATTCGCGTAATTGGATCACTCGGGAATATTCGACGATCGAGTCGACGAGAAATACTATTTCCGAAATCTTATCACGGCTGAGAAAGTATTTGGATAATTTTCGCTAGATGGAAAGTTCGAGAATAGAAGGAATAACGATTCTCGCACTTTCGTCTAAATTCTATGGACGAAAAGAAATTTATTTTTACCTCCTTATTGTTTCCTTTCTCTCATTCTCCAAACTTATTTTCGCAACTATTACCACGAATTTCTCGAGCACCGAAAACACAAGAAGAAGAAAAACGAACACTCTGCATCCAGCTGAAGAATCGCGAATAAGATTAAAGTCGCGCGCCGCTTTTCAGCCCGTTTTCGAGGAATAACTTTACGAGCAAGCGCGGCACCGTGGGCCTTCACGGTCGACGAGTCGCCAGAGCGACGATTTTTAAAACGCGCGCGGAACAAAGAGGAACGCGGACGGTCAAAAGGTGGAGATAAGACGGGGAGAAATGTTGTAACGCGACTAGTCACGCAATTAAGGCGAAACAAAAGGGTGCCGGCCTCCCTTTCTTTGTCTCGCATGAAAATGTCAGTGCTGTTTCTCTTAATTCCCTCTCCTTTATCTTCGCCGGGGCCTCGTGTCCACGCGACTACGTGCGCGTATATTCCTCCGTGCCCCTCGTGCCCATGCAGACCGTAATTAACTCGCCGCTTAATCTTTTGTGCCCGCTCTGTGGAAACTCGCCCCCTCGCTTTTTCGCGTCACGCGACTCCTCGCTGGAGAGTCGCCCGTGAATCTCACGCCTTCGCGTTAAAGCGCATTCGATGTGAAAAGGGACGAGCTGCAATTTTCCTTCGTAATCTCCTCCTCGTCGAGCATCTGTTTTTTCTTTTGCAATTCATTTTTGTAGGCCCATTAGACGAAGCAAGCGACGATATCAATTACGAGATTCGATGCGTCGTTTAATCTGTGGGAATACAGGAGCAACGGAGCGAGTCCGCGGTACCGCGTGAATTTATCGCGGGATATTACTAGGGCATTGTAAATTAATAGCGGTGACAAAACTATTTGTACAACTGATTCATGCCGCGGATTCGTAACACGCAGATAACGACGATTCCAAAACGGTCCTCGGAATCGATTGCGCGCCGGGCGGGCTGTTTAAAATAAATTGTCGCGAGAACGAATCTATTCACAGCGTTTCGATGGGCCTGAATTGAATTTCGATCCTGCTAGCCTCTGGTTTTTTTTTTAGACGATCGTAAATACAGTCGTTGAAATTACGACTCTATGCTGTGTCGAACAATTCCGGATAATTCACTTAGGATTTATACGGAAAGGGATAGGCGCGGTGGCCGAGGGGGATTCGAATTTCATTTTATCTCCAACAGCATATTACGCGTTCTGTTATTATTTCGTCGAAATACACGGGGAAAAGTTGTGACACACGGCTGTGTATACGTGTACACAGAGATACACGCACTGTTGGATGGTTTCCTTCTGTTTCGCTAATTCCACTGCATGTCGCCAATTATCATATTTATAAAACGTGCTCTCCCTGTTCCATATTCAGCCGTGGAAATTGCCAGCAAACCCCGAGCGTGATTAATTTTTAACCTAGATTCTCTTTTTCCCAACTCTCTCCCTCTCTATCTGCCTTTCCCCGTCGCCACGAAAACGAAACAGCCGTATTATTTAATTGCGCGACATCGCGAAAAGTCGAATCTGAAGCTCGCGGCCGAATTCAGTTATGATTTACGCGAGTGTTGCGGTGGGGAAAAGATGTGAATATGAGTGAAATTTGACGAAACGTTTGTACCGTTAGGTCTTTGATAAGAAAATTGAAAGAGAAAAAATTGATTCGTTGTTTCGAAAGTCTTCGAGGACGATCCTTTCGCGTGTGTTTAAATAAATTCAAGAGGATGTTAACTAGGCCAGAAAGATAGAAGACGGCCGTCTTACGGCTTCGTCTCGTTACAGGGAACAACGTTCACCGTTTCACGGGAACACGCCGTACGTAAAAGCGGCAGACGAGAAATCTCGTCACCGTAATTTCCATTCCGGTGTGTTGTGTGCAATTTACCGGCGCGGCGACGCCCAGTACCCGCGCTATTTAAATTGGATTGTCCGCAGCATGCCGTTCAACGGGGATTAATCTCGAGATTAATTCGCGGAAATACGCTTAAGCGATTGCGATACGAGCGACGTTACGCATCATAGGACGCCGCGTCATGTGTTACGCTTCATCTGATCACCCTTGAACGATGATTCTTCCGGTGAGAATTATTCGCAGAATTTCACGTGAACGAACGGGAACACGTGGAACTCGATGGAAGGTACGGTGGAATTCGATAACGTTGACCAACGAATAATTCCGATTCTTTGTCAATTTTTCTGTTCCAGTGTACGAAACACCTGTAGCTTCCTTTTGAAATATTCAGTGTACGTTTCGAAAATGAAATATATCTTTTCGTTTTCGGAGACAGTACGGTTGCGGTTGGTATTTAGCGGTACAGGTGGAGCAAACTGAAGTAGAATTACGAGGCTGTAAGTGGTACAAGTTAGTCGTTTGTCGGGCACAACCAACGAGAATATTATACCGTCTCAATCTTACAATATTTAACAATAAACGACCTGAATGTTGTTAAAAGTTCTATAAGAAGCTTCTCATAAACAAATTGGTCATATTATTGCACAAAAAGCACAAGAACAAAGAATATAAATGAGAACAGAACAAACTCAAGTTCTCACAAGTAGTGTAACTCCGCCATATATCAGTCAGGAACAAAATAAAGCTGTCACAAGTAGTATAACTCAACTATATGGCAGTCAGGGACAAATTTAAGCTTTCACAAGTAGTATAACTCAACTATATGGTAGTCAGGGGCAAATTTAAGCTTTCACAAGTAGTATAACTCGACCATATGGCAGTCAGGAACAAATTTAAGCTTTCACAAGTAGTACAGCTCAGCCATATGTCAGAAACGGACAAAGCAAGCTTTCGCAAGTAGTACAACTCAGCCATATGTCAGAAAAGAACAAAGGTAAGCTATCGCAAGTAGTATAACCCAGCCATATGTCAGAGATCACCAAGGAGAATATCGTATCACCTCAGATTGGCAATATTTATGGATAAACGAGCCGAATGTTGACCATACGACCCAGTTTACGATGCACCTTGCTCCACCAGGGAGACACGTGTAGTATCGCAGCGTCGTTGCGGGACTTTTTACGATCCCCAATGTAAACGAGGCCGACTGGAGCCGGTGTGGAAATCCTGACGGCGGGCGGCAGTCACGCAGCTGTCGGATGCACAACTGTGCCGGGCATAATGCGCTCGGTTTACAGAAATTTTCTGTTTAGAGAAAGTCGTGCTTGCTTTTCGCGCGACTTACGTCGCTTCCCTTTTCTCCCTGATTTAAGCGACTTCGACGGAATTACCTCGCGAACAGGGAAATCAGTTTCCGGGCTGTCTGATCCATTTCGACGTACCATAAATTTCAATTGTTGCTGGATCGTGGAGAATAAACGAAAACTCGCGAACACGATGTTTCCCATGCGAATCTCTCTCTCGGTACGTCAACAAAATATTTCCAAGTGAAACGAACGTACGGTATTATTTAGAATGTCTCGCCGGCGAGGATCGCGATAGCTAATTTCACATAATTGAAATTTGCACGATTACGTACGCGGCGATAAATAAAGCGAAGTGGAAAAATTCTGCGGTGAAAAAAACTTCGCACCGGTGGAATGTCTGTGAAATTAAACGTTCCAGAGTGTAATTGCGTTGCGTTGCCGCGGAACAATCGCGATGATCTTTTCTGAGAGAGAAATACGGTTCTCGACGGCTGGAAAAAATGAATTGCGAAAAGGGGCGGTGCTTGAATTCATGGGGAATCGCAAATCAAGCCGCTCGCAAATCATATGGAAGGCAGAAGGCGCGAAAAGAATGCCATAATGTTCCAGAAAATGCGAGGCTCGCGCAACGATGCGTCGCGGTGCATTGTGATTTAATGGAACGTTGCACGGCAACAGATACATTGTGGCGTTGATGCGAGCGTGTTGCATTTTGCGCCCTTCTGAATGAAAAGTGCTCGAATGACGTCTTCCGAGATGTCTCAAATATACGTTCTTTCATAGTTTTTTTTTTTTTCACGAACAATTCTTCACAATGATTACAATGTTTTTCGTTGATTCTTCGCACTGTTCGTGTGAGATAGAAAAACGAATCTGCCGTAGAATTACGTTCGAGAACACTTGGAATATTTGAAATTCATTGCACACGAGATCGGTTCGAATCTCACGCATACGCTATAATTAATTCTCCGACGAAAAGGGCCTCATTAATATTTAATTCACGGCTTTGCGTCCGTTCGATCGGAATCCATAAAGTGTTCATTAATATTCAATTCGTAATCGTGACTCCGCGATACTGCGTTTCCGTTTCCAAAGGGAACTTAATGATACCGAAATCGCGACTTTCCATCCCCACGCGAATTTCTCCTTTTAATATCGAACCTTTAACGGGGGAAAAACAGCTTTTCTCTATTTTTTTTCCAATATCCTGTAAAAGTCTGAAATTAAATATTCAACATTTCTCCGGTTAGAATATTGATCCTAGATAAACACGAGTAACGTTCTTTCAACCTTTTTTTTTTCCCCCTCCACGCGATCATCGAGACGGTTATCGATTCGGAAAACAACGCTACGCGGGGTTGGAAATTTTGATTAATACTTCGCGACAGTACCGCAAACAACTTAACCGATCAATCATCGTTTCGAGTTCTATTTAATTCCCGCGGATATCGCGGTCCGATTGTCACCGATGATCGTCCCTGCAAATTGATGATCGCTGTGTTACCCAGCCACGGTTACGGGTCATTTGATAAGGCGCGACCAGTCGAAAATCTGTCCGTTCGATTTGCAGCCGGAACGAACTTTCCAGCGATATGTAAGGACGTTAATGGAAGAGACGCTTCCGGAATCAGTGACTCGCGAACGTCCCAAGAATCTCCCGAGAAACTTCGTTCCCCGCGCATTTTTCCCATCCTTCTTTTTTAGCCGACCGTCGTTCATCGTTCAGTTCCGCGTCGTCTTTTTTAATCAACCGATCGACGGTCTAACGACCAAACAAGTGTTGCTAATTTAACGCTTCACAAATGTTATATACGAAACATGCACGATGAATATTTTTTATTTGGGTGGAAAGTAGAGATATCAGGATCATCTCTATTTCTTTTACTAAGAAATGTATTTTACTATGTATAGATAAAAATCTGAGGAGAAAAATCGATTATCTGACGTACAAACAAACGACTCTTACTATGGGTCAAATGTGACCCAGGTTCAAGTGAATTTTAATCTCCAATCTACTCGAAGAACTGAAAAGTCATTCTTACACACCATGTCCCTCCTCGTGATGCTTTATTTTCTCTCATAAACCTGCACCGTATCTTACTCCTTACTGCTAATAGAAACATCAAAGAAAGGACAGTCTTCCCCACAAAGTATCCCTCTATTCCCATTTGCCAGTCGCATCTGAAGATTTGCATCTGAAAAATGCAAGCAGAAGCGGGCAAAGGTTCGTATAAATTGTCGAAGCTCGAGGATTCCAGGGTGGATGTGCGTGAAACAAGCGATACACATCGGCGGCGAAACGATGCCAGAGATAGGCGAGGTTTGCTTCGCCGGAGGTACTCGGTATCGCAAGAACGATACACGCGTGATGGAAGCAAAGGATGGGACGAGCGTTTTACGAGGCCGAATATAAACGTTGCGGGCCGTGGTCGTCGTAGCAAATACCGAAGCCTGATAGCCGGACGCGCAACTGTGTCGCATAGAACCGCGATCAGACTTCGAAACTTCCACATTTTTCGTGCACCCTTTATTTTTTCACATTTTACTACCTCGTCGAATTTTTCTCTCCTCTTTTCTTCACCGTGTAATTTTATTAAATATCGTTATCTGCACGAGGAACGTACATTCGGATAAATCAAATATTCCGTTTATTCCAACTCGTAATTCTGCCCGTCCGCGTTTCCGTTACGTTATTAAATCGCGTCGCGCGTCGTTAAAAACGCGCGTCACAGGCAACGGTTCGTGATCAGCGAATTTTTTGCCAATGATATGCAGATGTACGCCGCGGATGAATCATTGGAACACCGTGGACAAACCGATCTTCCGTGCAGCGGGATGATAACTGATCGACGGTCGAGCAGATCACGTTTCGTTCGGATATTATTGAAATACACCAAGCTGTACTGCAAGTACACGAAGCTAGCTGGATTCAGGTACTTCGTGGAACCGGAAGCGACGTGGTTCGACAGGTAAAATGCAACGAGTTTGTAAAAAAACCAGGTGGATCTATGTCGAAGATCTACGAGCGATCTAAGTTGCTCTGTGAAAGCCTATTTCCGGTGGAAGTACTTAGAATAACGGCACGAAGTTCCGTTTTTCGATATTTTCCAGAACGCTGTGGTTTCTGGTGTACGCGATCACCGTGCCCATGATGATCTACACGGTTTACTACGGCTACGTGGGATTCATGGAGACACCGTTGATGACTACCGTGGAGACGGAATCCTTCTTCACGCAGAAATTAGATTTCCCAGGTAATCGAAACGTTAGAAAAAAGCTAATTTCTCGTTGGACGAGTTAGACACGGCTTGAATCGAGAGATCGTTGCTGGAGACTGTTGGGAAGCTGCTGGAATTATGCGTTCCACGAGAAATGACGCGAGCTTCGGGCCAGAATATCCAAAACTCGTCGAAGTTCTTAGTTAAAATTCCCCGAGACTCTGCGATTATGAACCTTAATCTTTTGATCTTCGTCGAGGTAGATATATTAATGCATTTATAAGATCTTAAAAACTAAATTAATTTCTCAAAAATATTGAGAATTGCATCTAAAATATTTTTGATATCATCGAAACTCTTAATAAACATTTAGGTGATTCCGTTTAGGTGAGACGTGATGTAGATTAAATGAAATTAGCCTGAAATATTGGCGAATTGTTCACCGACCTATTTTATATACTTATCCATTATAATGCTTCTTGATTTTATAAAGATATTTTTGGAAACTTCCGGTAGGTTTGAGGAAAAATTAAGGGTCTTTTTCAGGCGTGGGTATTTGCAGCATCAATCGAATAAGTCGGCGATCAGCGATGGAATTGGCAAGCGAAGTGTGAGCACCGTCTATCGTTAAATAAACACGAGTGCCATTCTTGAGTGGGAGGATAGTCAGGATGAATGGACACAGTGGGATGATCGGCCGTTGCACGGATAATTTCAATTGCGGTTGAAGCATGTGGTTTCGCGTTAGAATTGCCTTCTCGTTCATAAACGGATTCCTACCGCTATTATCCCCGTATTTCCGAAAATTCTATTCCCCCCCTGTAAGTCGCGTAACGCGCGCTCGTTGCGCAACGATGGAAAATTCGACGTAGTTTCGCCGCCATTATGAGCAAACTTGCCTGGCAAGAAGCACGAGCGCGAAGCGGCCGAATATCAAGTTTAAACTTCCGAATTTGCAACTTTGCAGCAGCGCGGTTGCGAAGGAAACAAAGAAAAATTCGCTGCAAGCACGTGTAAACTCGAGGCTATAACGAAACTGTGTTGCGTGGGATGTAAAAGGATAACGGTGATATATGCATACGTATATATCCGTCAGAAACGAGAGAATGATATTCGTGGTTTTTTCTAATGGTGTATTTAGAAAAGTTTGCTCGCGTTGATGAAAAAGGTGTTCTCTTAAAAGGCAAGGGGGATGCGAAACGTGGCCCTAATTAGCCCGGAATTCGCAAAAAACTGGTCATTAATATTCAGTCTGCGAGAGTTACTTTAAGTCCACCTTTGGAAAAAAATTCTCCATTAATATGCAAGGTATATAGCGCCGCTTATGGTTCTCCACCGGTTCTATCTACCGCGGAACAGTATGGAAAAACATCTATTAATATTGAAATCACGACTGTCGTTGCTTTACTTAATCGCGATTTATAACAAACGCCGGTAAATATTTAACACGCTCCCCTGTAACTTTATCCGTGGCGAATTCGCGACTAATTTCCACGAATAGAGCGCAGGCCGCCCCTCTCTTCGCGCTGGTCGCGCGCTGCATCGTTAATTTTCATGAAATAGAATTTTTAATTTAATTTTTGAAGAA
>NW_017100190.1:4584407-4596479 GCF_001263275.1 Habropoda laboriosa | reverse complement strand
AACTTTTTCCGTCCGCGTTCCTTTCTGCCGGAGCTAATTTCATTAATATCGGTGGCAGCTTCGCCGCGAATATCTCCCGTCTATCCTACGACGAGATTCTCGACATGATCTCGCAACTGGGCGATCTTTACGACTCCGAGTTTATAACGCAGAAACGTTTCTATCGGATCGACCAACTTCTCACGGTGTTTTACGACGGCTACTATAACATCACCGACGTAATGAAACGGGTGAGTGGAAAATTCAACGCGTTTATTCCCGTCTGTATGTAAATTTCTCCGCCTTTTTCTTTGCCACCCCCTGGCATTAACAAAATGTTCGAACCACGAACTGTTTACCCAATATCCGTTCCGCCAACGTTTCCAGCTGACGCCGCAGTGTTCCTCGATCCTGTCGAAGTGTCACTTCCACAGCGCGGAACGCAACTGCACCGACATATTCCAGTTCCGCAAGACGCAAGACGGCTTCTGTTGCACCTTCAATTACGCCATCAAAGGAGACGACACACCCCTGTGAGCTACAAATCCATCTAATCCAACGTTTCACCGCCGTCGATGAATCATTTATTCGTTTTGCGTCGCGTCGCCGCGGCAATTTATCTTTCACCACCGACCGAGTGTAAAGTTCTCCTCGTTTCCTGCTTCCTCGCTCTCTCTCTTATCTCTCGCTGGAAATTATTTCGGCGAATAACGATATTCCGTGCACGAGAGCACGCGTTCCCCTTTTTTCTTTCTTCCCTTCATCTTGGCGAATTTCTAAGCGTGTGTTATCTCCGCGCAGGGACACCGGGATTAATCACAGAATGGAACCGATAAAGGTGCAAAAATTGACCGAGGACGGAGGCCTGACGGTGCTACTCGAGCCGTTTCTCGACGATTACTTCTACCCTATTTTCCCCAGCGCTGGCTGGAAGGTAATTTTTCATCGCCGCTAGCTGAAGCTGGCTTCTGCCACCGAACGCTTACGGAATTTTTAATTCCACCAACTAGACGGTTCCTTGCGTTCGCTTCTGTAGAATTTCAGATGCTGTTTCCAACCAGTTATTATCTCGAAAGATTTTTCCGAAATAATGTACATTAGCGTCCGGAATTTCTGCCTGTCTGATTTTATCTCAGCTCGGATTCACGTGTTTACGCGACATTTACAGAATTTTCAACCCTTTACGTTTGCAATTTTTTTGCACGAATTTTGACTAAATGTACTTCATTCAGAAACCTAAAATTCAGTTACATGTGAAGTCTCGTGCAACTGCATTATCGTGAAAAATTATTAAACGGAGACCAATGGAAAGGATCATTAAACACTTGTCAAATGTCAAAATGTATACACGAATTGCTTATTTATCGCGAATAAATATTTCACCCAGCTGCTGAATAATTTTGGAACGAAAGGGTTGAACGTATCGAAAGTAACTCAATGGCCGGTCAATCGTTTACTAATTCCACTTGCGTTTCGAACTTCAGTAAGTCCATAAAACACCTTAAATTCGTCGTTCGGAAATATCGCAACACATTTTTCCTTTCGCGAATTAATATCGAGCCTTATCAAGCGAGCTTTGAACGAGGCAAAACCCTTGATCTGGCCCGAAATAATTCGGTCAGAATCCGGCTGGAAATCAGACAGAAACGAGTCCGGGCGTAATCACGCCGGCGGAAATGTAGGTCGTGGTCGACGGCGACGATTATCTCGCGCGGCAGCCGGGGATCGGTGCATTATGCAAATTGCAGTTTTTCCTAGCGAGCAACGATTCACCTACACCGTAAATATACCGTGCAAATATTTCGCCGTGTTGTCGAACGAGCCAACGCGTTAAGATCGTTGTTCCTGAATATCGCAATCATTCGTATGGTTTTTCTTTCTTTTTCTACGGTCAGGTGATGATCTTCAATCCGTTCGATTATCCGGACATGACCAGCGGTGGTGTGCTCGATATACTGATCTCGCCTAAGATGTACAGGAGCGTGGAAATACAGGCGATCATGTTCTACAGCAGCAGGAGGATTATATCGTATCCGGTGGACAAGAGGGACTGCGTGTTCGCTGATGAGATGGTCACTCTTCGAGCTTTTTATACGTACAGCGATTGTATCGTGGATTGTAAGATGGAGGATATGTGGAAGCTGTGCGGGTGCATACCCTTTTATTTGCCTAATCGAGGTAAGATTCGGTGTTCTCATTATTCAAGGGAGCGAAGAAATTTATTCAGGTTTTTTGTTTTCGTGGGAGAAATCCTCATGGACGCTCCCTCCCCTCGGGATGGACTCGTACCGGCTAAAACCCCCACGGCGGTCCTTCCTCAGCGTTGCGGGGTGGGCCCGGGATCTCGGTACGAACGCACCGGACCCAACCCTCAAGATGTCCGCGGAGGGAGGGGCGCCGTCGTAATTTTTGTGTTCAGCTTACTTGTACAGTTTGTCCAGTTTATTAACGTGGTTCGGGCGGATGATAATTGTAGGAGGTGGTCTAACGCGATTAACTTTGTTCAGGATGCTGCTAGGTGGTTTATTCGAAAACTATCGTACATGTAGGTCTTTCCAAAGCTAAGCACGAAGTGTCCTCAAGACGAAAGGCAAACGTCTCTTATGTGACCAAGAGGTCATGCCATAAACCGACCCAAATGCCTACAGATAAAAATTGAAATCGTCACAGCGTTCGTTTTGCATTCAGTCGAAACAGTTCGATCCGAGAATAGAAGACAAAATTCTACCATCTGCATTATTTCTGTCTACCAACAAACGAAAACAGAATTACCCCTTTCACGCGGTAAATCAACGCGAATTCACGGGAGCAGAGCTCAGCCAAGCCATCTCGCAGAAGCGTTTTTCATTCAACGTTAAATCATCAGCTTGCGAGGACAAACATTTGTGCACGGTTTAGTTAAGTAGTATTTACAGTTCGAAACAGTGCCGGGGCACTGAAAATTGTTCCGTAACTTCCGTTCCAAATTCTAATCCCCTAACCGTGGAGAAAGGGACGGGTGGTATCGCGAACGTAACATCGCGCCTCCACCAGCATTCTCCATTATTCCGGCGCGTAATGTTTTAAGAGCAGAGAGACAGAGCGACAAGGTCGACACCGCGAGGCGAAGGAAACGTTCAAAGCGCGCTCTTCATCCCCCTATTTTCACTTTCACCCCAGGCGTCGAAACGAACCACGACGGCGTAGACTGTCTGAAGCCTTTGGAAGACATTAACAGCTCCCTGTCCCTTCTTCTCCCGAGATTGCCGCGGCTTAAAGCGTTAAAGCGGATCGCACCGAGCGCGGAATTAAACGGGCCGCGAAAGGAACGCTGCAACCATTTCCAATCATTTTTTCCAATATTTGCTTCTTCTACTTTTTTACCAATCATTCGGAGTCGTTGCGTTACTATTAAGTCGCCCAAAAATTAATTTAATAAAATTTAGATCGATACTCTTAAATTCTACGAGAGAATCTCGTTTTACAATTTTTTCCCATTTCTTTGGCAAAGCATTATGACCTCGTTATTATATTTCGGTTTAAAAAATTTTTCAATCTTAATTCTTATAGACTCCATATTGTCAAATATTTTGCCCACTAAAAAGTGTCGCGATGCACGAAACAGGCGATACTCTGATACGAGAACACGGTGGGTGTGATAAGATCTCCAAACTAAATTCGCGCAATTTTTACGCAAATTTATCGCGATGAAAAATTACTCAGCTTCTGGTTTAAGAGTGCCGAACGTTTCACACTTATATCTCCGTTTAATTTTTCCAACCGAGCACAGTATCCACGTCCGAACGAACAGTCTCATTTCTCGATCGTAACTCAGAACACAAAAGATATCGGCGAGGAGTATAAACGTACCGCGGCACGAGCTTATTTAACTTATTTAATCTAATAAATGAAACGTATGAAACGTGTTTGGAATAAGTGGAAGAAGCTGAGGAATATTTGTACTCCGGCTGATCTTTGAATAAAGCATCTCCCGCTTTATTTGTTTCGCGCCTTATTAACGAGGCGTCGTACCCGGAGACGATTCGAACTTTCCACAGCCGGAGGGTGGATTTTCAAACTTCCCACGCCCCTATTAATATCATTAATTCACCCATTCAGGGGACTTAAGCTTATCGTTCCGTTCTAAAGCTGTTTCATTAAGTTGCGTGCCACTTTATTAACGGTATTCCATGAATAATTGAACCGAGACGAGGCGAAGACGAGTCGGATTACCGTTACCCAGCCACTATTTTTAATATCGTTTGCCCTCCTCCCGAGCTGTGAAACTTATCCATGTTTTAAAACTGTTTCATTAAGCAGCTTCGCCTGCACTTTTATTAATCTTTCGTTGATCCCTTCCGCTCTTGAATTATTCAAGATTCCTCGATTTTACGATGTCCGATGTTAAAACATTCCTCCTTGTAATTATTTCTGCGTAAGGTTAAATTAATTAAAAGCTTCTCTCTACGTGTCACGATACCTATATATGTATATCTCTCGATCCGGTTGATATTAATTAAAGCCAGCCCCCACTTTTGCCGGTTATCGTTGTATTTAATTAAAGGCAGTTGAAGAAGAATATTTCGAAGTTCCAGGCTTATTTATCGCTTTACAGAGTCCAGGAGGGTCTGCAACTTGGAAGACGTGCCGTGCTTGTCGCAGCACAAATGTAAGCACTATCGAAATTCTCGCGACGTAAATCATGAAACAGCGTTGAATTGTTCAGCTGAATTACCATTGTGCCACGCTCTCTCTCCACACGGGACTGATTAATTAATGAACTTGCCCAGCGATCAATTCCAAACCACGCGGCACACACTCATAATATCCGTATTTCCTTGCGGTCGCCGCTTCATTCGATTAAAATTCAGTCCAACGAAATTTCTATCGTACGTTGTTGTTGTTGTTTTTCCGAACGGTACAGCCAGATGGATATCGGTGGTGCCGCACGAAGATTTGTACAACGACGAGAGCCTGAACAATTCGAGGATTCTGCATTGCTATAAATGCTACTCCGAGTGCAGCGACGTGAGATACGACGCGAAGATTACCATGTCTAACCTGGTATCCAATCAACACATCGTCAAATTAATGTGAGCGAATATTTCCACATTTTCTGCAAGTGGTAATCACCGAAATTGATCAAACTTTGGTGTATCACAATACAAAAATATTTATATCACTCTAATAGTTTTGGAGATGTTAGGCTAAATGTATTTACCATATTCAACTTTGAGGGAGGTTTTCACCCCTTCAGTGTGGACCATTCAGAATTTGTTTGAGAATTACTGTATACCAAAGATTTATCAAAATCTGTGATTATCACTTCGTGATGTTTCACGATTTGTTAGTGTTCTCATTAACAATAAAAGTGTGACATCGTCACGAAGCGACAATCACAAATTTTGATAAACCTTCGATATACAGTAGTTCCCAAAAGAGATTCTAAATGGTCCATATTAAAGGGGTGAAAATCTCCCTCAAAGTTAAAGATGGTGTAAGGGCTGTTTGGTCTAAGTAATATTTATCGACCCGTCTGTCTTTGACGCCTCGTTCTTTTCTGGTCCGTCCTTATCAACTACACGCTTCCTAATTCGTTCTAATACAATCTGTTCCATTCTTATCTAACGCGTCCTTATGTACGTGCCTTGACGCCCCTCTCTTGCCTCCGGGAAACCCTGGCACAGGTTGGGGGTTTCTACGGAGCAAGGTAACCTAACCCAGCCCTTAGCGTGTGGGGGTGTCAAGGCGTTGGGACTGGGTTTCTCCGCAGACCTCTCGGTCTGCGGGTCATAAACCAGCGCGAGTCCCAACATACTTTTACAGACGGTAAATACATTTAGCCTAACGTTGTTCCACGATTTGTCAGTGTTCTCTAATACACTGTAATTTTCCATATTTGAAGAAAGGACGTGGAAATCGCAGATCAAGGAATCCTCACGGTGTACTTCAACCAACCGGGCACAGTATGCTTGAAACAAGACGTGATCTATCGCTGGTACGAACTCATGGGTGAGTTCAAACCTCAATTCCACCCGTATTCCCCTCCAAAAAGAGCATATCCATCGATAAACGAAAAAAGTGCTCGTTCCATCGTCCTCCAAGATTTCTCGAAATAGAATCACCTTTCTTTTCATTTACCTATCGCCTCGATCTTCCTATCTGCTATCGCGTGTCTCTCGTTTCGAGTACCGTGCAAGCTTAAGCGTACAAAGAATCCTCGTCCTCCTTCCCGGCAAATGCAGCAGCTCGCCGCCGTGCTTTCGATTTGCATTGAAATTTTTCCGCGCAAGGTGTCCGTGTTCGATAAACGCCTCGAACGAGGCTAAATAACGGATCGGGACGGAATTTCTCGTGCGCCGGGCGAAAAAGGAAACTCCACGAGGGAAAGTTTGCGAAGGCAAAGATCATAAAATACGGAGGATTTCATTGTGTAACGAAGGACTCGGGCTTGCGAGGACGTAATCTCTCGGCGTGCTTTAACCTACGCAGCGGAGAAATAAAAGCTCCGAGTTGATCCATTGTGTTATGTACGCGAGCTACAGGCTACCGGTTACAAGTAGTGTAATGCACTCGGGATAAAGGACTTACATTTTTCGTTAGGGAAAATCCACTTCGTCTCTGTGTGCCTCGGAGTGTTGCGAAAACGAAGGAACGTTCTTTCTACTTTTTCTTTTAATTTTTGCAGCGCGATGACATAATATCGCGACGCTGTGTTCCTAAACGCATTTCAGACGACGAGAATTCGATGAAACCGCGGCGTTTCAAGTATAAAATACACACGGTTGACATTTTTAATAGAACGTGCCGGAGAAAAGAGCATTGTTAAAATATTCTCTCGAGCACGTTTTCTCCTGTATTTTCCGTGCCGTTGTAAGTGCTTATTTTAATTCTTTAGAAACTAGAGAGAGAGAGAGAGAGACTTAATGGACGTTTTACAGGCGACGCGAGCAGTATTTGCGGCATCTTCGTCGGTTTCAGCCTGATCGTCGTCGTCGAGTTCGCCTACTTCGTCGGGCTGTTCGTGCTGGAGCTTTTAAAGGGACCAGCCTCGTCTGATGGAGAGGAAAAATGGGCCGGGAGTAAACAAGCCACGGTACAGACAATTTATTGGGGCGAGTTGTTCTCGAACGCAGGAACGACGAAGAATCAACGTGATCGAGCTCGTGGTAAATATTAGCACGTCCCCTCCTGGCCGGCGAATGTTCGCCATTTTCTCTACAACGATTCGTTTGTACCGCGAAAACAGTGCAGTGTATACAAATCACGGGGAAACGTACAGATTTTTATCAAATACATTTCTTCGCGTGTTTCATTTTATCCTCGACGAGAATTTTTAATATCTCCCTTCTTCTTCATCTTTTCAAATTCACCCTCCTTCGTGTTTCTTTCTTTTCAGAGATTTAGTAGTATACGAGGGAGTGCACGAAGCACCATAAGCTCACGAGCTCTCTAACGAACCCTTCCCGCGGCTTAACTTTTAAAGCGTTAAAGCTGATCGCGCCAAACGTGACACAGAATTCACATGAACGTGTAATTTCGATTGAAAATAATTTTTTACACGATGTGTTTTCGAGGATTTCGTTGGTTATTAATCGCACTGAGTGCAACAAAGTGGGCAAATAAATTCGGGTGTAAGCCGTGTCGAAAAGAATTTACATTCCGACGTTTCGCCAGCATCGCAGCTAGCTTCACCAGGGTCTGGAGACGTACCGATAATAGTAGTGGATCCCGTTTTTTAATCGATCGATCAATTGAACACTGATTGGTCGCAGGTCGCATTGGAATACAGGTGCTTATAGGAATGAACACCCAGACTAACACTATTATCAGTACATCTCCAGATCCTGGTGGAGCTAGCTGCAATGCTGGCGAAACGTCGGAATGTAAATTCTTTTGGGCACGGCTTACACCCGGAAGCCTCAAATAATACCACTCTATCGATTCGGGCCGTGAAAGTCTCAAAACTCTTCAAATAAATTCGCGATTAATTGCTATCGATTAGAGCGAAACACGTGGCGGGATTTATAGGCGGAGAGAAAAAATAAATAAATCGAATAAATTATTCGACGTGTAGATTGAAATATTAATATAGACGTTACCGGGACATGTTTATCGACGACAGCTAATGTTTAAATCATACGTTTAATCGCCTGGAAAATTGCTCGAAGCGGTCGCAGCAACATCGTGACGTTTTTACGAGAGCCGCATATTGTCGTTTGTAATACGCGCGGACGATATTCCGCATTAACGTAATTTCACGTTTCGAAATCGGCCGGAAATATAGGTTGCTCTGCTCGTTTCGAATCGTACCGAGGAGGAGAGGGTACCCCGCGATAATGAACAAGATCAGAACACACGGACCGTGATGATAATCGTGTAACGAAGTTTCATTTCATCCACCTTCTCCATCGAGTTCTTGGGTATCTTTTTAATTAAAGACACTGGCTGCGATTCTTGTGCTGCAACGAGTTCAAGATAAATAATATAATTTACAGCTTCTTGTTAATTATCCTCTTCGCAGTCGAGTAACGAAGGATTCGCAGATGTTAAATTGTACCGGGGGACGATCGTGAAATAGAGTTACAATTATCATCGCAACGTCGATAATTAATTTGTCGATAAAGCTCGGTAATGGACGGAAATGATCGAACGATTCTCTTTTTTCTACAATTTCGAATCTGTCTTGCCTGTCACCGGTTGAAAAACTGAAGTTGAGCGTGTTCGATTGGCATCAAAGCCAGACGGTACATCCCTCCACAGATTAAAAGCTCAAAGTCGACCGGTTTTTCGATGCCCGGGCATTTTGTACTTTTACCGGGAGCCGGCTTTGCTTGCGCCATTGTTATGAAACTCGATCATACGAACGTGCTCGAGGTTTCGAGTGGATCGACTTGCGAGCGGTTCTGCCCGCAGACGAAGATGAAATTCAGCGTGAACGGGCGATCCAGCCGAGTGAATTATTGCCGCGCACCAAAAGCTCGGGCTGCTTTGTGGAAATAGATATTGATATCCCTTAATTGTTGCTCGAGTGTCATAATAGGCTTCCTTTCGATAGACAGACACAGAAAGGAAATGTCTGGACGTTTCCATGGCTCCGTCGATCCTCCTCTGCTCTCTGAATAACTGTCGGTTTCCAATTCCCATTCACTCGTCTCTCGCTGATACTCAAGCTAGAACCTTTCACAAGGAATGAAAATGTCTGGTATTTTTGGGAAAAACCAAAAATCCTCGGAGCCAGACTGATCTAATTGCGTTCTTTGCTTTTTTGCAAAATGAATTATATACGCTATCTTACTGTTCTTTCTCTACTTCATTGGAACCGCAGAGAGTGGTTTAACCCTTTCGCGATAAGTAGAACTCGAAGAAAGTTTGAGTATTTTTGGGGAAAACCAAAAATCCTCGGAGCCAGACTGATCTAATTGCGTTCTTTGCTTTTTTGCAAAATGAGTTATATACGCTATCTTACTGTTCTTTCTCTATTTTATTGGAACCGCAGAGAGTGGTTTAACCCTTTCGCGATAAGTGGAACTCGAAGAAAGCTTGAGTATTTTTGGGGAAAACCAAAAATCCTCGGAACCAGACTGATCCAACTACGTTCTTTGCTTTTTTGCAAAATGAATTATATACGCTATCTTACTGTTCTTTCTCTATTTTATTGGAACCGCAGATAGTGATTTAACCCTTTCGTGACTAGAGAAACGCATATGAACCACTTGAGTACTTGAACGAAGCTTGAGATCGATTTAGAATTAATTGCAGACGCGATGATCGCTAGATAAATGACAAATTAAAAAAAAAATTAATTCGGTAATCCAAGGGTTAAGCTACACAATAAATAAGAAAAAGATTCGAGTGAATCTGGCTCTCAGGCACAGAATCATATTTCATTTCTTAAAATAAAAATTGATTTTCTATTCCATTTCTATCAATACTTCATCGCACGTTAATGCTTCGCTGGAATCTCACGAACAATGAAACAATCTACCATATTTCCCGAAAACCTAATTTATATGGATTATCTTTTCGCTATTCGCGCCATTTGCGAGGAGAACGCGGCGGTGTATCGGAGTTCGTAACAGATTTATCGAACACCCGGGCGGATCGGTTGCGTGGCACGCGCTATTATTTAGAGACAAAGCAGAAATTGATGTCTCCTAGTTGTTTTTTTAGGGATTCCATCGTTACTACGGCGTGCACGTGCACGAGCCCACACTATCGAAGTAGGACAGATAGTGGTATTAGTTGCATTCAATTTTCGGCGTTGCACCGCGAGCCAGCGTCATTAAATCCGTATCGCGGCCAGGGAGATGAATTTTTATACCTATGCTCGCAAGGGGGGAGGTTGAAAAACGAGAAAAAGTGAGAAACAGCGTGAGAGAGAGTGGACGTTCGTTCGAATTTAAAAAAGCAAACCGTACACGTTCAGCGTGGTACGTTTTCGTTTGAGGCATCAATAAAATCGTTACGTTCCAATTTTTGCGGCGCGCTGTTGCGCGAATTATCGCGTCTTTTCCCTTCTGATCAGAGGAGAAAAAAAGTCATTAGCTACCTTTGGAAAAAACTGTTTGCGGATATTACAACGGACGAGAGGAGGAAAGTGGACCGAAAGAGACACGTATTGATCTCGTTGGGAAATGTGTCGAATGGATAAATTCCGCCCTTTACCAACGTCTGTTCGGCGGATGTGTTTCAATTTTGTGAAATTTTATCTCGTATTACTTCTGTCGATGAAATTTTCCGAAATAAACAGAACAAGCTTTTAAAGAGACAGGATACGTACATATATGTAGGTGGATACGTGTGTATAGACCGGATTGCTTTCGCAGACGAGGCAATAACAATAACTGCACGCAGTTACGCCACGAGTCTCGCAAAGCGCCGGCAAGACCACAAAGGTTCGTCGTGGAAGTATAGCAGCTCTCGGTGCTATGCATTATCGCTACGGCTGATCTAACGCCAGCCACGTAGAGAGAGCCTAGGCAACGCAGTTACAGGAAACAAAGCGTTATTAATTATTGAAACGAGCTTTGCTTTGATTCCTGCTATCCACCGCCTGATCAGACATTCCTGTGTACGTCGATTCATACGTAGCGTGAAATTAATTATAAATAAACGTATTAACAACAATTAGTTGTTATTTAACCAAATGATAACCAATTAACAACCTACGAATTGAAAAAAAAAATTTTTAACATGGTATTACTGGTACAAATAGTACATCTCAGTAGTACGAGTCAAGCATTAATCAGACAATGGTAAAATCGAAGAGAAACGAAGAACAGAATCAACCCCTCTCAAAGAAAAAATTATAAATAAATGTATTATCAACAATTAGTTACTATTTAACCAGACAATAATTATACAACAACCTATGAATAAAAAAAAAGAATTCTCCACATGGTGTTACTGATACAAGTAGTACAAGTCAAGCATTAATCAGACACGGGTAAAATCGAAGAGAAACGAAGAACAGAATTAACCTCGGCCAAAGGAAGAAATTGTAAATTAAAAAGAAAAAGTCTCCACACGGTGTTAATTTTATAAGTAACACACGTCAGTAGTACAAGTCAAGCATTAATCAGACAATGGTAGGATCGAAGAGAAATAAACAGCAGAATTAACCTCTCCCAAAAGGAAGAAATTGTAAATTAAAAAGAAACAATTCTCCACACGGTGTTACCGATACAAGGTGGCACACGTCAGTAGTACAAGTCAAGCATTATTCAAAAAATGGTAGGATCGAAGAGGCAGAACGAACCCACACGAAATGAATATTACTACAATTCAATTACACGACGGAACAGCCTGCAGAGCAAACCCAAATGAAACACCGAGGTAAACGAGGGCAAGTTGCTGAAACGACGCGTAATACCTAGGCAAACAATCGCGAATAAATTCGGCAGCGACTCGCGAGGCTGTTCTCCCG
The DNA here is from genome assembly GCF_001263275.1 of Habropoda laboriosa. NCBI lineage: Eukaryota > Metazoa > Arthropoda > Insecta > Hymenoptera > Apidae > Habropoda > Habropoda laboriosa. The sequence continues at coordinate 4,584,592 of NW_017100190.1, read as the reverse complement.
TCCCGAATCCCCGTGCGAACTTCGACAGAGATTCGCGCGAAATGTTCGCGGGAACAGGACGAAGGAAGAGAGACACGCGGAGACGTTATATTCTATCCATTCTACAGGCGTTTCGTTCATGCATCGGGGGTGTGTGCAAGGGGCAAGAGAGTGACGCAGAGGAAACGGACGAGTACGGAGATTCG
>NW_017100190.1:4514904-4584397 GCF_001263275.1 Habropoda laboriosa | reverse complement strand
CAATTCACGTGCACTCGCTCGCGTTTCCCTCTTTCTCTCTCTACTCCTGTCAGGGTTGCAAGGCTGCAACCGACGATATGCACGTGCACCCCGCCTTGTAATATATTCACGAACGTCGACCGGCGAACCACGCATTTTCATAACGGCACACGTACCGCAACACCAGAGGAGATAGTCGAGGCTGGATTAGCGACTGAACCGTGTCTGCACCTCGTTGGATCATTCCGGTCACGAAGCTGACACCTCATGAAGTCCCGAAGTTTTACGGCCTTAATAACTGGCTACAGGGCAAGTTCAAGGGCGGATGGTTAAAGGGACGATTCGAGACGTCTGTCTGGGTTTTACTTGTTGAGCGATGGCTTTCATTTCTTTCTTTTTTTTTTGCACTTGTTTTTAGGAAATATGCGATAGCCTTTCGTTGTAATGTCCGTTTTATGGAAATGTGACGGCTGTTTGAGATATCGAGATAAGGGTTACTCGTATGATACATACGATACCATTGTGCGATTCATAACCAGGCTGCTATCGAAGTACATTTCTTTTTTTTTCAAATATGTACGTCCAAATTTATGGGCACGTTGTATTTTTGTAGGCGAAATGCATGATAGTTTTAACGTACGAATGTAAAGTACGTTCGAATTTATGGATATGTTATTTTTTGCGGGAGAAATATGAGGTAGTCGTAAAGTATGAATGCAAACACAGAATCCAAAGTTACCAAAGGGTTATTTAACAAATGGCGAACGAAACGTGTAACCCAGAAAATGATGTAAAAATAAATGTTTCTATTGCGTTCTGATTATTTCGTATACCTCGATGGAAAACGTACTTCGAGTGCAGATAAATAATCCACCATTCTCGTATCGACGGGAAAAATTGAAACTACTTTTTATGAAGTTATATTTTCAATATAAAAACACCTTTTAAGTCAATTGGCTGTTTTTATAGTAAACAACGAAAACCCGGCTGTTTGTACACCTAATATACTTCCTGTATAAACAGGAAGATACACACAGCTAGGGGGCAATAAATTGCTGGAAAGCTCGATACGCAAGCTCTCCAGCAATAACAGGCAGCAGACCGTGCGTAAGATAAGCGACCCGTATCGGTAATTAACTGGCTCAAGATACGCGATCTTTCCGAAGTGAAATCGGTCCGTCACGCGGCCGACACATGCAACAAGCGAAACGGGGGGCCGCCAACATTTTACGATTCTCAACGAGAAACGACACGGTGGCCGTCCAGTAGTCGTCGAAATCCCGCTGGAGAATCGTCGCACCGTTACCGTAGCGATATATAAATCCTCGTCGAGCGACTATAATTGCGTCTGAAATTTAAACTTTCCCGAGATTTAAACTATCTCGTCGATTCGTACAAATTGTCGCGCAAAAACTGTACGTATATTTCCCCAATTTTTCTTCCTCGCGCATAACGTTTTCGAGCGCGAAACAATCGGCTCGTTCATTCAGCCGTACGAAAGACTTGATTAAGAATTTACTTCGTCGATATTCCCGTGTATACACTGATTGAGCGTTATTCCATCAAACTCATACCAATTTTATTCCCTTCATTTTTATACCGTTTCCCCGCGTTCTCTGTCTACCTATACAAATACCCATTTTTTATTCACCGTGGATTCTCGCCGCTTGTCGCTGTTCCCGTTTCACCTCGATTCATCCTTTCGCGCAGTTATCAGCTGACTAAGTTCAAATTGTTACTTTCTACGCGACTATGAGAGTTGGCATGAAGTTTTGAGAGATACAGGACGAAGATTGGAAAAGGGAAAGTGGCGATTTGCAGGGACACAGGCAAGGTCCTTCGCGGATCCTTCGAAAATTCAGCGATACGTTGATCATTTTTAATGGGAAAAATTGGAAAATAGAGTGCGCGAGAGAAAGAGAAGGCGAAGGAAGAGTCTCTTTCCTTGCAGATACAGTCGGAGTGTTCCAAGAGTCTTTCTCCTTGCAGATACAGTCGGAGCGTTCCAAAAGTCGTCATAGCGTTGTAATTAGAGTCGTCGGAGTGTTCTAGGTAGAGTCCGAGTGTTCCAAGAGTCGTCGGAATGTTAAAGATGAACTGTTAGACCTAGACTGTTACAGAGCCTGTTTTACGAATCGTACAAGAGCTCTAAGAGTCGCCTTATACTTATCAAAGTTGCCCAAGAAATTTCCTCGACACGTCAACTTGCGTGAAATTATTACATTCACTTATCATCGCCGCAAAGAATTACAAACTATCGCATGAAAACCATTTAATACCACAGATCCTGCGAAGACCAGTGAAAGGGGACCATGATCAAGGAATACAGCAGAAAACCTGCCGTTTCATCCGCATGGACACAGACGATTCCACGCAAGCGCATCCTGCGATCGAGAAACATGAAAGTATTAAGGAAACACTGGCGGATGTACTGCGAGCATTCCAGCCTGGTGGGCCTTAAGTACTTCGTAAGGGAGGACGTAACCTGGCTCGAGAAGTAATTGAAACTCGTAATCGCGTTACGAAATTACGGGAAAAATCGGACTGCAGTTGGACGCAACCTAGCGATCATCTGCTCGAATAATTTTATCGTTCGCCGTGGTGCTTTGCATTAAACACGCGATATTACCCTCATTCCGTATTCAGTTTATTCTTCGACGCGGTGTACACAATTTTCCGGGAACCTGATCGCTTCGTTGCTTCGGGAGCTGTATCTTGTGTCGTGTACAGCACGAGAACGCAACGACGCGAGAAAAATTGTCAACGCACTTTATAAATTTCTTCGAACGTACGCGAAATTTTCCCGGTGGCCGAAAATCCCTCTATTCTCTCTCGAGACGTCGTCAGATTTGCGATTAGAGATACGTAATATGTAACCAAGGTTGCTTAACTTTTCGAACGAATTTACAGCTTCCGCGAATGTTGCTTTTCCTCGACCCGATTAAACTTCCGGTGGAAGAAAAAATCCCAGCAGAAAGTGTTACTCCGCGGAAAGCTACAAAGCAAACAACCATAAATCCCGTCGAATCTTGGGAACGGTTCGAGACTTTATAGTTCGGTCTCTTCCGTGTTGTTTTAAGAGTTGACTGGGGGTGAGGCGGAGTCGATAAAAGATAGAATTTATGAAGGATTAAAATTAAGGCCACTTGCAAATCATGTCTACGAGAAGCGTAGAAAAAGTTCATGTGAAGGGGAAACGGTGATAAAATTTCAGCAGAAGCAGTAGCAACGGCAGGGACGTTCGACTAGGCCGCCATGATTAAACATAAAGCGACGCATCGTGCGACGCTTATAAAGCGAATTCGGTAATAAACGGGTTCCTCATTTCCCGTTGAGAAAAAGCAGCGAACCGTCCGTTTTACGAGGTCGTTTGAGTGTTATTTTTTATAGGAGTTCGCGTTGCAATCGGCCGCTCTTAATGGCACCCGAACGCGTATTACGTTCATTAAAAAAAAGGAACCCGAGAATTTTCTTTCCTCTTTCCTCTTTTCACTCGCTGGTCAACTCTACGAGCTCAACCCTCTTTTACGAGACATTACACGCTGCTATCGGAAAGCTGATTAAAAAACAAAAATTACCATTGTCACTAAAATCTGGAAAATTCCAGGGAGATACTAAGCGATCGATTTCGACCGTTTTCAGATTCGTATGGTTCCTCCTGTTCTCGATCGCTGCAATCCAAATGTACAGGGAAACCTTCGCGACCTACCGAATCTTCCACACAACGCCGATAGTATCCATGATGGAGCCAGAATACTTTCCCACCAGCGAATTACAGTTCCCCGGTAAGCTCGAATACCCCGAAAATACGAAGCCGAGAGAGAGAGAGAGAGAGAGAAAGAAAGGAGCGAAAGAAGATAAGGTTGAAAAGTGAGCTACCAAAAACTGTAGCCAGAAACTCGATAAACTAAACGAGGTGCCACATGATTGAGAAAAAAAAAAACAAATCCCCGCCGTCTTTTTCTCTAAACGAGTCCGCTCGCACCATTAAACCGGTCGCTTTCAACCTCGACGATCTCATTTTAATTAAGCGGTTCGAAAGCGAGTGGCGATGCTAGTAGTCGCGTGAAAATTTTAGCGAACGGTTCGGACCACTTGGAAAGGCGCGTGCCCTGGTTCACTGGCTCGTTCATTCCTCTCTGTGTTCCAGGAGTTGCAGTCTGCACCGTTAACAGAATAAGTCTTCGATCCGCCACGAAGCTCGCGACTGAAATGTGAGCAGCTGCCGAGTATTAAGCAAACACGAAACGACACTGTGTCACCGTGAGAGAGAGAACCGCGCAGCTTTTAACAACTACTCGGAGAAAGGGGGGGGGGAGAGAGCGGTATCCAGCTTTCGGGAACCGGGGGTTGTCGGACGCGAAGAGAAAGAGACACACAGAAAGGACGAGGAGGAGGGGAGAGGAGGGAGGAGGAAGGGATGGTTACCGCGACACGTGGTTTCGCCGCACTGCAGAAAATTGCACCGCACGGATAATTTCAATAATTGCACTGGAAAAGCGTGACCTCGTTGAAGAACCAACCGGCACCCACTGCCGTCACCTAATCACTCTTGATAATCACCGTGAGCGTGTTCATTGTCGGGCCACGTTTACGAGAATCGAAGCGCGCACCTCTACGCCCGGCTAACGTAGTTATCGATTCGCGCGCGCCGATTTAACGAACGGCTAACCCGCGCGATTAGCTTTCCGCCAATTTAATCAGGCATTAATACGCGAGCGGAACCATTGATAATTGGTCGAGGGCGGTTTGTTCAAGTTTTAAGGGCGGCAGAGGAAGCGGAGAGAGATATTAGAGGAAGTTAGGGGATACTATTCCGAGTAGTTTGCTCGAGAATGAGTTATTCGCGGGGATTATCGTCCGGTTCGCGTTCACGTGGTTTTGCTGTTTGGATTTTTTAAGGGCACATTGTTATGCATGTTTAAATGCACATCGAAATATAGTGGATTCCGGTTAATTGGGACCACCGTTTATTTGGGACAGATACTGAAGAACGGAATATAAATACATTACATAATATATGTGTCTATTTACTTATTTTTCATTACTTATTAATGTTATTTTATTACTTATCGTTAGCTTTACGTTTTTCAATGAATCGTTTTTAGCTTCATTTTTTACGTTGTTCAGATTTTGCCTGTTGAAATTCGCTTCTTTGGGACAAATTAGTCCGGTCCCAATGTGTCCCAATTAACCGGAATCCACTGTATGTACATTCGCGTAAAAGAGAACAGAAAAATGTGACTTTTGTGAAGAAATTTTTCTTGGTTTGGAAGTAGATTCGAAGCGAATATCACAAATATGAGCGCGAAGGAAATCGTCAATGAGCTAACCAACCTAGGTGACTTGTACGATACATCCTTCATGCGAGAGAGCAGTTACGACAATCTTAGGGAACTGTTGTCGAAGTTTTACAACAATAGCTACGACATCACCGATCTAATGGAATCTGTAAGTGCACAGGTGCTTAATTAAGAAAGTTAGAAAGTGTAAGTTAATAATTTTAAGTAAATTTCAGCTGACACCGCGATGCTCGGACATTCTTCTGGAATGTTCCTTTCTCAACAAGAAAAGAAAGTGCACGGACATATTCTCCCTTGGTAAAACGCACAACGGTTTCTGTTGCACGTTCAATTATGTCATCGAGCCAGACGATATGCCTAAGTGAGTCTGTAAAAATTTCTCTCTCTTTTTCGCAACGTTGAAAAGATTATTTTTCAAAGGTTCACCGAGGTACCTGAGCCTGTAATTTACCTGGTAGGAACCGCAAGTTTTTATTACGGTTTGTCTGTGATGATGGTACCGCAGTTGGACGATTACGCCTACACCTTACTTCCTACCACCGGATGGAAGGTGATCATTTTTATTATCGATTAAACGTTGTTAAACTTCGCGATATTTTTGTAGCCTTTTATACGCCTAATCGTGTCCGCCTCTACGAGCTGCACACTCGGCGACGATTATCCCACTCTGCGGCACAGATGTCTGCCTATAAAAAAGCCCGCGAAAGTCATTAGCAGCGCGACGCAACATTTCGTTTCGCGCTTGGAAAAAGCTCGGCGTAGAGTTGCGACTATTCGTCGCGTAAAACGCGCAGTGTCCGCGTTATACACCGTTTAACGAAGCCTCTGGACGGCGGATCGGTATTGCAAACGATAACTGCACAATTCATCGGCGATCGAAAGTTTCGTTTTCGCGGGGAAAATCGAATAATTACCAATTACGAAGCAATAACAATGCGTACTCTTTAAATGGTACACACGATGAAAAGGCTGGAATTATTCGGAGAAGAGAACCGAGGGAAAGGCGAATTCTTTCACGTGTTCCACCATTCAAACGAAGAATCTGTTGGGAGAAGTTTGAACGAGCGCGTGCTAGTTATCCGTAATCGCGTTTCTCGTCAAAGGATCACGCTCTGCTTTTCTCCAAGACAAAACGAACCACATTTCCGGCTTGCAGATGCGCACAAAAAATCTTTGCTAGTGTTTGAAAAGTGCTTCCGTTTTAATCTACCGTTAGACTTCAATATTTCTCTCTAGATAACTTGTTCGAAATTTTAGTATTATTGTGAAACAATCTTAGGTTCTCTAGTTGACCCTTTTCTGAGAAAACCTTCGCTGATATCTCGGTTAATTTAACGATTGCATCGAACATCCCTCAAGCAAAGGCTACGTGTTAGAGAATCCTTATCTAACTATTCAATCGTCTGATTCTTCCCGCTACTTGAACAAATTACAACGGTGTCCGTGCATATTCATCAGGTGATGATATTCGACCCTTACGGTTACCCGGACTTGAGCAGCGGCAGTGTTTCGGAGGTGTTGGTCCCTCCGTTAACTGAAGAATTCGTGCAACTGCAGGTGGTAGGGAGCCACGGCACCGACACCATTCGCATGCACTCGGTAGAGAAACGGGGTTGCATTTTTCCGGACGAGTACGAGTCGAATTACACCAGCTACAGTACCAACGCATGCATAGTCGCGTGCAGAGTGGAGCACATATGGGCGAAATGCAAGTGCAGGCCGTTCTTCTACCCGCGTCAGGGTTTCACGGAAAGTTTGTGAAAAGACCGTGTTTTATTGTTCGATTTACTCGAATGGAAGTTGTTAAACTTCTCAGACCAGTGCTCCTATTTATCGCTAGAGGATTTGCGTTACCGCTTATAAATCCTTTTTTTAGAAAGTGAGGCGAATATTTTCGTGATGCGTAGAAAGAATAGTGAAAGAAAGATGTAGGTTTTTTCAGGTTATGAGATCTGTACATGTTAGAAATTGTATTTATAGTAATAGGAGCCTTGTCGAGAGCTAGCGAGAAAGGACAATGTTAGCCTGTCCCTCTGGCGGTGGAGCGTAGGACTTACCGCCACAGCTCTTAAATTCTTTTGTGGTCTTTGTTATGATTAAGAAAAAGGATTTGTCACATTTTTACGTGCAAATTAAAAAGTACAGTTAAGTAAATATTTATGAGTGGTAACAAGCGTAAAAAGAGCATAATTTCAGTACGAAACTTTCTCGTCTGGGACGAAGATATGGGTCGTTTCGGATTTATGAGCACGAATTTAATTGCACGGGTTCGCAAGGAGAAACAAAGTGGTTTTAGGGGATGGTTTTACAAAAGGTGTGGGAGTCAAGGTGACACAGAGGATCAGAGGGATTCTAGTGGCGTTTTCGCTTTTAGAATTGACGTCGAAACGACGGAGGCTCGTGTTTTTGGAAGAAAGCAATCTTCCATTGGAGAGTATGTAGTTGCTAGCTTCCTAACGAGCTCTCGTCGTGAATTGCTTTAAAGCGTTAAAGGGGATCGCGCCGTTCGATGGAAACTTCCTCTATAGCATGAACTTATTTCTAATATTCGACAAGAAAGTTCAGCTTGGTTTATATTGTATCCTCGTGGAGTATCTCAAGAGTCTGAGAAGTTTTCTTTCGTTCGAACGAAAGTTTCCCTTTATCGATTGTTTTTTTTTTTTTTTTGTAGAATCCAGGAGGACTTGTACCATAGAAGATATACATTGTTTGACGAAATATTACGGTGAGAAACAACGACTGTTTAGTTGATAATTGAAACGTGTGGAATTCTTTTTCTTCTTTAATTTAATTAATAGAAAAACAGTACAATATTGTACCCTATGCGCGCATAAATTTGGACAGCGATTTTGAGAATGAGAACGTTATCCGTTGCAACAATTGTTATCCCGAATGCATCGATATGAGCTACTTAATTCAGATTTCAGAAACTGATATAAAGTCTAGCTACTTCAACGTAACCTTATAGTAAGAAAATGTTAACCTATCATTTCAATGGCAAATATTTCCGTGAGATTATTTTTACATCATTTTTAGCCCGAATACGAATGTGAAGGATCAGAGCATACTTCATATATACTTCTCAGATCCCGAAACAGGGTTTTTGAGGAAAGACGTGCATTATCGATGGTACGAGTATTTAAGTGAGTATGCTTTCGTTATTATTCAACTAACCGTTAGTGTGACGCTTTAATGCGTTCTAATTTCGAAGCATTTCGATCGAGACGTAGGAGTGTAGTGTTTACAATAACCTTTGTAGGTTATGTCGTATACATTCGAGAATTATTGTTACAAAATACTTTTCCTTCGCAATTTGTATTACTATTCCTAACAATAACGTTACGAAATGTGTATTCACTTACTGTTTCTTTACATCACCTCAGCCACACGATCTCGTATTTCACACACTCTCATTTGCGACGAACGAAAATACAAAGAATGTAAACACAACACAACCTACGTTCAACTAACTTACACAGATCGAAAGACACACTTTCTCAACGTCGAAACTCGCAAAAACACACGAAATAAAACAGAATCGAGGAGATTGACCATCACCAGTCACTCGCCACGTTTTACCGCGTTTTTATTACGTCACAGTAATGGCTGACGGTGACAAAGCACTACGATAGTCAAGGATAATGAAAATTTGTATAAAACTTGAAATACACGTTTCGTTTAAATCATAATTAATCTACGCAACGAGGAAGTGCATAATAATTGAACGAATTTTCACGAGAACAATTTAACACCGTGTTAACGTTTCGACGGTCTTATGAATACTGAGTGCTAGGCGCGGGACGTTTGTTTTGTTTAAACGACCGAACGTGCCCCGAGCTATTATGCTCGATGAGGCAGCCAGGAACACGATAAACGTCGAGAAATATACAGTGTCTCACTTATAACGAACGTCCACATGAACAGCGGAAATAATTTAGACGTTCGTTATAAATGAAACACTCTGTATATTCCATGTTTCACCTTTAATTATCTTCAACTTTAAAATCGTGTTTCGTTCGAATTGATAAGACAAAAATTTCGTAAATCATAAAAGTATAATTGTTTTACAGGTTTTATCGGAGGCACGTATGGATTATTCGTCGGTTTCAGCATTGTCAGCGTCGTAGAAATTATTTATTTCATCACGTCGTATTTGTTAGAAACTTTCCTACCTCCCGCAGCGAAAAAACCTTCGCGCAAAAACACAACACGATCTATCTACTGGAACGAGTTCCTGTCACACTCAAGGGTGAACGTAGAAAGACCTGCTATTCGATATTAAATATTTTTCACGTTTCGCTGTTTCCACTGTTACCCATAGAATTCAATAAACCCGCGCTTCCTTCGCGAAACTTCTCGTTTCCCATGAATCTTATCAACCGGCGAAAACATCCAGAAGATTCTCCATCATACGAGCATAGTTCCCATCTCGAACAGTCAACGTCGAATTCCCTTACCATCCATCGAACTATTCGGCATTAAGGATTTTATGAACACCGAGGATCGGACGTGTGAAAAATCTCGCCTCTCCGGAAACAATTCGCTAAACTCCCGCGGTCGGAGCATCTGAAAAGGGAGACGAATCGTTTCAAACCGCGAGAGAAATGTAGTTCCAAAGAGTTTTTGTAATTCTTCCATTCGCCCGGGGAGAGCGTAATGCTTCCGGAGGAGAACGGTATCCGCGGGAAGATCGAGATGCGCTCCGGAGGGTGTTATTAACGAGACACGTACTAAACGTTCTGCGGCGGCGATGCTGGGTCAAGAGAATCGTCCTGGCGTCACCAACCGGCCGAAGAAAAATACCGCTATCAAGAATCCAGCGGGGTAATAATGTACGGTGACAATTGCAGGATATCGAGCCAGGATGTGTCCAAAAAACTTGTGTTATCAGTGAAAAAAATTAATCGACGGCGCTAGAAACACCGAATTAATATTAGGTCACCCCATAGAAATCTAAGGAAATTCTACAGCGACGACGTAATGGCCTTACTAAGAAAACAAATTCGTTTTTCTTATCAAATTAAAAGCTGACCTGATGTAAAATGACCCGATGTCAATGTCCTTTTTTTAATTAATTTTTCTCTTTTCTTGAGCGCAATATAGGCAAGACGTAATTGGATCAAGTCACAAGGTTGCAGAAAGCAGTTTACATCGATGAAAGAGAGATTAGCCGTTGAACAGGCAAGTTTCAGGCGGCCCTCGAGCTTCTGGACAACGTGAAATGAGTTTCACCGCAATTCGAACTTTCCGCGCGGCGTTCAAGAATCTTCGTAGGGGCAAACAAAACGACGGAAAGTGTGTACACGCGGTGGTGCCACGGAGGATAACCGTCCGCGTCTTCAGCCGTGGGCTAGAACAATAAAATTTGAAACCTCTCCGGGTTAGAGGTCTGATTTACAGACAAAGGAAATGAGAATTGCATCGTAGAAAGTTGCCGGTGTGGTTCTTTTGCATACGATGCGTTACAAACTTTCCGCTACATCGTGTATACTTACTTTCAAACTTTTCCTCTCCCCCAAGCAAATCTTCCCTTCTCTTTGTGTGAAATTAACGAAACTCGAGATACACCGATACAGCAAACATTTAATTCCTCCCTTCTCTTTTGTCGGTACGTCGATTGTACCTGAATTTACCGATCTCTATTTGTCTCGATCCTTTTGCCAGAGCAGCTCGATGGATTTCGGTAATTTTGAAGGGGGACGATGGGCCAGAATCGGAGCCGACATTGCAGATAGGAGAGCTGCGAGGGATAACTCATCAGTCGTTGATATTGATGTCTGCGAGCCCCAGGCTGTGGTTCTTCGCCGCCAAAACAAAGTAATTTATCTGCGCTCTGACGCGGGGATCCGCTGTCTCACGTTCTGAATTGGCTGCACGCGCCCAGCCTCGTTACAAATTGCCCGGCAACATTAGTTCTGTTCGACGGTCTCCCGAATTCGCCGCAGGTGTTTCCGTGCAACGGAAATTTCCGTGGATCGACCTGGCCGCACTCCCGTTTCATCAAACGTCCAACCGTACCGGGAATAAAACTGGCTCGATGGAATTCCTCGTGAAAGATCGTGAACGGAATCGCTCTATCTCGATACACGCAGTTCTGTTCGAAACCTCGAAGATTAATATTTTTCCTATTTTCTTTAATTATCACGTCTCGCCACGTCCCTCTTCGACGTCGCGGCTTTGAAACGTGGCTCCGAGAACGAGGATTAATATTTCTCAACGGATTATCATGGCGGAAAATGCAACCATCGAACGAAGCAATCTCCCCTGTCGCGGTATTGCGTTACGACAATGTTCGATCGGTGAAGAACACACGGAGGATCGTACAGACACACGCGCGGCTCGTAATCAAGGAAAGGATCCGCGAACATCAAAGGCTGGGACCTCAATCAAATCCAATACCGTCGTCGCGACTAGAAATTCAGGTTGCGACGTATCAGTGCACAGAAAGGACTCTCTTGTAAAAAGATCGCCGACCCGGCTTCACTGAAAGGAATTAAATTAAATTCGCTCGTTTAAGTAGTGTCCAATTCTACCGTGTTATTTCTTCTCTTTACTCCTCGTCTTTGTATTTCACCGGAGAATAAGTGTAGCTTGCAATTCCACGCATTCTAGTTTTGCTTTCATTGAACATAACGCGAAGAACGTTTCTTCCTTTCTTCCCTCCTTTTTTTTTTTAATTATAATCGTTTTGACACCAATTTTCCCCCGGGGAAAATCGATCACGGCTCTTTAAAGTTCGCTAAATTTGCAGTAATGCAACGGCTCGTGGCGTGAACCATATTTCGCATCCGGTCGATACGTAAGAACTGACCTAAATGGGGCCAAGTGCACTTCGCTTCTTGTTCGAGCAGTCATGCGACACCTGTTCGCCGGTAAAGAATGCGAATGATAATAGGCGGATATCCCTATAACATGAATATTAACACGCATCGCGGGACCATTTATTCGAACCTATGAATATTTCACTTCTCTTATCGTTATTCAACGTGAAACAGACAGCGGTATAATAAAGCATAGAAAACGCGCAGACAGTCTATGTATATAGGTTATTTTAATACCGGTGGAGGTTGAGCGGAGATCTCGATTTAACTTTCAAAGGGAACATTGATATCCCCTATAAAGATATGCACATACGTTTCCACAAGTACACACGTACGTCTACGAGAGAAATAAAACACATCTGGATACGTCACGTTCTGTGATTTATCAAATCGTATTAAAATTCTACATTCTGATATTCCGTGAAACATTTGACGTTGCATAAAAATCGAACGTTTCCTCTCAGTTTCCTTAGGACGACAACTAGAAGAAGGCAATAGTCATTCCAATCACGCTCTATCCACTATCTTCCCTGGTTTATGGTCACCGGAAGCAGCCCTCCTTTGGCCCCGTTTTTCTTACGACGTCGCATATCGAGGTGGCGGACAGAATGGCGCTGGTCCCATTTTTTTCTCTCGTTCGAGAACTGCCGATACGTGCGACACGAGATACAGAAGCAAGAGCATCCGCGTGGCCCGATAAGATTTTACGGCGCGAGCGGCGCAGTGCTTCATTCGCGGCGTGCTCGATGCACTCTTTTGTTCTACACTCGCGGCGCGGGTGCTTCGGGATCGATTCGATTTCGATAGAGAAGGGAACCGCGGACGGAAGTCGATGCTTCAATAAGTGGCTTCATGCAACGCGATTTCCTTTCACGCCTACGTGCCGGTTTAAAGTGGCTCAAACACTGTCGAGTGCAGTTCACTCTCTTTTCTCTCTCTCTCCGAGAGGAAATCATTTCTCTTTTTAACAGTTATGTCACTTGCGAACGTTCTCTTAGATCGTTGCTAAGTGTGGTGTTATTTATCGGAGAAATGATCTTCGGGACGAAATCGATGTGGGTGAATCACACGTGGTAGAAAGTTTAATACGAATATATTTTATAATAATAATTGCACAATAACGATAAAGACTCTCTTATTCCTTCTCTTTTATATGCTCTCGCAGTCTTTGTTATCATTAACAACGCGGTTCTACTGTTTACTCGCTGCTTCTCTCTAGGACACTGACTGTTTCCCCAATCTCGAGTCGATTCGAGTATCAGCCATAGATCACCTCTATCCTTGAACGTTCACACAAATTCAAAACAAACACACGACAGTCACGCCATCACTCACAACATATTATTAAAACCAAATCAACAATCGATGCATCTGATTGAGGGGAAATCATTTTTTTGTAAGTTATATTGCTTTCGAACATTCTTAGATCGTTGCAAAATATTTGGGACGAAATCGATGCATCTTATCGAGGGGAAATCATTTTTTTGTAAATTATTCCATTTCTGAACATTCTCAAATCGTTGCAAAATGTATTACTTATTGAAAAAATTATATTTGGGACGAAATTGATGCATGCGATCGAGGAAAAATCATTTTTTTGTAAGTTACTTCACTTTTGAACATTCTTAGATCGTTGCAAAATATTTGGGACGAAATCGATGCATCTTATCGAAGGGAAATCATTTTTTTGTAAATTATTCCATTTCTGAACATTTTCAAATCGTTGCAAAATGTATTACTTATTGAAAAAATTATACTTGGCACGAAATTGATGCATGTGACCGAGTTATCATTAACAACGCGGTTCTACTGTTTACTCGCTGCTTCTCTCTAGGACACTGACTGTTTCCCCAATCTCGAGTCGATTCGAGTATCAGCCATAGATCACCTCTATCCTTGAACGTTCACACAAATTCAAAACAAACACACGACAGTCACGCCATCACTCACAACATATTATTAAAACCAAATCAACAATCGATGCATCTGATTGAGGGGAAATCATTTTTTTGTAAGTTATATTGCTTTCGAACATTCTTAGATCGTTGCAAAATATTTGGGACGAAATCGATGCATCTTATCGAGGGGAAATCATTTTTTTGTAAATTATTTCATTTCTGAACATTCTCAAATCGTTGCAAAATGTATTACTTATTGAAAAAATTATATTTAGCACGAAATTGATGCATCTGACCCAGAAAAAAATCATTTTTTTGTAAGTCATATCACTTCTGAACATTCCTAGATCGTTGCAAAATGTATTATTCATCGGAAAAACGATATTTGGGACGAAATCGAAGCGTCTGACTAGAACAGATTGAAAATATTAAGAACGCAGAAGAATTCTACATTTTTTTCGGTACATTTCCCTCAGAAACGAGCGATTCCATTTTTATCCGGTCAGCGGCAGCATAAATCCACGTTCATTCGGTTTCTGCTACGCCTGTCGCGGAGAATTGTCTTCTTGTCGCGAAACGGATCCACAGGATGCTACCTAATCTCGCCGATAAATTATTTCGCTGCCACGTTACTCGCAATTAATGAGCCAACATTCGTTTCAATTTCTACGAAGGTGAATTTCCTTTTTTCCCTCGGCGGTGAATGCCAGATAAATCGCGGGCATATATTTCCGCGATTTACTTCGACGGCAACACGGCATGATGGACGTACTTCGCGAGTCCGTTTCCACCCTTTCGAATCAGATTTTCCAGACGTACAAGCGACCCCGCGTGTTCCAGGATCTTCGTGGAGCTTCCGAACGCTTCCGGTACCACGAACACAAAGACTTGCGTCCAAATAGCTATACGTATATATTTTAGAAACTGGTATGAATACATTTACCTATTTTAATTTCGTTGATTTTAACTCGGTAACTGAGTTCACTTCTCAAACAGAAATTGAGTCTCTCTAGTGTGTAATTAAAAATGAATACAAACTATAACCGATGCGGCACAAAATATTACAATATATATTTCGCGTCGCTCTCTCCCGACAAACTAATGTCCGGAGAGTTCCACTAAAGTCGAAAGTTAAACGAGTTCTGTCTTCGGAGTGTCTATGTTCGCTCTTTTATTAACTAGGTGTGTGTTGTGATTGGTGGTGTGAATGTGGAGGAGGTGGTGGAAGTGTGTGGTGATTGGATTTTTCGGGATGCTTGAGGGGTGTCTGTCTGATGGTGTGGAAGTGGGGAAATTGTTGTTAGATTTGTTATATTGCTGTGTACATGAGATTACTCTGTTTTATGTGGTTTAGAGTAATAAAGCAATTGACGGGCCTAAGACTTCTCTTCACAAATACTGTTTCCTACGGAAAAAGGCCGATGTATTGTTCGGTCGTCGGTACGCCTGAGCAATAACTAATTATTTCCTTTTTCATTTTGCAAATGTGACTATGATGTATTTCATATTTAACCCAGGCAAAATTGTACAAATAAACTATTGTGTTCTAAGTGTTGATGAACCAATGACGAGTTAACTCGTCTTCCCCAGTTAAGAAGTTTGAATATACCGAAGAAAAGAATACATTTCCGAAATTTAAGCGAACGTATAAACTCTGCCTAATCCAGCCTCGATTCAAGTAACAGTCACGTTTCGCTAACCAACGTGAAATACAGGAACGTGGTTGGGTCACTCTGTACACTGGACACTCCCACGAGGTCCATGAATTTCAGCAAGGTTTAAAGCCTCGATCCCGAAGATTTTATACCTCCTCCAGGAACAGAGGCGTAGACCGCACTTCTCGCCGGTGAAAATATTCAAGAGGGTAAGTAAAAGAGTAGCACAGAGTGTACTTTGATTTCTGTTAGACTATAAATGATCAAGGGTAGGTGTGGCTTAGATTCAAGATAAGGGAGATTTATGTCAAGAGACTATAAACTCGAGGACTTTCTACCTGAATCGACAAATTTACCTCCCTCTCTCTCTCTCTCTCTTTTCTCCCCCAGCGGAATAGAACCATCCACTTTCTATCTCACCACGGATCCTCGAATACGTCTATAAATTCTTTTCACGACAAATTGACCGTTGCTTCGTGCTATTTACGAACGCGGGCCGTACAGTTCTCCTTCTGTCGTCATTAATCATCCGTTAAAGCCACGATTTTATCGGCAGATAGTTGAATTGCCATAGTCGAAAAATCAACGAGCGAAGGGAAGCGTGAAACGCGAGGTTAACGATCGTCAAAGCTGTTGAAACGAGAGAGAGATCGAGCGAACGAGCGGGATACATCGAGGTGGGAAAATTTCGGTTGACGAAAAGGATAGGAGAGACCAGGGGAAATCACGAGGTTGGTAAAAAGCGTCGAGCAGGCTCAAAACTTCGTTCGTGTAACAAAGTTTCGGTACGCGGGACGGCCAGTTTGAAAATTTATTCACCGCAAACGCGCGCTCCGCGTGTTCCCGCGGAAATTAATATATTCCGCTTATAGAAGTATTATCTCACTCTACCGCTATCCTTCGTTCTACATTTCAAATCAACGGAAATCCGTCTCGGCATTAATATTAATAACATGTCCAACAATTGCCTCGATCCTCGAGAAATCCGACGTATTACGTTCCCCGAATCGTTCCTGTATTTTCTAAGCTAGTCTTTGTAAATTCAACAGAATCTTATCTTACAAGATTCTCAATTGACCGACGTTACGAGTGAAAGAATTCGTGTACCTTTCGAACCACTGGTTTATCGGCTGAATTCGTCTTTTTCCTAAGTAGGCTAACAGCAGCAACGAAAGGATTAAATCTTTGTTAGAAAATACCACGTATCCATTAGTCTTCCTTACACAGGCCGTTATCTCGTTATTATACTCGGCAGATCTGAACAGGAAACAGCGCGCATTCGTCAGAATATAATCCGGCCCAGCAAATCATAATTTTCAAACTCGACGTGTATTATCACGGCAGCGAAGCAGCATCGTGGCGCAAAGTACAAGGGGAAACAAGGAGTACGTATACTCGTTACCGCGGACTTCATTCACGGTGTGCGCGTCAAAGGGAGATTTTCATTTCGCCTTCTGTCCCTCGCGTTTGTCGCGCGTTTCCGGAATCAGCGCGTCGCGATCGCGTGCCGCCGAAAATTTCTCGGTCGGTGGACTAAAAGAAAAGAAGAGAGAGAGAGAGAAACGAGAAGGTAGGCGGAGCGAAATGGAATTCGCGGAGCGGATTTAAGCGGTAAAAAATACGGAATCGAAGAGCGACGAAAGCGACCGCGTGAAAATTCATCCCCGTGAGATGGCCTCGTGCTGTATCTATCGCGTAATTGGCCGTGAGGCGTTAATTCGCGCCAAGTGAACGATCACCGGCATAGATAGAGATTCGTTGCTCTGGGAGAAAAAAATCCATTCGGTTTCGAATCGAAGGAGCGGCTCTTCCACGAACTCTTCACACGTCGAATGATGAATTAGTCCTTTTTTTAGAACAGACACATGTTTGATATATGGAGAATGCAACAGTAACGATAATGCAATTTTATCTATATCGCGAAAGCTGCATGGAAACGACAGAAAAATTTGTGCAAAAAGTCGTTCTCCTTCGTAAATATACTTTTTTGAAATTTATGCCGAAGAGTTTAATTGAAAATCTGTCGAAAGCATCTGTCACATAAAATAGAGCAACGGATAATGCAAATTTTATGTTCTCCGTGTTACAGCAAATGCATCGAATGGGTTTCACCGTTCGACTGGTCGTTCATTGAATTTCATGGTTCGCCGGCGATCCAAAGAATCGAACAGAAATCTATGACTTTTAGTTAGCTCTCTGAGAAAATACAGCGAGCCAGGTTCGAGTGTACGCACGAAGCTTTTCGATTCGAGATGACTGCATCGTTCGACGCAGTATTTCCTTCTTTATAGCGTTCTGTTGCAATTAGTCGCGTTACAGTGCTCTAAAGCTCCGCCCGTTTCCCCTGCAATTCCATCGAACGATACGTGTGTAAAGGGACTCGTGTCAAAATTTCCGCGTACGAGATTAAAACCGGTCGCGGTACTTTCGAAACTAAAATTAAAGAGCTCGACGTACGTCAAATCCATTGTTTGCCGGAAAATTACGGAAGTATATAACCGGGGCTGCAGTAACAAATATTCCAGAGGAACGTAACAGAAGTAGTAACGATACTGCGACGCTACAAGAACGTACATCTATCGATCGTTCGTGGACAAATCGTTCGGTTCTCGCTGAACAAACACTCGAATCAGGCGTTACAAAAAAAAAGGAAAAGAAAAAAAGAGAATGAACCATTCCATGCGGGTATAAATCCTTGGACGAGCAGAACGCATCGATCGGCAGTTTATCTTCTCGCTGAACAACTCGAAATCACGAGCGAACGAAAAGGATCGCGAGATTCGTTGCCGATTCCCATAAACTTTTCCACGTCTTCGAACCAAGTCGTTCGAGGTTTCGTAAGATTCTCCGAGGCTCCTATCGTTCCTCTTTTTCCCTCCATAAAACATACACACGTTCATCTCTGCGCAAAAAAAAAAAAACACACACACCCGAACTATAACTCTTTGAATATTCTATTCAGTTATTCCCAGAATTCTTTATCGGTCACAGGTAAATTTTCCCGGGTGTCACTTTTGCGACGGTCGATCGGTGGACGTTCACCGCTTTTATCCCTCCATTTCCTCCGGAATGATCATAAATTTTTTTATAGCGTTACGCGGTACACAACAGTCGTCGCTGGGAAAAAAGATACCAAAGAGGGAGGGAGTGGGATTGGAAAACGAAACGCGACGAAAAAAAAAAGAAGAGAGAAATCGAACGCATCGAACGCTGCAGATTTAATTCTAGCCTCGGAGATTTTTCCTATTTTCCCCACCGTTCTCCTCCGGATGTTTCTTTACACGCAGGCATTCCGTGCCGGAATTTAAACGAAGTCGATATAATGCCATTTACGCGCTTCAACCAACCGCTTGGCCACCTTTAGTTTTATTCGCGGCAGCGCGGTTCTCCTATCCTCGCTTCGAAATTCCCTCAGCCCCCGACCGCGTATATTTCATTGGTCAAGGTGGGTCGTTGGAAGTTTCGAACCGGAATAACCAGCGGCGCGTTGCGCGGCAATAATTTCCATCAACAGTCCATTAATCGCTGAATTTAAACTGAATTCTAGCCTTAACAGTTTTACACAGTACGAATACCCCGTGGTATCGTATCCTATACGTGCCCGCGTCTGACCATAGACGGGGCTATTCTACTTGGAGCAGTTTCCACGGCGAAATTACCATCCGTTTAAAATTGCTCGTTGAAAATTCCTTTTTCCTCGAATAACACTTTTTCCCCACCCCGCGGAGGAGAAATTCCTACGGTTGATAGGAAGGTTCCGCCCCGCCTGTTAATTTCCAATATCGAACGAGAAGATTCGATTCACTCGGCTAGCGGTGGAAACTATATTTAGATCAGATATTATAAACGGAGAGAGAAATGTAAAAAAAACAGAGGGAACGAGATCGCTTTTGCCGTTCGCGGAAGATCGAATGAAGGTTTAATCGCGCGGGAAATTGAAAGCTCCCACGGTGTTTAAAAGTGTACGACGCGTGCGATTAATCTTCGCGAATCGCTAATACGCGTGTTCGCGTTAAGCGGTTAATTCGATGTTAAATAGCGTGTTTTCCATGCTGGAAGCCGGCTGCCACGGTGTCGGCCGTGTATCACACACACTTTTATCATCGGCCATGAATCGCGAAAGCACATTACAGTCGGATTATCCCGTTGGAAACGATTATCCTGATCCTGAATGGTGGCACGCTGCGTGGCTCGTTTTATTTCTTCTCCCTTCTCTCTCACTCTCCCAAGTTTCCTCGATCTTTCACGATTATCGATTGAACAGGCGCGGCTAAAACTGGCTCGTTATTACGTTTAAATAAAGTCGACACGGGATAATCAGATTATGTATACGTAATCGTCCAGGATAATTCCAAGTACTCGTTGATTTTCCTTCGAATCGGTTCCCTCCTCTCGCTCGTTCGAGCTTATATTTCATCGTAACGATTCATCGTTACGATGCTAATTGCACGAGCAATAACAAGGCAGAGGTTTAACGTATTGCGTATTAAACGAGGTTTCGCATAGGAGATTATCGAATCACCGTTGCACTTTAACAAATCGTAATTAATAGAATTTTACGCCGGAGAGAGAAACAAGATAACACGGTGGAGAATTGGACGAGGAACACGGACGAGGTTCTCCGGGTCGGGAGAAAAGCGGAGGAAGATTTCGTCGAACAATACTCAGCCACGGAATCTCTTCTCCTATTTCATTCATTAACTAATACCTAGTCGTGGAATATTTATCATTCCTCGTCCACTCGGGCGCAGTTTGCATAGTTGTTGAATGTGCACCGAGTTCCATGTTGAATCTGCACCAAGTTTCGTCCCGGTCGTAGGATGCGCTGTCGCGATCGTCCGCTAGCTATATTAATCAAATACACTTAAATAAACGCATTTCAAAGGAGCACGCTGCCGTGTTCCACCCGGTAAAATCCAGCCGGCGCGCCGCTTCGGAGTTTTGACATTGTGCGTTCAACCCCTTTTATACCGTCTGCTCTTAAGCACTCTTCTGCTGAAGCTGACTTCACCTCGTTTTAACGTGAAAAGTGAAGAGAAGGAAAAAATAGGGCTGTAAACTTGTACCACGTTCCTCGCTTGGCTCCTCGATCTATCGATCGGTATAACGTAGGAAACAATTCTATACTCTGTCCAATTTAAGAATAACCTCGCTTCGCGCATGGGACGTGCCTAAGGCAGGGCTAGAACGTCCAAACCGCCTACGTTTTTCTCCGTCTCACCCTCTGCTACGCTCTCTGTCTATGCGCAGAACGGACGAAAATCGACCCGAGAGCGAGGTTACTCTTAAATTGGACAGAGCGTACATACTTACGTTGCTAGTCGAAATTGTAGGATAATTTAATTACTCACTTACCTGATTTAATACTCCCCAGGTAAGAGTGCATCGGTAGAGAAATAAACTTTCTCTCGTTAAGTAATTCTCGACCTCGACGATCAAGCAGAAATCGCAAGAAACGAGAATGAGGCTATTCTTTCACCGCGCGAGGAGGTCGAAACGAAACAATTTTCGGCCAGAGCTATTTTTTCTCTCTCTCTCCTCCTCCTCCTCCTCTTCCCTCGCCAAATCCCCGGTAATTGTCACCGCGGTAATGATACCAAGCCGGCGCGCGAAATTATTTTTGCCCGAATCCAGTGAAAACGGCCCGTGTCCCGAGGGAATGTCGGCCAGAATGGTGCTTTCAATTCGTTTATTTAATAACTCACAATTGCTTTACATATACAGCTTCGCGAGCGGACGCGTCCAGCCGTCCCCGTAATTTATCCCCGCCTCTGGAGCTCGTCTCATTTTTTCTCTCCTCGCCTTTCTTCTCGCTCTCCTCTTCTTTTGTTCTCTCCTCCTTTCGCAAACGACGAACGATGGCACGCGTTCAGCGGCGTGGACGCGTCGAATTTACGTTTCGTCGAGATTCTTTAACGTTTTTTTTTTTTTTTGGCTTTTTTTCGTTTTCTTCGTTTTCTTTTTACAGCGGTGATGTCGATAAGTGCGAGGGACTTTTAAGGTATTATGTAACTTATCGTATCGTAGTACGGTTTCTCTCTCTCTCTCTCTCTTTTTTATATATAAACAGCTATACAACTTATCTCGCTAGGTCATAGAGGTGTATAACTCTTTCTTTCCAATTCTCTCTCGCGTTCTTTCGTTCCTCGTTACAACGGACAGGCGGGAGAACACTTTCGACGATTTCGTTTCGTTCTTTCGCCGACAACGACGGTCTATCCTCGAATTTGGATATATTGAGCAAGAAATTCGTGAATAAAGACTCTATATTTTTCCGTGTAATTACCATACGTCGAAGATAGACCACAGGAAAATTTGTAAAGATCAGTAACGATAGGGTGTAACAAGGAATAAATCGTAGATCGAATGATCGGCCATAGCCGCGTTCGTTCCGTAGAGCAGATCGCTAGTTTATGATATGAGAAACCAGACGCGAAAACTACCGAACGTACTCGGCTGTAAACTTTGGCTAGAATATTCCCAAAGACACAATGGAACACACATTCAACGATACCTCCTAAGCGCAAACAACGTAACTGGGAGTCGTTAATTAAACATCTGAACGCATCAACTGTTACAGTAAATACATTCGTATAAATTAGAACACGGCTACAATATCGTGGTTGTTACGTTCTTGGGGAAATACCGGTTTAATTTAGCAAACGATATCATTTTCATCCCCTATTGTTTCAACGTCTGTTCCCTCTGTACAATGGCCGCCTTTGCGGCACGCAGCGGCACGAACATCCGCGCGATTGTTCACGCGATGCACTCTTCGACGTGAAAATATCGCCCTGAGAAGGGGTGGAAATCTTGCTGCAGCTTGCGAATTAAACGGAACGAAATTTACAATGTATCGTTCTTTGCACGGTACTCGAGATTATTAAAAGACCCGGGTGTTTCGTGAGCGAATTAAACTGTACACACCGTATAATTTCTGTTGAAGGTGTACGGAGTGAAATAGGGAGAAGGGAACCTCTGCACGGTGCAAATAAAACAGTGGAAATTCTGTTATGATTCGAAGATAGAATACGCGATACTTGGAAGCAAACTTTGTCCAATTAAGAACAGAATTCTGGGCACTTTTAGTTAAAAGTTTTGTCAGACTTGATCTTTCAACTTACACTCGTTTCGTACTGTCTTCAAAATCAAAGCTACTTGAACAGAATCTCAAACGGAGAAATTCGTCCATCGATCCTCTATAAATTTTTATTCAGAATCCTTCACCGATCGTTCAATTAATTCCCCAGAAATTCCTCGTTCCCGTTGCCTTCAAAATCGAAGCTACTTTGACACAATCTCAAAGAACTGATTTCGCCTCGAACGAAGAAATTCGTTCACTAATCCTCCATAAATTTTTATTCAGAATCCTTCTCCGATCGTTCAATTAATTCCCCAGAAATTCCTCGCTCCCATCGTCACCGAAATCAAAGCAATCCCGACGCAATCTCAAGCAAGAAAATCCTCGATCCCCCGATTTTCGGGTCTCGAACGAAGAAATTTGTCCAGCGGTCGTTCCTTTTACGTGTCCCGTATCGCGAAAAATTTCCAATTACTTTTAGCAGCAGTTAAGACAGGGAGGGGAAACTCGTGGAGTGTCCCGACACGGGCGCGGGCCGAGAAATTGGTGGCTCGATAGCGACCAAATTCTTGCCGTAAGAGGAAGCGCATCCGTGGAATGCAACCGGCAGCCGGAAGATCAGGCCGCCGCCGCGGGAAGAATGTGCAATTGCATCTGACCAAAAGGTGCTTCCTGCACCGGTCTCTTCACCCCGTATTATTGCGAATACCGAGTTCGTTCGCGTATATCGCGCGGTCAGAAGCGTTTCTGCGGTCTTCGAATCGGTGCGATGTCTGGCGAATTATATTCTCACCCGTGTGGAACTTTCTTCGGGGAGAGATCACTGTCGTTTGTTAAATCAAACCGGTATTTCCCTCGGAGAGGAATTAATCGAACGGTCGACGAAAGATGTCGAGTCTTGTACGAGAGAAAAATTTAGGTTAAAAGTGTTATTAAGTTTATAAAAGATGGAATATTTCCGTACGCGCACAAGCTGGGTAAAAAAGAGCGATTAGATGTTTCATGCCGCTGCGTGGTTGTTTGAAACGCACAGCGGAAGAGGAAACGCGTTAGAACGGTACGTGTTTAACCACGTGACCCGTTCGATGTGACAACGAATGGCAAAGAGCTGACATTTTTTGCGGGTTGGCTACGCGGAGCGTTGGATTTTTCGGGATTTTTAGGTTACCCGAGAGGCTGCGATCGTGACACGCCGCTGACAGCACAATTTCGCCAAATCCTGACGCATGCATCCCGCTGCTGTGTATTCTCGCCTCCTGATGGAAGCGGAATTTCAGTGCGTCGTGACTCTATAAATTAGTATCCCATTGGGGGGGGAAAAACTGTCTTCTCAGCCGTACCGAAAAACTCTGTCGAAACTTCGTTAAAAGTAACAAATTTTTCTTCGCAAAGGAAAAAACAAAAAATTATCGTCTCGATAATTTGGATCTGTTGATCTTCTATTTACCATATATATACATATATAAGAAGAGATACAACATGAATTTTCTGTCCTCAGTAGCGAAATAGCCCGCGTAACCAGCTCTAAGCCATCTGTGTAACCGTTGTAACACAATTTCCCAGTCCAAGCGCATTATGATTCCCAAATTATCACAATACTCATCGTCCGTGGCGAAACGAAATTCTGTCCAGCTCCGTGACACAGTTCCTCCAGTTCTCGGGCGATGTCGGGTCGCGCGTAACATTTCCTGTCGCATCGTGTTGCCGCATTGCAAACATAATCTCATTACGAGCGTGACAAGCCCCGAAACTCGGCTGGACCACCCACGTCTGTCCTCTTAATGCCGGCCTATTTAACCTGCCCCCACGTTCTACCGAACAATGCTCATTTTTCTATGTACAATCAGCCGCGTACACCGTCGAATCATTGGGCACGATCGATATATTCCGTCTATATGTAACGAGAACCTACATGTACAGGGTGTCTCGTTTGTAAAGAGCGTCTAAATTATTTTCACTGCATAAAAGGAACTTCCCATCGAAGAGTCATCTTGGATGTCACTCCAAGTTCGTCGTCATTTTTTTGCACATTCTTTGTTCATGGTTATGATATCGTAGGTCGTTGAATTAGTCTCGACGTTGACTCATAAAAAATGTCAATATGCAAAAGAGTATCGATGATTTTGGAATAGCTTCGTTCAAGAATAAACTCCTCTTGGTCATTTTGGAGACATAAAAATAAAATAAACTCCTCTTAGTCATTTTTTCCTGCTTTCAACAGCAGCGAAACTAATTCAGAAGTTCGTCATAAGTGGGATACTCTGTATATTCGGCCGATATTCCAGATGAAAATACGAATGAATTTTTTCGACGTTCGAGAAGTGTCGTTCGTTAATTTCTCGTTATACGCCTGCATCTGAAAGCCTCTCGAAGAACTATATTGCGCATGGGACAACGCTGATGGCACGTTGTTTCCGCTGCATATGAAACTATTTCACTAGCCGGCCCCTCTCGCATTTTTATTCGACTACGAGACGGATGATCGTTGTGCGTGAAAAATGCCATACGAATTTACCATACCAGCCGAATAAACGTCAGTTCCGAAAGCCGTGCAAGATTTAATCGCGCCAGTTCAAAGGATCTATGGCTTTCCTGCGGAAATCTCGTTAGCGTGAACGCGTATTTCTCGTGTTTCCGCCATCCCCAAGAATCTTGTAACAAGATTAAATTTTGTCAAAAGCACGCCTTTGTCGGTGGTCCTCTTCTCCCGCGGGAAGACAGAAAAACAACGTGTCTCGTCGTGATTAAAGGTTCGATCGAACGGATCTACCGCAGAGTAGACGATCTTTCTACTGAAAATCAAGCTCGTTTCAGAATTTTCACGAAATCATCCAGAAAACTCGAAAATACGACGAATTTACACGTTGAAATTAGAACAGGTGAAATAATCAGCGCAACAAGTTACATTCTATCTGTCTGAGATGCGACTAATATCGATTGTACCCAACAGAGTTCGGCGGATAGCTCGAAAATCAGTGCTCCCCACCTGCTTCCGTTTTCCTATGAAACATTCATCGAGTAAAGCAATTCGAGGTGCTTCCCGTTCACCCTCGAATCGAGCTCTCTCCCTCTTTCCTCTCTCCTTTTTTCTGTATCGTATCAGACAGGCTACTCGATCGCAGTGTTCTTCGTCTCTATCTACCGCCTCGTCGATATATTTAATAAGATAACAAGAAGGAACGACATATGTACATATAAAAATATAATCTTATCGCGATCGATCGGGCCTATTTATAATATGCATAGATCGTGCACGTTTAATATGTATAGATAAAATCCTTCGTCTAACACGTCGGTCAGTTTCGCTTTTTTGATACGTTTTCTGTTTTCTCTCTCTCTTCGCGCACCGGAAACCGGATGATCCCGTATCCTGGCCACGTTCCTTCTCACGTTCGCCACGCTTGTCCCCCTTTTATACGGTGTGAAAAGGAAAATGGTCAGAGTCGACGCAGCGTGTATCGTATCGTGCGATCTCCTCGATCGTACTCGTATCGGGAAATCGAGAAACTTCGTACCCGTTCCTACGATGTACACTCTTGTTCCTTCTCGGCTGGAAGAAAGAAACTGGTCCAGATCGATATTACCCCGGCTTTCTGCCGCGACGTTCAACGATCTCCACGGGAATTCGTTAATTAGCGGAAACTTTGTACTTAACAGAAAAACAATTTCTCGTTTGAACGTCGAACGGTAGCTTGATAATATCTCGTTGCAAGATTTAGTTATCTTGAGTCACTTGGAGACGAGCTTTTATCGGCGATTTCAAGGAATCGAACGAAAAGGAAGGAAAAAATTAGAGGAAAAAAATATTTTCGTGAAAGTCGGTGGTAAATTTGGCGACTTTGAACGTGGAGAAAAAGAGCAAATCGCGACGTGAAGATTCACTCTTACGTTGTTCTCGTAGAGCTGGATATCGAGCACGTTTGCATCGTTTGAACAGCGACTTGTTCGACGATAGAGAAACGCGAGAAAGAAAGAAGAAGGAAAAGGTAAGGGCTTGTACATTTGCAGAGAGTTCGAATTGGACCGGTTCCCTTCTTCCCTGCCACTTGACATAGGATAACGCCGCGATTTTCGCGAATCTGCGCGTGTATCTCGACGCCCCTTATCGATATATATGGTGTAAATAAAATGGAATCCTGTGAAAATGCTGGTAAATACACGTATGTACATTCGATTCCTTCGGGAAAACACTTTGCGAACCTTTCTGCACTCCTTTCTGCGCGAAAGTACGTTTCGCGAGATCGGAAAGTCCCTCGTTTCTCTAATTTCTATATTTCCTCCTTGATCAATTAAGAATGCTCCGTGAAAGATCATGAACAAGCCACCTAATTATCTTCTCTAACTATGGTGATATGAGTTTTAAAGTATTTAAAGTTGAATAATTTGAAGAGCGAAATCTTTCAATGTCACCTAAGAGTTTTTTAAATAAATGTAAACATTTTCTTTTCTACTGTATGTTGCAGCAGACATCTTAAACTAACACTGGATTATAAAATTATAAATCAAATGCGAAACTTCCTTCAATTTTTGCCATTTTATTCACCCTTTGAAACCATTTAAATTCTACATAAAAAATTTTCTCGTATCACGACAGCTAAAGAATATAATTAGGCAGCCACAATAAAATCTGCAAACTCTCGGAATAACCCTTTCGATGCGTATCGACCGGAAAGTATCAATTTTTGCGGGGGTTATTTAAAAACACTTCGAAACCAGATACGGCACAGTGTCCTCTCGACAAGATTGGTCAACTATCGGTCGTTTAGAATACCGATATGCTCGAAGGAAAAATCCCGTGCCGTGAATAGAGCGTTCCACGTAAATCGAAGCGTCGCGGCGCTTCCGCGTGCCGGTCAAACGAGGTGAATGCATCTTTTCGTTCGAGCGGATCGTCCCGTGTTCACCGAGCTTTGCTGCCCGAGAAACTTCCCCCGCATACAACTATCCACAGTCCTCTCTTCACGGCGATCGTCTTCCTTTTTTCGAGCCTCGAAACGGGCCACGGTGTTTTCTCCCTTTTCCGCTCGGCTAGAGCACAGGAGGAGCAAGTGGTACACACAAATAATTCACCCTGGTATTTCAAGCAGAAATACTTCAGCTTCTTTCCGCCATCCGGGGAAGAAAATCGGTAGAGATAGAGTTCGCAAATGGAAGATGGGAAAAAGAAGACGACAAAAGGGTGGAGAAATAAGATCAGTGGAGGGGAGGAAAAAGGAGGTAAGTAGAGCAGTAACAGAAGTCGGATGGAGTTATTTTGTTTCGTTGGTAAAAAGAATCACACCGTTTAACGGATGATAAAACCATAGTCGAGATTTGTCACCTCTTGGGTGAAACGCAAGTCGTTGGTTCCGTAATTCGAGAACAATTATTTTTCACGCGAGCAGAGAACTGCCTCGAAAGAATCTCCGGGCGAAGGCTAATTAATTAGACCAACGACCGACGTTCCACCGACTATGCCAACTATTCGAGAGTCGAAAAGTCGGTGACGTTTTCACCGGGATGTATCTGGGTTACGAGCGAGGCTAATAGCGTGTATAGATTGAATCAGGATTCAATTAGGCGAGAACTATCCCCTTTGACAATTGTCGTCCAAGTAGTTTCCGACGGAGAAGACGATCGACTTCGTGAATGTTTCGATTATAATCGAGCGGTTCTGATTCGTCGAGGGGCAGTTTATTCCGAGAGCGAAGTTTCGATACGAGAAGAATTTTACGGCGATCGGTTATGGAATGTTGGCGAGGATTTGAAACCTTGGCGAGGACCGTTGCGATTTCATTTGAGAAAACGAATCTTCCAGGATTTTTGTGTTGCCGTATCGCGAGTGGAGGAAATATATGTAATTAGAAGACGAAGTGACTCACCGATCGTCTACGTAATACCCGTTTCTCCAATCAACGTTCCCTGGCCAACAAGCTTGCCGCTGTTCTCCCGCAACACGCGATAAATCTCTGCTAAACCCTATCGACGCAACATTCCAAACAGCACCAGCTTCTCTTCGCTAGTTTCACCGTTCCCTTTTCGTCCATTACTCTCCCGTCGGATGTTCCTCGTCGACGCGACAACGAACACTAGGAATAATCTTGAAGACTCGTCTCGCGCACTCTAGAGCGTCCGGCTAAATAATATACTGTACAATAATGGCCCACTTTGTAACGGCTCGATGAGTTAGAGATTCTTCTCCGTCCTCCTCTCTGCACGATTCTTTCGTTGATCCACTTCGATGATCATCGGTCCAAGTCCGACACGCTATACTCGCGATCGATCGATCGGTCGAAAAGGGAATTCTATTTGTTTAAAGGTAAAAACGATTCACCGGAATGGTATCGCGCGACGCGTCCACGTTGATCTTGTTGAAAAGATCGAACGTCGTGGCACGGTGTGCCTTAGTTCGTGATTAGTCAATCTCTCACCGACAACACGCGGCCGTTATCGCTGCGTTCCTGTCCGTGTGTGTGTCCCGCGATGATTCGCGACGATGATTAGTGATCTGTAACATACGAGGTTCACCATTTTTTTATCAGTTTGTTTACACTTGTGGAAGTCTGGGGGAGAAGAAATTTTAAAGCTCTGAAATACGGAAAGTCTCAGTGCTAAATTTCGCGACGTTTACTCTTTCGCGTCTCGTACAACACTGATCGTCAACTTAGAGCTGAAGATGAAACAGGTTTATACACAAAAGTCTCGTTTCGAAACTCGAAGCCTTACACTTGAGAGTTCCCCCTTATCTTCATATTTACAAATTTTCACCTCGATAATCTCCTTATTCAGGAGTATTTTTTCCGTTATTCCCGAGCAAACCTCCGAGTACCTTTTATCTTCCATTTAAATCCCAAGGAGAGCAATATTAGTCGCATAATTTTCAAGGATGACAGGTGTTTCAACAACGGGGAGATCCCGTCGGTGCAGCTTGGTAATACACACGATTACCCTCCCAAAACACGTCTCCAAACAATCCCCAATTAGCCATCGTGCACGCTAACATGTCCAGGAGATATCCAGGGTCGTACACATCAAAGGATAGTCCAGCTTTAATAATTCACGGATACGGAAGCGAAGTCAATTCTGACCGAATACGTTCGCGTAGGTCTGCCGCGTTCGCTATAAACGGCGCAATAAAAGCGAAACAACGTATTAACGTTGAAAATAAAAGGGTGCGGAGATGAGATTTTTTTTTACCGCCCGTAATCCGTTCCATTTCCGTTTCACGATTATTTGCAGGAGGACCCGCGTAACAACGTTCCTTTCAGGGGTGTACGAACGAGCCCTGTAGCTTTCGGCCTGTTACAAAATACTCCACCTCTTCTCCGTTCCTTGGCCGTTCTGCATGTTAAATTCACCCAGACTTCGATTTTATCGTCCCATTCAAGGGGAACTTTTGCAGAACTTCCGGCGAAAAATCTACTTTCTGCAGGAGGGATGCTGAACACGACAAATAAGGGAAGAATTGAAAAAATGCAAATTTCCCTAAGTACCTTCACTATTGACACAAACGCGCGCGAGTTTCTCTCGATCGCTATACTTGTCACATTCGACACAGCCAAATACAGCATAAGAGATAACTATTTACGCGTACTCTTCGCAGAATTTCTTTAGTTTCCAGGCGTTCTTCACAAGTTTATTTAATTTCTCGCGCGGTGGTTAACTAAAACTTTGAGAAAATGACACAAAGTCTCGTTAGCATAAAAGATAACTATTTACGCGTACTCTTCGCAGAATTTCTTTAGTTTCCAGGCGTTCTTCGCAAGTTTATTTAATTTCTCGCGCGGTGGTTAACTAAAACTTTGAGAAAATGACACAAAGTCTCGTAAAAAAGCTTGAAAGTGAAGATGGTACTGTATCAATAGTGCCTAAAAATTAGTACAGTCCTTCACTTTCTGACGTTGCCTTCGACATACCACTTGGCAGCCAAATATCTCGATAAACCCGAAATCCCTCTACTCGAATTTTCACGAAAAACTTTCAACCCATGCCGAAAACTAAACGAAGCCAGCAGCGTCATTACATATTTCCAGCGACTCCGTTGCAAGGAACGCTCGCTCGACGTCTCAGTTCAATCTCCCAGGCCGAGATTGAAGCACCGCTGGGAGATGTAACTTCGAATATGAATATATTGAACAGTGCTCCACGGTCCGTGTAACCGCGTTCACACACACACACACACACACACGTATACACTTCTAAGCGATGCAACGCGTACACGTCTTGGTGTGCGAATTCAAATGAGACACGTCACGGGTCCCGGCGTGGATGCGTGTAATGGATATTTGGACAGGCGGAGACGCGTGTGCGCGCGCGGCGGAAACGTCCGCCGCGACACGGTTTAAGTGTGTTCCATTTGAATATATTAATTATTCATTTTACACGGCGCGTTAGTCGGCGCCCAGCCTCGCGTTCCCCGTCGCTCTCGAATCGATTGCCTAAGTATTTCGCCGATTCAACGTCCACCCAGGCCCCCCTCGATTTATCGCTCACGCATCGGCCTTGTAATGAGAACGCTCGCGGAATCCGCTTCGCGTTCGGATTATTGAATGCGTCGTTACTGGAGGGGGTTTGCGTCGTTTCCAACTCGATTACCTCGATGCAACGTTCCTGTACCGATTGCTCGTTCAATATACTAATTACCGTTGCTCGTGAATCGGGATCCCGGCGCGATTTTTTCGATCGAGGCGAACGGTGATTTTGGCGGGAGATTTGAAATCGTGCGAATGGCGCTTAAGAGTGACAGTTGAAGGCTGTTTCTACCTCACAGAGAGTATTAATTTTACGTGAGGAGGTTGAGAAGTGAATCGATCGAGTATGGTTAACCCTTTCGTTAAGATTTTAATGGGTAACGTGGATCACTGGCGGCAAATTTTTACCGACGGTTACGAAATTAGTTATTTTGGCTGTATTATTATAAAATTAAGGTGGAAGCGCGTAAAGGATAAAGTTAAGTATTAAATTAAGATGGAAGTCTACCGAAAGGCTTCAACAGTATAAATTTTCAGAACGCCTATAGGCGCCAACAGTAACGAAAGGGTTAAAGAGAATTTAGTCGTCGAATGTTTCTCTATGCTCTGTAAGATGCCACGTGACGAGTCGAAGAACAAGCTACTGGACCAAGACTCTGGACCCTCGAAACAGTCTCTAAAGTAGACTGTCCAAAGAAATACCTTGTCTTGCTTCACGAGTGTCTCTTACAGTTCTTTGACGCTTTGTTCCTTTGAATTCTGAACAGGGGTTTGTGTCCAACTTCAAGCTGCAAGATTGCCCGAGTTACGTTCAAAAGGGTACGCGCTATTAGATATTCCAGCTGGTCCAGCTAAAATCTCTCTAATACTAATGAACACGATACTAATGACTCGGGAATATCGTCCAGATATCACGTTCCACGATCCACGACTGTCAGTATCAGCTTTCGCGATCCTGAGATCTCGTCATTAACCTGAACGCTAAACGCTACTCCTAAACCAACCGAAATCCGAGCACCGATCGCTGCGCGTATTAAATTATTCCACGTAAAATTACACGGGGGAGAAAAAAATTCGATCGAACATTCGAAATGTAATTCACCGCGCGAATCAGATTATCTCGGGTAACATCGTTGCGAAATGATTGAACCCGAGGCCGGATTGAACCGCAGAAATCGATACACACCGGGGCATCCCCCGCGCTGCTTCCAGTGTACTCATTTATCACGGTGTCACTGTGCCGACCGCATAAATCAAACGAAACGCGTACCAACTCCGGGATGCACTCACGGATCTTCGACGAGGCGCCTCTTTTAAAAACTCTAACGCTCGTGGCAGTCGGCAACGACGGATCGAATCGGGACAAAACCAGGCGAAACAAAGGGCATTGTCTTGCTAACGTCCGCGGGAATGACCCAATAAAACGATGATAAATCCCCCGATCTCTCGAACGGAGGAAACGAGCGTTCTCCTTTTCACTCTGTAAATCCGTATCTGCTTTACAAGAAAAGACTATTCTTCCTCGAATATCTCCCACCCTCTCTCTCTCTCTCTCTCTCTCTCTCTACCTACATTCGTCTGCTTGTCTTCGACTGTCAATCACGGAATAGCACGTCGTTCGAAATTTTAATCTCTTCAAACACCATAGAGCACACGCGTGAATGTAAAGAGGAATAGGTGGGGATTCAATTTTTCAACGTTGACAGCTCGAAACTAGAAATTTGGTTCCTTAAAAAAAGACGAAAAAAGAAAACACAAAAAACGAGAGGTTTTAAATGGAATTTTCGCGGGTACGCAGCCAGCAGAGGGGGAGTTTCGGAATATCGTTCATCTCGCCGGAATCAGACTCTGTACGCCCGCGACGCTGCAGATTCTGCAAAAGCCACGATCGCAGGATTGACGGACCAAACGCGAAACAACAACGAGTGGGTGGGAAAAAAGGGAGAAAAATGCGGGAGAAAATTGAAAATTCGTAGTCGTTCGCAGAGGAAACCGGTGACGAGGATAAAGCGCGCGATCGGACAATGGACCTCCAGCGCCAGTTATAACTCTTCTCGTTAGAGATTTATGGAAGTTTGACGAGTGGCCGTCGAACTTTGCAACCAAGCAATCCTCACGGGCAACGATCGTACAACTTTTTTTTCCGCACAACTATTTCGTCCTGTTCTCCTCAAGTTGTGCTCCAACGAATTTTCTTCCTTTCTCAAACATTCAATTTCTTGTGTAATTTAAAATTTTTACCCTCTCTCGTCCGTTATATCCAAACGAAACTCTACTCCGTTCTTTCCTCTCTCTCTCTCTCTTTTCCATCTCGCGTATACACGCAACAGAGTGGCGGAGAAATTGTTTAATTGGCCACGTCGAGGAAATCCGGCACAACATATGGTAAGCTCGGGGGGGGAGGGACGGAAAAAAAAATTCACGGCTTTTAATACGACGACGGCTGGCCGCGTGCCGTCGTTCGGAAAATTTCACCCGGTTTGTCAATTTCCCCCGGTGCACGCGGAATTGTTGTGAATTTTAACAACGCCCAGTGATTTTTAGCATCGCGATTAGTTATTCGGACGATGTAGCAATTCAGCTTTTTAATTGAGTTTCGACGATGGATACCGTCAATGCGGGCGCTGTTTTTTTTGCGTTTTTCGTTCGGCTTTTTTCTTTTTTCCCATTCCGTCCGTGTAAACGAACAATTTTCGCGATGGAATATGAACTGCTGCAAAAAAAGGGAACCTTTATGAAGAAATTCGCGGTGGACCGAAATGTCATTCCTTCGAACGTTATCTATCACTCTCGGCAAAGTAATCGAGCAATTTGCCTTTGAAAACACTTTTTCCGACGTGAAGAAATTATCTTTTAAGTGTAAATGATTCGTTTTACGCTTCTCTATCAACGTTAGTAGACTTGGGAATAGCAGAAACTGCGACGTAACGGCGATTCCAGGGGCTCCAATTTATTTATATCGTTCCTCGAGAAGGTGATAAATCGCCGCGGAGGAAGATACGCGCCCCCTCCCCCTGCCACGCAGTTACAGAATTAATGAGTCCGATGAATGCGCTTGTTGTTCCATCGATTCTCCATTTGCGGTCGCTTTTTTGGGTATCGGCCAACGATCGAGCAGCGAAACGGCTGGCAAGGGGGAAAAAGGAGATCGACACGTTGGAACGCGCGTGAAAAACACCGCGGCTCTCTGTTTGTTAAGCCGACGAATCCGTTTGCCCGTGCCTTTCGTCAAATTAATCGCGCCTCTGGCTTCGTGGTACTCGATTAATTACTCTCGTAATGGCCGTTCCAACGATAAACCTGGCTACGTGTCTGTGTGTGTTCATTGTCACGTGGAATCGGTTCGATCGATTGTTTAATAAACTTTGACGTGTATGTTTTATGTCTCGTTACGACGTCAATTTGTACGTGCAAATTCAATTACAACGTTGTTGCCGCTGCACTTTTCGGTTGAAGGATCAATTAAAATGCGATATCTTCTTTTTATACCGTGGAACGTTTTAAACATTTTACGTACAATGTTAATTATCCCGTGCAGCACTGTAAGAAATTAAAAAGTTGGCTTTTCAACTCTCGGCTCGTTTATGTTCAAGTCCAATTTTTTTGCCGTTCCTGGCACTGGAACTGGGGTACTTGTCAAAGTCTCTACTACAATTAGGGATTCTGGAGTTCTTTGTTAAATCAAACGTTTCAAACTTTTTTCAATAAAAACAAAAATTCGTTCCAGAGAAATGCAAGAGTGAAATTTTGCTTGGGTCATAAGTGACCCATGTCGCTTGAGGATGATCAAAAATGTCACCAACCTGAAATGTACGTATACACAAAATGTAAAAGTCTATCTCATTGCAAGGCACCCTTAAACATCGACGCACATTTTCAAAGGAAGAATTTGCAAAGGATCGACCTCTCCTTGTTCCTCCTCCTCCTAAACGATTCGTACATTACTCGAATCTCGTACATTATTCTTGAATTCCCGTCGAGTCAAAGGTCCAAGAAAGGAAAGAGCAATTCGTAGCGCTCATTAAAACCCGGGGCGATACAGAGAACGCGATACGAGGACGGGAACAGTACGGCGGATCGTTATTTCGCGATAGTAAAACAGTGGCTCGTTATCCGGACTTGGTTCGTCATTGGAGCGATACTGGAAAAGCGGCTTGTCAGCTGCACGAAACGACGGGCAGAAGAATGGATAATGAAACTTCGATCAAACAGCGAACTAATTTCTATTATTTGCGTCGAAACGCTCTCGCGAGTTCCCGTCCTCTTTATATCGAAACAATGGGGGAAAAGGGGGGAGAAAGGGAAACAAGAGGAGAGCGTATAATAAACCCTCGCGAGAGAGAAAAAGAGAGAGAGAGAGAGCAAGGTAGGAAGAGATTTTTAATCTTTTGTAAATTCCCGTTTCGCCATAATTCCATTTACCTTTCTCGTTTAACGCCTCGTTCTCGTTGATACGCGAAAATACTGCCGTGGAAAAAACATTCTAATATTCGCGTTACATATTTCTCAGCCGGCGCTTTTCACCGGCGCGAGGCGGCCCTCAAGGAGCCCGTAATTTCCCGTCCCGGCTCAGCGTTAAACCTACCGAACGAGTGATAACACGTGCCTCGCCCCTCTCTCTCCCTCCGCGAAATAAAAAAGAACGCGAGGAAAAAGGAGCAAAGGGAAGAAATTGGGGGAGAAGTGGGAGTGGAGAACGACCTTGTAGTTTAATTAAGTTCAAGTACTCGCGGGGAGGAGCTGGGAATTTCGAGGCTGTTGAATTAAGGCGGCCGCGATGTAGAAGTGGGAGCAGAAAAAGAAAACAGAGGGAAATCGAGACAATTCGAACGGTCGAATTTTTAGCTTCCAATGCAAATCTTCCGTGTTTTCAGTGAAAATTTCCGAAATTTGTAAAAGCAGCGAAATAACGAGTATTAAAAACCCGCACGAGAGGACGTCTTTTTCCAGCAACATCTTATCTGGTCGCTCTTTTGATCTTCCCTCGATCTATCCAGCCGAGTGGAGGAGACCAGCCGCAGGGTTTAACGGGGAATCCGCTTTGCACACTTTTACCAGGGTGTAATTGCCACTTCGCCCCGCGCTAATTGACAGATTCATTCCGCGCCCTTTATCGCGATTATGAGAAATTGACTGTAGAAAACCGGGTTACGGTTCAAATGCCCCACTCTCGCTACCGGTCCTCCCTTAACCGCATTAAAATGGCAGCCGAAACTTTCGAATCGAGTTTCCGGCCTGGGGTTTCGTCCACTTCCTCGCAAGTGAGTTTCATAATTTCTCGTATAGCGATACAGACGACGAAACGGAAATTTCGTTCGACTTTTTGTCGCGAAAGGTTCGCGGCGAAATTGACGATTCTGTTGTTGGGGGGAAAGTTGAGAAGGGGCGGCGGGCAACAAACGAAACTTGAGGGATTAAAAGGGAACGATCGACGGAGAACGATTAAAATTTATGAATTCGCGTTTCGAAAGCCCCGGGTCTCTCGCGTTTCTCGAGACAGCGCGGGTCGTGCACGTTTCGTAATTGGATTAAACCGATGAATCACGGTTGTTAAACTGTTTACGCTACGGATCACCGTTCTTCCACGTTCCTTCGAACCCCGGTTCCAGCCGCGCGGACCAAGTATCAAGCCCTGCCCACGACGCCACTTTTGATCTCGTTAGTTACGGCCTTGTTAATCAGATTAAGATCGTCCCTGTGCGATAATATTAAGAAGGAACGTATGTTCCATTCTTCATCTCAATTACATTTCTGTATGAATTCCAATTCTAGCCTAGACGCTGTTAAAATTTCCGTAACAACGAAGAATTTCAATTGCATGTGTGTTTTAATGAAAATAACCGATAATTTGATATTGTAATGTAAACACCTGATCAATAACGCACGTTGCAGTGAAAAATCTACGATTCATTAGCAGAACTTCAAGTTCTCTCGTTACTCCTTCGTTTCAATTTCATTCCATTTTTCCACTAATGAGAAAATTTCCGAAGGCGATAAAAAGGAAGCTTTCATCAACCCTCCCTAATTCATGTTTATCTTACGACCGATATCCACAGACGGAATATTCGATACAAACAACGCTGAATACGCAGCGACGTGATTGGCTGAACGACGTCCCGCGATGAGGGATGAACGGATGCGACGTCATTGGTGTTCGCTCGCGGTGATCTATGGTAACTGATAATGAAAGCACGGAAGGTGAGATACCGCTGGTCGCAGGTCGCGTTCTATAAGCTATAGTTTCCGTGGGACCCGTCACATGACACCCCAGCTTCCTTCTCCGGCTTTACCCTCTCCTCGAATTATACCCTCACAATGCACGGATCGTGTCGATAAAACCTTGAATTATGAATATCGGTTAATTCACCGCGAGTGTCGATAGTGTTACCGTGCCGATGCATAGCAACGTGAATAGCGACTACCGTTCTAAACGGATACCATCGCGAGGCGAAGCTTGCATAACGAGATATGATCGTGGACAGAAGTAGAATCAAGCGTAATCTATCTTCCGATAAGCACCAAACATTTCTTGACAATTTTTAATTCAGGTTGCAATGATTAATTATGGGCGTAATAGCGGACAGAGGTCTTATTTAGATAACATTTTTCTCTTTTATTGTTGTCCTTTTTATTATGTTTGTGTGTATGCTCGACACTAAACGTACCGACACTTTATGTATACCCATTCTTACTGTACGATGCTCGACTCGTGAACGAGACTGGTTTCAGCTCGAACTCGGTTAGTATCGTCCCGGAACGGCGAAATTCTAATAGTTGGTGTGGTGATGGTGAATAAGAGGTTTCTCTCCGTAAGAATATTTTTGAACTCTGTTTATTTGTGGTGGTGCGTGGGTATATATTAGGTCGGTGTATGTTGTGATTGGTTGGACGTTGAAGGTGGTGGAAAAGAAGGTCTCGAAAAATGCGGAGGTGTGATTGGATATTAGGAAACTAGTGGAAGGAGAACGTGAGGGTGAAGATGGTGTGCAAAAGTTGAAATAATTTGGGGAAAACCCGGAAAAGGGAACATGACCAGGATGCGACTTGAACTGTTTTATGATAGGGAAGGAATTTGTTAGGGGCTAGGAAGACGGCTGAGAAGGACTGTTTATTACATCACATTTCTCCGAAAGGAATACAGGTGATTGTCAATTGAATATAGGAAACAACACAGAAAATAGTCTTTAGATAATAATAAAAAAAGATTACATATTCATGTTTTTATTTTTAACTAGAACGGGAAAAAACAGTTGCACGGTTTTAAATCAAATTTTAGAACCGATCATTTGACCGGGCGTGGTACGTTTAGCGTTAATGTTTTAAGATGATCTAGGAAATTCTCAGGTGTAACACTTATAATGGACACAGTGATTGGTACCATTTTTCCTGTTTCTTGGTTCCAGAGCTTTTTCAGTTCGATCTCTAATGATGTGTATTTCATAATTTTTTTTTGGTAACATTTTGTTGCGAAAGCAATTTTAAAAACCAAGTACGGTGACGGTTGCCGGCGAGAGTTCAAAAACTAGCTAGCTCGCCGGCGTCTAATCCCCAGGCACACGCATTCACTCACACACGGAGTCGAATGTTTGAGTCCGGGCTAGACGCCGGCAACTGTCACCGCGGAGCAATGAACTTTATCGCTCTGTCTCTTTCCAACCGACCAGACAACGGGGCAACAACCTCGCCGAGCGATCGTTCACCGGCGATCGATCCGTTGGACCGATCTTTTTCGAAAATGTCCAATCCGGGTCGTCGGTGGCGGTCCCTCAAGGTATTCTGGCGTATTCTCAAGGTATTCTCAAGTCTGATCCGAAGCTACGCAATTACTTCATATCGCTGCCGCTCCAGCGTGTTTTCATTTTCATCATCGTTACAGAGTTTTATCGTTCACGATTCGGTGCTCCCGTACGTGAGCATTCGTACAGCGAGCTACGCTTACGTTTATCATTTAAGGGGCATTGTACAGTTTTATGTATTGTTGAACATGACACAAATTGTTGGTTGAAATCTGTATCCTTCCTACATCTACACCAAAATCAAACGAAACACATTTGTATCATTCACTACTGCAATATCAATTAGGTTCTCTTTTCATTTCTCTTTTGTCAAGAAGTGTAATATCTAGTCTGTTTACACGTAACCATTTCATCTCCACGCAATATTCTCTCCCAGCATAATTTGTAATACATTTTCAAATATGTTATTACTATCATCGCTACTTTGATCAACGAAAATTTTTACCCCACGCTTCAGCAAGTATATGAAGTTCGAAAAATACCGAACATCTCTTCAGATACCTTCAGAAATCCACCAGGTCCGTATAAATTCCTAATTATCTCCCGTTTATCCAGAAGCAGCGAGGCGATTCTATTACTGACGAACGCGGTACGCGATAAAACGTCCACGCGAACTATTTCGCAGCGAGGCCGAGCCCTTCGGCCTGTTTATTTCGGCTGGAGCCGTCGTGAAACGTAAACCGTGTAAAATCCAATTAAGTGGATTCGATTTCCATGATCGTTTAAATCGCGTCGATCCGCCGCCACTTCCACCTCCTCCTCCACCCCCTCGATACACCGAGCAACTTTATACAACATCGTCGAACGAGGCGAGCGTTTCGAAATCGATTTCCTTGTTTTGCCAAGAAACAGAGATTCCGAGCGTAAACCGGCCGAGGTTCAGTTTATCGGTTAGGAAACAACGATTCGCGGGAATTTATTATTAAATCGACGAGGTTTACGGAAAGTTCGGAAAATACTGGCACTCTTGTAAATTTTCATCGGGAAAATTAAACTCGACAGACTCTCTCTCGAGTTGCAACAGCTTGCCAGAACTTGATAGAGGAAAGTTCTACGCGAAACCGATGGTCGATCGACGGGTTTAAATTCCGGCAAGTAATAAAATACGCACCTGTCCCGAACGAATTTCTCTTCTTAGGCGGAATGTGAAATTAAACGTCGCGCGACACGCGTCGCGTGGACCGACCGCAGCACACCTCCAGGCAATTCGTTCCTCATTAAAGCGCCGCCATATACTTCCGCGCTAAGGGAAACCGCGGCAGATTTAGTCTGGAAACTTCTCCGCAACTTTCTTACGAGCCGATGAGCTTTCGAGCCGCGCGCGCGCGCGCGTCTGCAAACTCATTTGAAACTCGGATTAGGCTGCCCCCTTGCTGGAGGGGGGAAAAATATGAGAGGAAAGTGTGAGAAAAAAAAGGGGGATAAATCTTTGTATAGATAGGGATACGTATATCTGAGCGGACCTTTTGACTCTCGTCGAGTGAAAATCAAATGAAAACAGTAACCTGAGAAAACGGAACGTGACAGGTGAAGAGAGAGAAAAAAGAAGGTGAACGCACTAGGGACGAACGTTCCGTGGAGAACAAAGGCGGAAAATCCGGCGTGTTAAAGATAAAGGGCGGCCAGAAGGAGGAAAGAAAGATCGTGAAACTGTGCTGCAGATGAGGGTGCAAGAGAGAGCGAGGGAAGCTTTTGAGAGAGGATGAAAAGGGAGCAAAAGGGAGGTAACGGAAACAGTGTTGCGAAGGGAGCGTTAAATCCCAGAGAAACGGACCAGGAAAAGCGCACCGTGCAAAAAATCCAAAGGAAAATACGGGAGAGAGTGAAAGGGAGGGAGAGAGTCAGAAAAGGAACCGGAGGAAAGTTGACAGAAATGAAGGAAGAAAGCTGTTGGGTGAGCTAGGAAACGGGTCCCAATCGCAAACAAACCTACTCGTTTCGAAAAAACAAACGACAAGGAAAAGAAAGAGAGAGAGAGAGAGAAAAAGAGGGACTTGGAAAACAGACTAACCGTGGACTGGTGAAAAAAACCAAGGGAAATAAAACAGTTGTTAAAAGAAGCAAAAGAAGGAGAAGAAAAAAGAAGTAACGGTGGACAAAAGGGTTTCTTGTGGACTAGAAATAACCGAGGAGACTGGTACGATAAAAATGGTCGAAAAGAGTGAAGAAACAACGAATGAAAAAGCGAAGAAAGAGTACGATCGCGGGAATGGATTTTGTCGAACGACGAGGAGAGCTGTAACAATTCTGAGATTACCACGGGGGAAATGTTGAACGATTTAAACGACGCCGGGCTATTAATAATTACACGAACCGGGAGAAACTTTCTCCGGGGGTAATCGGCGACGTAGACGAGGAAAACGTAATAATACGA
The DNA here is from genome assembly GCF_001263275.1 of Habropoda laboriosa. Lineage (NCBI taxonomy): Eukaryota > Metazoa > Arthropoda > Insecta > Hymenoptera > Apidae > Habropoda > Habropoda laboriosa. The sequence goes on along the minus strand of NW_017100190.1, from coordinate 4,543,040 downwards.
CCATCGTAATAATCATAGTTGGCGAACGATTTTATGCGACCGCCAGAATGTTCGTGGTGAAGTTCTCAGCGAGCACTGATCCCCCCCGTCGATTCGAAACGAGACCGTATCATCAGATTCCGACAGCGAAACGACAGGATCTAGGTTAGATCTTCCATCCAGTTTCCGGCAACGACTCGACGAGAAATGAAATTGAGCTCGCACCTGAGCTTCCGCGGTAAACGTTTCGGTTTTCGAGACGGTTGAATTTTGGCTTAGAGCTCTTCCGCGTTTTACCACACCGTGTCGAATACTTTTTACGTAAATTGAATCGTTCAGTACCTACGTGCAGGTATTGTCAAACGGTGAAAGATGTTCAACGTGGACAAGAAGTAAAATTGTAAGAATTTGTAGGAACCGACGGAAAAATATTGAGAGGGGCCCCAAGGGGAATCGAAACCGGGACCTTCGGCTTAGCAAGCCGAGGCTTTGCGCGCTACGCCAACCATTATTATTATTAACTTTATTATTTACTTAAATGTAGTACATATTGTAATTAGTTATGTTATATACAATATTTGTCTTGAGTCTAGTGGTGCGCTGCCTGCCCGGAGGCAAAATTTATTATATAAAAACCAATTAGCTTGAGGGTTGGAGAGGTGTCACTTAGTCTGGGGGGGAGGGGTTAGTTGGTGGTTAGTTGGGGCTTATTCTATGTTAGTGGGGTTAGTTTGTATTTACAAGTTAGCTACGCCAACCACTCTCTCTCCATTCTCCCGTGTCGATTTCCTATTTTTGGGTATGGAGGCCCCGATACTACAAATTGCACTCCGCTAAGGTTGGTTTCATGGTAACAGACTCACCTTAGTATTGTCATCTAGAGAAAACGTAGCTCATAGTTAAGTGAATTAGCCACAGGTTGAGAAACGCCCTGGAGACCCCGTTACCGTCGTGCACCGCGGCTGGTAGCTCCCCTGGAACCAGAAGAGCAAAAAAATTCAATTAAGCAGCTTTTCTAACGCGTTTCACGTGATACATTTGTGGAATGAATTTTTTTCCTTTATTTAACATTTACTTTTCTCTTTTAACCCTTTCGCGACTAGCGCCGGTTATATCCGGCTTCCATTAAGCGCGATGCCTCAACAGTTCAAAGTGAAGATTTATTATTGGATTTATTTTAAAATACAGAACAAGGCCTCAACAACATTCCCTTTATCCAACACATCCTTAAGTCCTCTGCTGTTCCAACGAACTCCTTTAAGATTTTACACGGACACACCGGGAGCTCGAAAAACGCGAGACACTCATGGCACGACGACCCGTCCGTTAGTGGCGTACTGATGCCTAGTCCCGCCGTCGCGAAAGCCGTCGTTACTCACAGTTACGCTATAAAAATGTTCGATCAAGTGTGTACAACTCGTAAATTAATCAATAGTTAAATCTTCCGTCAAAATGGACGGTTCTCATCGAGTCGAAGCTTTACAATTTCGACGTATAAATCCACGCGTGCCGCATGTCCATCGGTGTTATCGGCGCCAATCGATCGCCAAGTCGTCGATTCGAATTTCCAACGACGCCCTAGGTGTCGCGAGAACGATCAATCGACCCGGCTGGCTCTCTTTCGTCACGGGAAATCCGTGATATCGCGGGGCCGTGGTAAATCAACGCCGACCGGAATATATTTTATTTTTCCGCGTAGCCAACGACAGGCTTGTAAACGTTGGCTTGCTCGCTCGCACGCGCGCCATTGCTCGTGTGCCGTCGACAAGAACACATTTGTCATTTCATTAATGGTTGTTCCGTCTATAGGTTTTCTGTCAGGCACAGCCCGTCGCAGCTTGACGTATTTTGGTGGCGTCCGTTTAATCGCTCTTCGACCGAGTTACGTTTACTAGATAATAGTTCGAGGCTCTGGGCTTTCACGAAATTAGGCACTCCTTATTAATGGTTCCCCGGCGCCCACCGAGCCTATACGCGTCTCAATTTCTCGTCTTTGTCTCTCCTTCTTGCTGGAACACTGAACCGGAAGCGACGGTTTACGCGTTCGGTGAAAGTTCTGTTATATCGCTCCGATATCAGCGTCAGACAGTGTGGAATCTAACGTGGGTTTGCAAATCGCGTGATTTCGTACACTATACCTTGTGAATGTTTAGAGCGAGTGACTGAGTTTCGAGTGTTAACTCTATTGAAAGCTCTAATCGTATCAAATAATTGAGGCTTTTGTTGAAAATATCGATTTCAAAGTTTTCATCATCGTATTGTAGCGACCTTCCTACGCTCTGCCACCAGAGGGACAGGGCGAACCACAGGTTCTCGCTAGTCCTCGTAAAGGCTCCTATTTGTATATATACACCTTCTGACCTAATCCCTTCCAGTCCTTTCCGCATCTAAAGCACGGGTCTCCTAGAAAACCTTAATGACGAGTCCACTAGGAGGCCCAGGACGAAACGCTCCTAACCTTTCCTTTTCCGCCTATCCTCCACCAACTTTCCTACATTAAATTTAGTATTACTTAATAAAAAGTAACGCGATTAAATCTAAAAGATGAAGTCCGCAGTCTTATTCGTCGATCCTTCGTTCTCAGTTCTCCGTCGAATTTGTTCGTTGCGAGAGGTATTCACGGGGAAATGCCGTGTCTACGAAGCACGCATGACAATCCACGGAAACGCTTAATTCACTCCAGCAGTCGACGTTACGAAACTCCCGACGGAGAAGGAATTCCAGCGGCAGATTGAAATGGAACTTAATCACCGGTGTCCGAGAGCCGAGAATCCCAGCTGGAAAAATAGCCAGCCGGCGTACTCGAGCTTTCAAAGCTACCCCCGTGATTATCGATCATTCGAATCCCCCAGAGGAACGACGTTCCTCCGGTTCCGAGCCTGATAGAAAACGTGCTCCTCTGGCTGCTATCCAGGATCGTCCCTTTTCTCACATGCGGTCATTCGGGGTCATGTCAAAGTCGTTCGAGGTATTATGGCTATCTTCAGGTCCTTCAAGGCCATATAAGGTCATTAAAGATCGTCGCGAGTTCGTTTGAAGATAGCCAAGGCTATCTGTAGACTATTCGGAGGTCTGAGTCGTCCAAAGTTTTCTCAGAGTCCGATGAAGATTGCCGGAGACCATTTAACCCCTCGAACGTTACGACCAAAGTCGATACATAAAGATTCTGTCCAGTTTTTTCTGGGAATTTCAACCGTCCGCCTTGATCTTTCCATTTTTCCCATTATTGTCCGCCTTCCGGCTTCGAGGTTTATCCGTTCGATTTATATTTGTTCACCGTGACGTATCATTCTGCTTCTACTCGTTCGATCTATCGTCACCTTCTCTTCTTCTCTTTCGTCTACTCGCGTACAACTTCTTCCCACGCCGAAGAGTTACGCGGAACTCTTTTCCAGCCCATTGCTCCGTTCGCTTCTTCAACTCGCTCCTCCGCTCGCCTCTTTAAATCTGTCACACTTCATCCAGCGCTACCTTACGTTCACTTCCAATTTCATCCGCTTCCACCTGAACCGGAAACGAAGGAATCTCGCCGTCGCCTCTCTTAATCCGACCGTTCTTCTCCTCTGTGTTCACCTTTGCTCGTACTTTTCGTTAAATTCGAGAGTCGATACGGTTCAACACCCGATATATCCAAAGTCCTACGTTTATCGGAATATTATTTTTAACGCCGTCGCATAGATAGAATTTTCGTTGAAATCGACGCGATACGAAACAACTAAATGAATTTAAATTCGCCAGATTTTTGATCAAACGCGTGCATATCTCGCGGATAATTTTCATACATATCCTATCAATATATTCTATTTGATGAATCATCGGATAGCTCGATAATTAACGTAGCCATTGGACGCGCGAGTAATCCTGTTGAGAGTAGAAATTTGATGAAAATTCCGGTCTAAATTGTTTTAGTAGCAGCTTCGATATTCGATAAACTCCACCGCTGGTCGAAAATATGTAATTCGAGAGGAGCACTCGACGAAGGTAATAACAGGATCTCCGTAATTTCTCTGTGCTCGTGCACGTCGAGATCGGGAAAAATAAACGGGCAGATCGAGTCGACCGATTAATCGATCGTCAATGAATGGCCTCTTCTAATCAATGGCCAACGACGAGAGAGATTCACGGTGGACAATGTATTCACGGCTCGACTGTTTCGATTCAACTCCCCTTGGTTACGTTTCCTGAGCCTCATAGACGCGAGTGCACGTAGCAGAACTTCCTATTGACCACTTCCGGGAATTCCAATTGCCGCCTCTTGTGTCGCGGTCAACCTATTTCCTCGTACACGCTCAGTTTTTCGAATTTCCGCGATGCGCTTCGTGTCCACGCCTCGATATCTCCCCTCTAATTTTCCCTACGTGTGTCCACCCACGCCATTTTGTTAACTTCCTAGCGATGATACACGCGAGTTTCCGGTCCGCCAAGCGTACCTGCGTCCTCCTTTATTCGCAAAGTTTCACCTCTTTGCAGTTTCTTCAGCGATACGTGCACCTCTTCTCCCTCTCTACAGTTTTGCTTCACTTTTCCGGCATTACGAGCAGTTTGTTGTTCGCCAACCACGGTGCAGCTGCGGACCTTCCTTTACTTCCCGATAGTTCCTTCGTCGAGATATTCTTACCGCTACGAAGAAGAGTTTCCTTCGTTTTTTAATTCTCCATGCATGATTTTTTTTCGGACGAGAGAGTGTTCAAAAATTTGGTAGAATTTTCCCTTCGTTTTGTGTCATTTGCACTCACTCGAAAATCCAGTGAAAATGTGCAAAAGAAAATTCTTGACATCACTTTTCGACGAGAAAGAAATTGGTGAAAATAGGAGGGTATTTAAAAGTTTAGTAGAATTTCACATAATTCCCTTCATTTAGAGTCATTTTCAAACACTCGAAAATGTAGCGAAACTGAAACCCGGTGAAAATGTGCAAAAGAAAATTTTTCTCGTCACTTTTCCATCAGGAAAGCATTGGTGAAAGTAAGAGGGTATTTAAAAATTTAGTAGAATTGCACATAATCAATTTTCCCTTCACTCAGTGTCATTTTCAAACACTCGAAAATGCAACGAAAATGTGTAAAACAAAATTTTCATCGTCACCGTTCCATATCGAACGAATTTGATCGCTTTTCCGCCAGATTGCCACAACGATCCGCGATACTCGAACGGTTAAACACGCTGTACATTATTCCCGACATCTCCAGGCTGCTGTAAAAAATCTTCCACCGCGGATTTCACGGTTCTTCGATTCCATATTCGAATCTGTCCCTCTGCCTTCTCCTCGTTGTTCTTCTCTCCGGGGTGAAAAGACAAAGAGATGCTCGACGTGGGCGTTCTATCATACGCGGGACGGCGATAAACTTGTCAAAATGACGGGTGTGCGGGGATAAAACGGAAGGTCGCAGGTCAGAGGGGTCGTTTCGGCTCATATGTGGCCACACTTCCTGGAGACGGAACCCTCGTTTCGGAATCACGCGGCGGAATTTACTATTGGTCACTTCCTGGCCTCGTAACTCCGGCCTCGGTGCCGTGCCGCAAAAGATACGATCCTCTTGCCTCTCAGCGACGGCCATCGATTTTATCGAATGCCTGCCGGGATCCTCTGCCCCGTGAAACGAACGACCGAAGACCTCTTTGGAAACTCAAATTCAAGTTTACTGTATTCATTGAAACAGAAGGGGCGCCGCTCTTAGATCCCTTTACTCTCCCCGTTCTTTTTCCTACTTTTTCTCCATTCTTCGGAGGTTCTCAGAGCCCTCGGACCGAGTATTATCATTCAGAGTCCCGATAAAATGCGAGAACATTAAAATCGAGCCGAAGAATCGCAGTGAAAAAATTCCAACGATATCTTTTTTCAACCCTTTGATTTCTCGCTGTCTGCTGTCGAGTTGTAGTAACTATGCAGGGAATAATATTGTAATATCGTAATTGTGAGGATGAGAGAGAAAGCGGGCTTACGTAAATGTATAGACGGATATCACTGGTAAAATAACCGCTTTTGCACTTCGTGTCGTGCATTTACTGAAGCATGCAAACTGTTACTAGAAGCATGCAAACAAATGTATCAAAGCGAAAGACTCGCTGTGACTTACGTATACTTCTCATATAAAAAGCATCAACTCTGAATAATTTCTGGCGAGTGCAGCTCGTTATTGTCAGTTTGCTGAAGAATGTTCATGACGAGCTGGACTCGTCATTTCAGTTCAAAGGGTTAATTCGTTATCAGGATGTGTATGTCTCATTCGAGTGTTTGGACAAAAATTGATCTGAATTTAGTGTCTATTGTGGATCTGATGATAAATAATATTGACAGAAGAATACCAAATTCTTGAAAAATATAATTTGGTCATGAAAGGGTCATCGAAAGTCTTCATTTGGTCATCGAAATTTGATTAACAGTGCGCAGACAATATTAAGCTTGAAAAATTCGTCGAGATGAAAGAGATCACTTTGTAAACAGAAACCTTTGTTCAATGAAAAATACAGTTAAGGAATGTGTTCGACCGTACCGAGGACTCGAACAATGGAGCCCTACCATATTCACAAATAATATATTTTCCGTAAATTGGTCTCTCTCCTCGCCATCAGCAAATTGTTTTATTACCTTAGAAAGTCGAATACCCTACATCTGGACACCACATGCACTACACTCATAAACCACCTTCCGACCTCAGGATTTTCCCATCCCCTAATATAACAATTTTAGCAACAATTTCCCCACTTCGACTCCACCAGACAAACCCTACCACACGTCCCAAACACCAATCAACCGATACTCCCACCACTTCTCACACATTTCACACCACCAATCACTGTACACGCCGAACTTATAAAAACACAAACACACACAGAAAAAGATAGATTCTATCAGAGATTCTATCAGAGATTCTATCACCAACTTTGAGACATCACGAAAAATAAAAAGTAACAGTCACCACCAATCAGCCAGTATTTGTCTATCGTGTAAAACATATATCTCTTTTTCACCCACCACAAATCTCATCTACAAATTTAAACAGCACTCGTGCCATTAGTTTGCCGCGAGAGCAGTTCGTGAATTCTTTGCGCACCGGTCGAATTAAGCATCGCGTCGCGAAGTTCGCAAATCACGATCATTACCTCAATTTATTCTCCAAAAGCAGCGTTTTCTAACTTATCTTAATTCCGCCTCCAACAATTTTCCTCAAACTTCTACACAACAAAGTCCCAAATGAACAAATAAAAGAAACACACGCGACCTCAAAATATCACCAAATTCCGTAGAATCTCGCCGTCAGAGAAAACAGCTCGTAAAGCACTAAAAAAAAAAAGAAACAAAAATAGGATCAAACCTCAGAGCCTAGTTTAATCAAGGGTAACACGAATTATCGAGCACCGACGTACTTTAATTAGACCAGCGTGATCTTCTGATTTGCCCCGAGATGGCAGGGAAGAAAAGATAAATTAGTAGATTAAGTCGCGACACCACAGACTTTCCTCCACGTGAACCTAAAGTACAGAGCTGCGAGGAGATTCTTTCATCGTCTCGTACAGAATAAACCAGGACGAATCCTCTGTTCAACCTCTCTACACCGTGTCTCCTCTTTGATTATCGAATCTACTCGAATGCAAGGCACGTAGAACCTCTAACTTATTTCGTCGACGAACAGCGAACGTGCCACAGTAGCTGCATGATTTCTCAGGGCTTCCGGGATGACGAACAGTGTCGCGTTTTTTGAATAAAAATGACTCGAACAGTGTGGATTTTAAACGTGAGAATATTTCGTCTCTCCTTTCTTCCTCCTCCTTATTTTTTACGGTGTACGTGGACAGAGAGAAGCTCGATCCTCGAAGGAGAGAAGAACCGTGGTCGAAGTGTGTGCAAAGTTTTACGGTTCCGAATAGGTGTGTCGGGATTTACTATGGTTTCCATAGCTGTGCCGCGATAAATGATCTTCGGCGAGGTAGTTTGTCAATTGTATAAACGAGGGGAACTCTACGGAATCAAACAGGAATGAAATTGAACCGTTTCATACGCACACCGTTGATCTGTTTTACTTGTTTAATAACTGGCTACTTCAACAAGACTGTTGTTGACGCTCGCGAAATCTGTGTACCTATGTATAATATTAATTTTCCATTTGCGAACGGTATTATTAACCTATTTCGCTGTGTGTTCGTTGTTCATTAATGTCGGGCCACGCTCGAAATCCCGTTGAGCGAACAACGCTCGAGAGGAAAAAGAAGAAGAGAGAACGGCACTTTCGCCGGCCGAATTTATCGAGGATTTATATCGAAACATTTTACATCATAGGGGATATTGCAGTCGTCGATTTTTCACGGAGAACGCAAAGAGGATTTCCACTGCGACGAGCATTATTAATCAGCACTGTAACACACGGGACAGATCGCTGGTGAAAATTATTATAATATTAAATTGTCGGTTATTTTCGTCAAAACACGCGAGTGCAACTGGCCATAATTTTGCTTGTTAACATATTCTTTCCAGCCGGCGGGGAAACGAATGTAACAAGTTCGTTTAAATCATTCGATGTTCGTGTGCCTGCAAACAAACGAGGAATTAAATTGTAAAGCAAAATCTCCTGCTACCAGATTTCCATATATTTCACTTTAATCTTTGCCCCTTTTTGCCCCATCTGATTTCTGTCGTAAATTATTTCTCTGTTCCTGCGGTACAGTTTTTCTAATGCCAAGTGTCGGGAAAAGATCACAGAGATGAATTGACAATTTTTCAGCGGAGAACGAGGATTGTTCCGCAAGTTTTCTTATCCATTTTCGAAGATGGTTCAGATTCACCGCGAACTCGGGTTCCGCGTCGTCCAGAAGTTCGACACGGCAGAGCATGGTCGGGAACAACGCTGTAAAACCGTAGTATCGTGGCTAGGAGAGAAACGAAGGTTCGCGGTTCACAGCTATTTGCGCCAGGAACCGGCGATGTTTGTGCCCGGAATCGGTCCCAGACGGATAGAAATCGCCTGGTGAACGTGTTTATCGTCACGATGCCCGTTATCGTCCCCGTTTCGACGCTTCGCGTAAAATTTTAACGCTGCGGACACGCGCTGCAAACTCCGAGACGGCGAAATTTGCGATCCAATCGATGCAAGTGACTCGGGCAGATTAAACAGGAAGAAAACGCCTCCGTCCATTTCTACAACTTCTGTTCCAACAAGCTGAGTCGTCCAATTTCAGCTTCGACCAATGTTACGATCCTGTTTGCGAACATTGCCAACATTGACATTTTTTTTAAATACCCTCTTTGCCCTATATTCCATTCTTCAGCCGAGAAATTTACGAATACTCATCGATCGAAAGACGAGATAGCTCGAATAATCGACCCAGTGAACAGCGATACCGTGAAAGACGCTGCTCGGGGTGAAACTTGGTGCAGAACTGAAGGATCCCTGTTTCGCGGACGAACGATCAATTTTCTGTCTTTCTGGAGTTGGTCTAATTCTCTAATTGCAGAAATTATCTTGGCAGCTTTGAGCAATTACGAGGCTACGGCGTTTGACATCCGGCAAATTATAGACACGTCTAAACCGTGCCGCCATTGTCTCGTACAGTCGGTTACTTGTACACAACTTAGCAAAGTCGAGCAGTCGTTAAGATGATGCACGGTTATTCATCGGGTGTTCCTTCCTCGGCGTCTCGTTTCCATTGTGTTTCACCGACGAGAATGTTCACCTTCTCCTGCGGCGAAAGGTACTTGAAAGGCACCGGTAAAACGGCTGTAAAATTAACAAAGACTCCCTGCTGGAGGTTGATTAATGGTGCGTAAACACCTCTGGCAGAATTACAAGCAGGTATAATTGTACTTCGTTGAAGGAATACTTGATGAAAACTGATACTGAATTTGAAGACGCAAGTGTGCTTCAAAGTTAGCAATCTTCGAGTCTCTCAGAGGCTCGTCAGAGCTCGTTACACTTACAAGCAGTGTAAATTCATTTTAGAGATCATGCAGTCTTCTAGAAACAGCATTTCGGACAAGGTTGGTCCGCATTCATACTTCTTAAAAAATATCGACGACCCTGGAAGGATCAATCATGCCTTCGAATCATAAACTTCTCAGTCATTCTGACTTATTTAAATTTTCAGTTCCACAATTTTTGTTCTAAACACAGCATTTTGGATACGGTTGCTCCTTACTGATACTCTCCACGGTGAGAAGCTCGTGCGACTTCTGAAAAAATATCGACGACTTTGGAACGATCAATCATGGTCTTCAAATCATAAACTTTCTTCTTATTCACCTTTCCACAATTTCAGTTTCCCAGGCTAACTCGTTTCACAAAAAATCCCTTACTTCTTGCACCCATCGCCCATTTCATCAATGGGCTCAATAAAAATTCATTTGCCGGTGCTCCAGCTTCTCCATGTTTTTCCACGCTCGAAGAACCGTTAGACGCCTCGCCGTCAAGAATCTAACGTGCCAACAGATCGTCCATCTTCCTCGGCGAGCACCTTATTATGCCCGTCCGAGTGGAGCGGTGTTCTTATGGCGGGGCTTCGGGGTCAGGAAGCATTAGAAGGCTGCACAGTCACGAACAGTCAAAGATCCTGAAGAACCTTGGCCAGAGGATAAGGCTTGCAAATGGAGGAAAAAAGTGGCCAAGCTCGATAACGTCCTCTTTTCTCTCTCCGCGTTTTTCTTCCTACCAGCTTCCAAACGCTGGTCGTCGCATTTAGGCCAGCGGCATTTCCATTTCCACGAAACCCGCGTCGTCGTCGGCGACGGCTCCGTTAACGGCCAGGCTACCCCGTCACCGTTGCATCGTTGAATCGTCCTCGACGTTGGTTAATCTGCATTATCGCGTCGCCTCTGTGAGAGAGGTTGACGTGACTAAACGTTGGAGGCTCGTTGAACGCGATCTAGGGAAGGGTAAACGACTCGTGGCGAAGGCTTAGTTTGATTATTCTACGGTGCAAAAGGATTCGTCTCTACGCTGAAGAAGATCGAGCTTTTAAACGGAACTCTCCGATGCGCTTCAGGTAGGAGATGTCACCTCTCTCTCTCTCTCTCTACCTGTTAGATTGTGATTTTGGAAATGAAGCAGGAGGGATGATACTCTCGTGTTGGATCCCTGTTTTGTTAGGCTACGCGGATTAGCGTGTTTGAAGAGGATATTTGACCAAGGGATTGCGAGATCCGGCAGATTTGTTATTTGTGGAACAGTAGTTTTGGCACGTCGGATCGTGGAGTTTGAAGTCCGGCCAGAATTGAAGCTAGGTGGCTTGGTGAGTTTGTAATCTGGCAGCTCGGCAAATGAAACGTTTAATTGTTCTACTGTACTGTACATCCGAGGGAAATATCTGGTAGCTAGATTTTTCGGGGGTTACTTTTATCAAGCAGAACCTTGAAACTCCGATTCCATCGAGTCCCGTCTAACCGTAATACATTTTCCACGAAGGAACGACCAGTTGATTATCATAAAGCACAAAGCAGCCTCCCCTCCCTTTAACAGCGATTCCCAGGAGAAAAGCGAGGGGAATCCTCGCAGTAAAAGGAAATCATTACGTTGAATCCGTTCGAATCGATTGCCTTGAAAAAAGCTCAGGAAGAGAATGGAGTTGGCGTGGCGGGGATCGAAAGGGAAAGAAGGTCGTGGTAATTCGATCGCGGATTACCCTTCTAACGAGCAGATTAATCTTGCCTTACCCTTTGGTTGCCGTCAGGATAGCGGCATTTTTTTTCCGCCAGTCGGAAGCGATTTGTAATTCCAACGAGAACGTCAGTTATTAAGAGCTCACTTTGAATCGGATCGTGGTGACAGGAAATTGTCTTCTTTCCATGGTCGCTGGAATCTCGAATAAAAAAGAGGAAGAAAAAAGCGGCTCACAGAGGGGGAGAAGAGCGAACGCTGTCCCTTTGGACAGCATAAACGTCTGTTGTGTCTGCGATCTTGCACAATCGAACGGGGACAGGTCGTTTCTTCTCCGCTCCTAAAAGCGGAAGGATTTCTGACGAAAAAGCGCTCTTTCGCCGCGCGGCTTTCAGCTCTTTTCATCTTGAAAACGTGAGCACCGTTACAATGTCGGATGGAACGCCGCGCGCTCAACTTCACGTGACTTCTGTCGATGTGGAAGAACATATTGTCACTTCTCTCCCTTTGCTCCCGCCCTTTCTTTTCACGTTTTTCTTATACCATCGAGTCTTCCGCGCGGAATCTTTGCGAGACGCTTTCTACGTCAACTGCTCTTTTTCTTCGTATTCTCTTTAATTGATTACTTTGTTTCCTAATGATAGGAAAATTGCGACTAAAAAGTCTCAGTCGTTCACTCGTTCACGAACGAATCATCCTCTTCCTTCCGATACACACTTTTTAGAGAATTTACAACTGGCAAAATGCAATCAGAACGTCGGTTCAATTGTCGCGGAAGAACTTGATACGTGATAAATCGCTGCTCTCAACCGCTGATCTTTTTCGTCGCCCTCTCCACCGTTTTAATATACGATCGCGCGATCGAAGTTAATGAATTTTTCCACGCGACCACGCCAAGACAATGCCGTTAATTCCGCCAGGACGCTGCAGGATCGTTCCACGGCAATTAATACACGTCCGCGTAAATTTTCATTCGAGCACCGATTTAAATCCCCCTATTGGTCCCATTTCTTCGAAACTGTTCGCGGCCAGTCAGCGATTCGCCGAGTCCGACGAACGAGACCTCGATTGCCACGGGTTATCTGTACCAACGGAGGACCTTGATCGGTTTTTCGACGGTTTTGCCTTCTATTAAGGCGAATTCGCGAAAGGTAACAAACTGGGGAGAATAATTGATCGTGTAGGATATATTCTTTAATCGCTTAACCGAGACTTCATTTTCCGAGAAGCTCGAGACTGTTGACTCTTTGTGGAATAAATCTTTCTTCGTTGAATAAAACATTCGGGAGGAGAGTGGTTTTGATTGATCGTTATCCGCGCTAAGTGTCGCTCGAATCTGTTTGATTTGCTTCGAAAAATTGTGAAACTGTTGTTATTGATCGGTATGCACAGTGGAGGTGAAATATGGTGCACAAATTCTCCACAAAAATCGTCAAAGTTCACTTCGAAGATCTACAGTTTCTTCTTCAATCATACGACTTTTTCTTATCTACATTCCCCAATAAAAAGAGGCTTTCGCCGGAAATATAATTATTCCGCAATAAAAGAAAGGGGATTTCAGGAATTTTTATCACCGTCGCGAATAAAAGGACGAAGATAAAAATGAAATTACAAATCGACAAAAGATCGACATCGATGCCTACGGGGATACAATTTCTCCGTCGATTTACGAGCCTCTGGGGCGATGCTATCGCGTCGCGATTCCGTCGAAATTCGCGTTTCCAGCTGGAAGACAGAGCGGCCCCTCAGCTTTTATCTTGTCCCGGGATCGGAGGCACACGCGCGATTAAACATCCTGGAATAGGTTCAATCGACCGCGATCCACAGTGACTACCTCCGCCGACTCTAGACTGCTCCTTCTTGAAAGGATAATGTTGCGAGAACGTTCTCGCGTAACCCTTTCCCCCACGTCGTCGATACCGCCGTTTCAACCCTGGTTTCACGAGTTTTCGGTACATCTGCGGAGAACATTATTCGATAAGGAACAGCGTTTCGTCTAAACAGCTAGTTCCTGCTTTCAGGAAACTGTCGTCTACTCGATGGAAATTGTCGACGTTCGTTCCGCCTCGTTTTTTCGCTCGAAAGCTCTACGATATCGACACTTTTTGTCTTATCGTATTTACAGTATAGGTAGTTTGTAGGCATACGAAATGGTTTTATGTTTAGCTAAGAATTTTTTAAAGTCGAAGAGTTCCGAGAGCTTTGCGAAGCTTCTTGCACGGAGCGGAGAACTTTAAACACGAAGGAATATTCACTTTGCGAAAATTCAACGCTTCCTGCAGTACGCTAAGCAACCGTCTTTAATTATTTAAGGTGACTGAGGACACAAGGTGAAGAATCTTACGTAGCCTCCTCTAAGATGTGAGGAATTATCCACGTTTGAGGTCTCAGGAGCATGTTACAACGATTCAAAGATAGCCTAGCTTATCTTCCTTAACCCTTTCGCTACGACAGATTTCAACGCGCAACGTGGGCGACTGGAAAGTCCGTTTTTTTGGCGGTGTTGAATTAAAATTCGGTCTGTTAAATTAAAGTAGAAGTGCGTAAAGGATAAAATTAAGTATTGAATTGCCTATAGGCCTAAACGCCTATAGGCGCCAATAGTAACGAAAGGGTTAAGCACGGTAAACCCGAAATCTCGAGACAGTAAATCCGAAAAATTATGCAAAAAAAGGAAGACTCACCGTTCAACACGTGAACCGCGATGGTGGTCTTGACCTTCCCTGGCACCACGCAGCTATAATTCCCAGCATGCCTGGGAGTGGCCCTCTCCACGACCAGAGTGCTCACGATCACGAGGACCTCCTTGCCGGCTAGGACCTCCATCGTCCTGTTCTCACTGAAAACGAAACACCAATCTGTAACCAACACGCTGAGGCTTTGCATTCATGCCTCTGGTTAGGAGAAAGAAGGAGCCTAAGTAGAACGAGGGCGGCTGATGAAACTGGTAGAAGCGATCTCGTTTCGTAGATACGGGTCTTAAGATGGTCTCAAGATGTTTCTACGCTTAGCTTCCGGGCCGTACGGCTGATAATTTCATTAAGGTCGGACTTCAAGTGGCGAAGCGGGATACGACGTTTCGCGAGATTGCTTTCGGTCTACAACGGGCTTCGTCGTGTGGCCGTCTTGCGCTCCGCGCTTCGTTGCCCGCGAGAATTAAAGTTCTAACTCGGTTCCTCGAATTTTGTTAAAAAAGGATCGATGGGAATGAAGGTTTGAAATAAGAGTCCAAGTAGGGACACTTGAATAGTCGAATAATTATTCCCTATCCTTCGAATTATTTTCATTTACATTCTTAACGTCTATATTTTTCTTCGAACTGGGTTGCTTGAATTTTGCGGAAAAAGAATCTTTCTTGGTTCATTTTTTCATAAGGTTTTATACTTTTATCGTATTACGAAATAGCGTTCTACCATGGAAATTGGGGCGTTACACGTACGCGACGCTTGCCAGCATACGCGTTAAGCATCTGTTGTCAGTAGATAAAACAAATTCCCTCGCGGAAGGGCTAATTGCTTACCTGACGTCCTCAGTGAGCGTTTCGTCTCCCCTGGTCCAAATGACAGACTCCTTCAGAGACTCGATAACATCCCTGGCTTCGCATCTCAGCTTCAGAGCGCTTCCTGCCTTTAGGTGCCTCTCTTTAGGCACTACTCGGCCGGAATCGTCCGTTATGGTCAACTCCGGCGCTGCAATTGAAATTACACATACACAACACGCACACCGTGAAGTATACTCGTAATCTCTTCTATTCCGACGTTAAAACATCCCATCCTACATGTTCGACGCGGAGAAAGTTTCATCCGCCCCCGAGGATATTAAAGGCAAACAGCTTAGCTCACCTAAACGAACACGTCCCTGAATTATCACGGCCGAGTAATAAAACCGGGTTTTTCCATTTTCCCCACCGCGGTATTAAACTTTCAAAGAGCTCGGCTAAGAGTACGATTACGCGAGGTCGCGGTGAATTACAACCGGGCGAAATGTATTCATAATTAACAGTCGTAGAACGGGAGGGAGGGGACTGGTTCGGGATCGCGCGACGACTAATTTACATCGTATAATTAAAGCATCGTCGCGAGATCCGCGGCAGAAGTGTCTCGTTAACGAGATGTCCGACGATCGCTAAGGAAATCGGTTATTAAAATCCACTATCATCCTGTAAACTTCTTCTTCGCTGAGTTATTCCGATATCCTGTCGGAAACAGGGAGCCTAACCTACTTAGAGTTGAACGATCGAGGAGAGGTGAGATGTGAAAGGTGCATTTTGATTAATGCGCGATGTGGTTTAACCCTTTCGTCACTTGAACACAAGAAGGAAAATTGATAAGTGAAAATAATTCTCGCCAGGAAAGAGTTGCTAAAGATATCCTTCTTTTCGAGATAACTAAGATTGATAACTGAAGTTACTCTTCTCTTGGAACATTCTAATTTACATTATTTCTCCAGTTCTCTTCTTTTTCTTAGTTAAAGTTATCCTTCTCTTTAAGGTGACTAGTATTCTTCTCTAATTTACACAGATTTGTGTAGAATTTGTATGATTACTGGTGACAATTAACTTACGCACAATATAGTTCTCTTCTTTTATTTAGCTTGTATAATTCAGATACCAAGTAACCTCTGTGCAAGTCGATGAATTATCGTCTTTTGACAATCCTCACCGGGAAGCCAACACCCCGGGTGACAAATGCGATACAGATAGGACGTATTGGAACGTGACCGTCCATATGAATGAAGGGCGAGGAAAGAACGAAGGTTGCAGGCTTCAAGGTTTCACCTCGAATGGGGAATCGACGTCGAGGAGCATCCGTGACCGGCAGAGCAAACGTCTCGGAACAGTTTAAACGTTGACTCTTTCTCTCCTTCGTTCGCGAATCCTGCCGTTCGATGCCTACCAACGCGACCCTTTTTTCCAGGTCGCCATTAGGATTCAGTGCAACATCCCCGGCCGCGATTTCCAAGTCGACCGCTATGCAAAATTCCCTCTCAGTCTCTCCACTTTCTTGGACATTTGCACGCGGTCGAGTGTGTGTGTGATTCGACAGAAAGGGGTATCTTATACGGGGTAATCTTTTTATCCTGGGTTACGAGGTGGTAAGTCATAGAGAAATCTTGCTTCACGACGTTGTACGTTACTGTAGTCTGGAATTCTCTCCGAGTAAGATCGTAAAGTGTCGAAAATAATAAGTTTTCTCTGTGGAGAGAATTCCAGTATTTCCAACGAAAATATCAGCAAAAGTCTGGTATTTTTGATCACCAGAGAAAACACGCCTGCCAATCGATAAATACACTTCCAACGCAATCAATCCGTATCCAGTATATTTGCACAATTTTGCAAGTTCATTTAAGAATGTAAATTCAGCCGGTCAAACGTTCGATGAAATCCTGCCTGTTCACCGAAAACGTCCAACTCGACGTCACGTTAAATATCTGTTCCCCAGTTTAACCACTAATTCACAAGCTAATATATCTCCACACTAGCTTGCTTATCCATCCCTAGTAATCACCATCTACCCTCAATCTCCAGCCCCTTGTTCCACGATCCCCGTGATTCACCACACTCGGAACAGCCTCGTAACGTCCCCTGTATCCAGCGACAATTTCACCAAGTGGTGTTCGCCAAGTCGAGACAGTTTCCAGCACGGCGAACGACAGTTTCGACTTTATCGACGACAATAGTTACGAGGAAGCGTAACGATATACGAGCAAATTTAAGGCTGGCCACACCACCGCAGAGCGTCGCACAAAGATAGAGAGAGAGAGAGATGCGAGGTCTCGCTGCTTCTTGCGGTTCCTCTCCGTTTCCGCCACGAATTTCGTACAATTCAGCGATTCTATTCGCCGGATGACCAATGTTCTAGTCGCACGAACGAGAAAAAGACAGGACGACGACGGGGCGATGTATCGACAAAACGAGCAGCCAGGGAAACTCGGTCGCTGATACGCTGAATGGAAAAGACGACAAGAAGTTCCTTCGGAGCTTCTCGTAATAACTCAAACAGCGAACGTCCGAGGGTTTCTTGTGAAAATTCGCGGTGGAAAAAGGAAATTCCCGTTTTGACTGTGAATTCGTCGAATTGTTCGCGTGCCACGAAAAACCCGGGTTCTTCGAGAAGAAGCAAAAAACAGACGGGAGAAAAGGGGAAATAGATGTGTATATTCGGACATACTTTCGAGGATCGCTGGACGCGTGTTTGTCGGATGGAATTTCAAAGGCGCAGACACTATTACGGACAGAGGACGGGGACAAAAGGTTCCCGCGTGTAAACTGAAATTTTATTCCGACGAACAGACCGCAACCGACGACGACCAGTCGTGCAGCAGCTTTTTCTGAATTTCAAACGCGAGCTAAGCTCGAAGCTGAAGAACGAAGCGACTCTGACTCGCGCTGTTGACAAAATTTCTGCTGGAACGTTCCCCTTGGTCAAACCTAGTTCATCTGCTGAAGAATAATCGAGAGTTAGATTCTTCTGCTGGGTGAAAAGAAACAACCCTAAAGCAGAAGATTACGCGTGAGTTTCTTGTTTAAAGTAGAACCACTATGATAGATAGAAATTTGTAGAACAAGTGTAGCACTTTCTGTTTGGTAAATAAAATTTTTGTAAGTAACGGTTATAAACGGGGCTAAGCGCAAAGCAAACTCGGTTTCTGTAGGATCATGATCGATTCGAAAAAAGAAATCTCGAAAAAAGTAGCTACTAACGCCTATAAGTCGATTTTAAGTAGAGTAAACCACTGATAAGTCAGACACGACGACCAGACGCTTCTCTACGTAGAATAACTAGTAGTAAAAGTCAGGCATTGGCGAAACACAACAGGTACGAATTTCTCTTCCATCATACAACGAATCCCAGAAGATTTCCCTCGATTTCTGGGTACTAAAACGAACATCTAAACGTTTCCAATCCCATCCGCTGTAAGATTAAATCAATCAACCTTCCGAGTATCTCACGCAGCGAATTAAAAAAAAACGCGGCCCGATATATTTCCCCGGGGGATTCGCCCTAAAACAGGCCGATCAATCTTTCACAATATCCTTATATTCCCGCCTTAAGTTTTCAATTTATATGCAGCCGTGGCGTTAGCAAGGAATATCGAGCGCGACAGATCCTTCGCCCCGCTAAAGCGTAAACGCCGCCGTTTCGACTGCACTCGAGGCCAGACAAATCTGTAAACTCGATCGAAACTCGACGAATCTGCTGTCTATACGTCAGCCACTCGAAACGAAAGATCCGTAACGTTGCGATGGATTGATAGAAGTTCACCGGTTCTGTACCACTGTATCACGATGTAAATTTTTCAACGAGCCGAGAGAGAAAATCGCCAAGGCTGGCTCGCGGATGGATCGCTTAAACAGATGACCGGGGTGATTCGTCATGTCGCGTGAATCTCGTCCGTGGATTGATCGCGGCGGATAAATAATCGCGCGTACGAACGAACCGCGTGTGGATCGTGCTTGGAATTCTATCGTCCGCTCAACCACGACTATTCCCAGCCGATACGATTTCCATAATCTCCTCGTCGTACCGGTGGACGGAGGATTAAAATTGTACAAGGAGATTCGAACGGGTGAAACAGTGGATGATAATAGTTGGCGAAGAATTCTTTCGCTGGAAGGGCAGAAAATTTTCCACGATATTCGACAATGTGACCGATCGTTTGCAATTTTTTCCCCGTTCACTCGAAGAACAGAGGTATCCACCGTCGAACCATCCCGCGCTTCCTCGATAATTACGAACGACTCCGCTCGAACGTTATTATCGCGAGTAATAGGGCAAAGTCTTCGACAGACGTCTCCGGCGTATTTTTTCGCCCGGAGCGAAAGGCGATCTACGCGATGACAGAGGTTCCTGCGCGAGATATTGGCAGATATCAGAAGGTAGGTGAGGGGCGTTCGTCGTGGAAACGGAAGCACGGCGGGATCCGTTCGAGACGAACGGACGCGAGCGGAATTCAATGGGGAAAAATTTAATCCAGAGCGAAACGAAGTCGAAAGGACTGCGAGTCGGTCGGAGTGATACCGCGATCGAAATTTCCTTCGTTGGATCATTTTTTAAGCTTCTCCGGGATGAATGATCGTGGAACGCGAGCAAGGAGAAAGCGGACGTGGATCCAGCCGGATGCTTTCCCAAGGGAGGAGAACGTCAGAAGTCGCCGGAGAAAAGAGTGGGGAGAGAGAAAGAAGGGGGAACGAGGAAAGGCAAGTATTATTTAAATTGGATTCCGCGATTCCGTATGGCGTCGCTTCCACGATCCTTCGCTTTTCTTTCAGTTTCGCCAATTGATCCGGTCTTCCTCCCCCCTGCGATGGTGAAATATTAAACCTCGTAGACTCGCCGTATTCTCTCCCGGTTCCTATGTATACGTGTACGTAGATACGTACATATAGGTTCGACTGTGAGTAGTTTGAGAAGTTCAGATTCTCTATCTGCTTTGCCTTGCTCCCACGAAGATCTCCGTCGGTAGAATTTATAGATCGATTCGAGAAGATCTCTATCCAGCTTAGAATTTTAATAATCGAACCCGGCCGAGATTAAGCGGAACGAACATCAGATCCGCCATCTCGCGTTTATTCTCGGCCAATTTATTTTCCCGGGCGTCGCGATGCAAATTCCGCGCATCCGACAGAATTTGCATATCCACCACGGCGGAGGAACTTCTATTAAATATGGCCTCTCCGCGTCTACGGAGTAAGACGTTCGCTATTTTTCTACCGAAACCGGTGAGTACTTCCGAACGCTCGCGAAATATCCATTCCCTGTCCGGTTTCATCACGCCGGTGGAGAACGAGAGAGAAAGATGGCGAGGGAATCTATTAAGTAGCGCAGAAGGTCGTGCGTAAATTTTTCCAAGCGTGACGTTCAAAGTGGAAAAGTGACTTGGCCGAACGTAACGTCCCTTGCGGAGCAAAGTCATTGTTCGTCCGTTTGTTACGAGACAAAGGGAGTTTCACGAGGTCCTCGCGGCCCGAACATTACCAACGAGCCGGCCACTTGGAGATAGTGGCGCGGTTAAAAGCCGCCTCGTCGCCGGAACGGCGCAATTCGAGACTCCTTTAATTAGAAGAGGGCTCACGCCGAACGTTCCGGCGACACGGAAAACAACCGTCCCTCCGACGTCCCAACAATCCTCAGCTCTCGACCAATGGCACGTAGAACGGGAGTTTACGATCGCGTCCGTGGATCCGTGCTATCCGGTGGCTGATATTTTCCAGCTGCCACGTTCGTCGCGGATGGCGTGTTTGTTGCTGGTAATTAATTTTAGACGAGTAAAGAGAGACGAGACTCTAGGGATGGTTCAGAATGTTCCTCGATTCAAGTACGTGGATTTATGGAATTTCTGGCATGTCGTGTAATCGATGCGATTTAGGTACTAGTTTCTTTGTGTTTAGCGAGAAGGGAGATTGTATGGCATTATAGCACCTTTACTCTTGTATGGAATATGTAATTAACACGTTGTTATTATTGTGTATATATCGTGACAGCCATTAAGAAATGAAGAATTGAAGGTAAAACATTGACGATTTAATTTTTTCTTTGGGTTTGGATACCATGCAAAGTAATTAATAAGTGATCACTATTATATCGTGTCAGCCATTAAGAAATAAAGAATTGAACGTAAAACATTGAAGATTTAATTTTTTTTTTTGTGTTTGGATACCATGCAAAGTAATTAATAAGTGATCACTATTATATCGTGTCAGCCATTAAGAAATAAAGAATTGAACATAAAACATTGAAGATTTAATTTTTTTCTTTGGGTTTGGATACCATGCAAAATAATTAATAAGTTATCACTATTTTATCGTGACAGCCATTAAGAAATGAAAAATTGAACGTAAAACATTGAAGATTTAATTTTTTCTTTGTGTTTGGATATGATGTGTGAAGCTAGTGTCTTATATAAAATGTTAATAATTAATAAGTTATCACTATTATATCGTGTCAGCCATTAAGAAATAAAGAATTGAACGTAAAACATTGAAGATTTAATTTTTTTCTTTGGGTTTGGATACCATGCAAAGTAATTAATAAGTGATCACTATTATATCGTGACAGCCATTAAGAAATGAAGAATTGAAGGTAAAACATTGACGATTTATTTTTTTCTTTGGGTTTGGATACCATGCAAAATAATTAATAAGTTATCACTATTTGATCGTGTCAGCCATTAAGAAACAAAGAATAGAGCACAAAACACTGCGGATTGAATTTTTCAATTTTCGATTTTCGAAATCTTCAAGAAGCGTGCATGAAAAATTGACCGTTTCACAATTTCCGTGACCAGTTACCTCGTGCATCCACGTAATACGCACAAGTAGTCTCCGAAGGAAGACGAAAGATCGATAGGCAATGACGAACTGTCAACGCCCGAGACGCCCAGTGGGCATTCATGAATACTAAATGCAGTTTTAAATAAATTTCATCCAGGTTTCACGGGGATTGAATATTCATTGGCGTTATTGATGAACGTCGTGTTTCATTCATGCGGTCTGCGTCATTTCCCCCATTTCCCTCCCTTCGCCCAATCAATCCTTCCGCTGTATTGTCTTCTTATCCTAGTCATGTTCGTCCATTCCGACACAGTGCGCGTTCAATTCTGTCGTAATTCCATTCGGAATTATGTCTCCGAAGATAAAACCAAAACATCTACTGCCGTTCCACTTTTAACACTTCGACGTAACCGTGGGATTCTCTCGAACGATCTCGAGGAAAGGGCCAATAAATATCCCGAGGTCGAGGAGGAGGAGAGAAAAAAGGACGCTTCTCTTCGAAGAATTCTCGATAAGAAATGAAGCGTGGCGTAATAAAGGATTTAATAAATTGTCCCTGTTCGCGAGGAACAGGCGTCTTCGTAGCAAATATTGTCGCAGCCCTCGTAGCCAACTAACAAATGGTCGACGACGAACGCGTATCAATCATCGTATTAATCGTATCGATGATCGATAGAAACCGTCTGCCTGGTACACGTTCCAGAAATCGTCTCCGGCGTAACTACCGTTCTAACGTGACAAATACGCAATTTCGCGGAACATGGAAAGTGCAGCCGTTTTCGTTACCGCTCCCCCTCTTGTATCTTCTTTGTTTCGCCTTTTTTTCACGGGAAAGCTCGTTTCGTATTGCCGGGCTGCTTGTAAAAATGCTACTTCGCTGCCGGTATACGCTGTATACTCGACGCGTTTCCCGTCGGAGATTTAGTGGCTGGATCTCCGAGCTTATAGTTCCTCGTGTTTCGATCTTGTCGGGTTTCTTCAGTGTCTCGTATCGAGAAATGCGATCCTACCAAACCCGGTCTACTCTTCTCTTTGCCAGCTGTGTTTTTACGGTGTATCGGTTTTACGTAATTCTGCTATCGGGATCACAGGGTGTTTCTTGCTACTTCTAATTCGACGGAAGTCGCTCGTCTGCTCGGACATTTCTCTCGGCGATTGCGAAAGAGATCGAGTGTAACTTGCACATTTTATTCCAATTACTTACAGAATTACGACGAATCGAAAATAACGTTGAAGAATACACAACAAGATTCACAACAACCCAGGATCATTAAGGTCGACCCTTCTACACACCGCATTCACACGTTTCTCCCGAATTAAGTAGCACGATCCATCACTCGTCAGACCTCTCTCTCCTCTATCAATCATCCCCCGAACAAATCGTCTTCCGGCGAAACTTATTTAATCGCAGGGCCGACCAGCGAGTCTCTTCTATCGATCTGAACCCTTCTGAACCAGATATTCCCTCTCGACCACCAGCGGGAATTTCAGCGAAAGATCAGAAGGATCGGAGTAAGAAGAGGTCAAAGAAATTCCAGTGGCGTCGCAAAGGGCTCGTTGGTGGACAATCGACGAGGAGCAACAGGAACGACTCTGGAACGACTGAAGAAACAGCGGGATGGGTGGACGAGGATAGGGAGACGTGTAACAATGTCTGTCTATCCGGGTTTGTTCTGCCCTACTTCGTCCTTACGGCGGCTTTTGTTCACCGACGCGGCCCTCTTCGGATCAGATCAGATTACCGGCCACGAGGCGCTTTAGCCGACGAAATGCGGGTTTCCATTGCACCGAATTGGCGACGTAAGGGGATTGGGAAACGCGAGACCTCGCCAGCCAACCCTTCCCTAACCCTATTCACCCTCTCTCTCCTTTTCACCCGTCTCGAATGTCGCTCGCCTCGAAGAATCCTCGAGGAACGAATCACCCTTCGTTTCGACTCGGTCAAGCCTCTCTCCTACTCGCGCGGATAGGATTTTCCTGCTGTGCAACCGTAGAAGGAGGGTCGACGAGAAGAGTAGTTTCGGTCTATCTTCGACGTTGCTTCGAGGGGACGGAATTTTATTTATCGGGCGCACGTGGTTTTGTTTACCACCGCCACCTTTCGCCCCTGCTTTCTTCTTGTTGGGGCAAATCGCAGAGAGATTGGGGTAAATTGGAGAAGGAGGAGGAGGTGGAAGAGTGGATTGGATAGGAAGTGTCTTAATTATGTTGCAGTTCTTACGGGGTAGCTTTGTACGAGAGCCAATCTGAGTTCGGCTTATTGGTTAAAAGGTTGGGTTGAGTATTTCGGGGGGAGAAGATTGGCGAAGGATTTTGCTCGTTTCGTGAAACGCCGTGTGTCTTTTGATGTGATTGAGAGGGTCACGGTGTAATTGCTCGTAAGGAAGTAAGTGGAATTGGTCAATATGTAAGTAGAAGCAGTCCTTTCGGTGGTAAAAGGGAGCGTATAGATCGGCAGTGGGTTACAAGTAGTACGAGTCAATCACTGCGGTGATCGGTAAGTCGGACACTTTAAACCGTCCAACGAAATTGCGTACTTTAGTTTTGAGGTATTTGTAGGAGTGCGAACTAATGTATAAGCTGACAACGTGTTGCGAGTAGTACGAATCAATAATTGCTGTGATCAGTAGAACATTATTTATAGCGAAACATTTAAAACCCTCGAACAAGGTTGTATACTTTAGTTCTATGGTGTTTGTAGTAGTGCAAACGAATGTACAAGCTGACAGCGTGTTGCAAGTAGTACGAATCAGTAATTGCGGCGAGACACTTTAAACCGTCCAACGAAATTGCGTACTTTAGTTTTGAGGTATTTGTAGGAGTGCGAACGAATGTACAAGCTGACAGCGTGTTGCAAGTAGTACGAATCAGTAATTGCGGCGTTCAGCAGAACATTTTTTACAGTGAAACATTTAAAATCCTCTAACAAAGTTGTATACTTCAGTTTTAAGGTTTTTGCAGTAGAGCGAATGAATATGTAAGCTGACAGCGTGTTGCAAGTAGTACGAATCAATAATTTCGGCGATCAGTAGAACATTATTTATAGCGAAACATTTAAAATCCTCGAACAAGGTTGTATACTTTAGTTCTAAGGTGTTTGTAGTAGTGTAAACGAATGTACAAGCTGACAGCGTGTTGCAAGTAGTACGAATCAATAATTGCGGCGATCAGTATAACATTATTTATAGCGAAACCTTTAAAATCCACGAACAAAATTATATACTTTAGTTTTGAGGTATTTTTAGTAGTGTAAACGAATATTTAACCTGACAAAGTACTCCAAGTAGTACAAATCAAGCACTGCATAGCTAACCCTAAGTAGAACGACACCCTATACGATCAGGCACTTCGAAATCTCACGTAAATCTTTACTTTTCTAATCCCAAATTGTCGATAAATAATTCCCTGCGATTGTGAACGACTGATTTCACAATTGTACATTAAACTGAATCGTACACCACGCCGGAAACAGAATTCTACAAGGAAATAACGGTAACGAATGGGAATATCGTTTGAAAGGGTCCACTTACCCGTAACGACGACGTTAATCGTTTTAACAAGCGGCGGATGCGTAGCCACTTGGCACTTGTATAAGCCGGAATCCCTCGGGGTCGCGTACAGTATCTGTAATCTCCAATTGCTCGGATACCTGTGGGATCAGAAACAGCGGAATGGAAAAATTTCATTTGGCCGATGCATCGTCACGGTTTTTTTTTCGGATGCGTTCGACGTTTACGACGCGACATAAAAGGCCAGGGCGATTTGATCCCAGACAGAAGATACCACTGTGAACGCGACTTTACGGCGTTTCGTGACGCAGAAATCGATAAAGATAGAGCGGCGTCCCGTGGATGCCGGGGTTCAATCAAGCCTTCGACTGGCACGAAATTGCAGTAATTCCGATCTAAGCGAATGCAAATCGCCCCCGCGTTTTTCGAAAACGGATATCTAACACGACGATTCCCAGATTATTCCAGCATTCAACGAGATCTTCTATTCCGTTAAGTGGAACGACGAATGAAAACTTTTAATAATTTCGAGATCTAAAGAAGTCTCTGGTGTCTCTATTAACTTTACCGTAATTATGCATTTTTAGAGTCCAACGTTTTAACTGTACGTTTAATCCTCGACAGGTATGCCGGCCGCCCGACCCTTAGATTTTCTTAGCATGTAGTTCCATTGTATATACTTTTTCGCCTTCGTTCGTTTCGTAGCAGCAGTAATTTTATGACACCACGGCAATCATAGTCTTTCAGTCTAAGAACTTGCTTTTACCTTTTATTGTCTCGTTTTCGACTTAGAATCTTCGCCCCTTTTTTTAACTTGTGCATTTTTGCATCCATATGGTCATCACCAGAGCCGAAGCGCGTCTTAACGTTATTGTCTGCTACGGTCATTGTTCGAGGCACTCGGAATTCCCGCGTGCGTCACTCAAGGGTACGCTTGGTACCTGAGAGTGACCTATGGTCTGGGGGGTGGCATTTTCGTGTAGTTTTTCCCACCTATGATTTTAACCAATAGTTTTCGCCAACCACCCTTCCCCACCACTATCGAAAAATGTTTCCAGCCTACCCGAGGGCCTCACCCCCGCGATGCATCCTCGCTCGGAGGTGCCGTGGGACCTTTCGCGGAGACGATACACAGAATTCACCTGACCACGCTACGAGTCGTTCTTGAGAAATTAGTCAATAGTAATAGTTGTTTGTCCTCATAAACACGGAGGTGGTCCTTCGAAAAACGAACCTACTAAATTTACTCGGCACACCACGTGCAAAAATCGACAAGGCTCGAAAGTTGTTTTGCAACTACCACGAGCACATCCTAACACTTTACAACTAATTTTCTATACAAGTCTCACTGGTATCGATAGTTGAAATGTTGAACTTTTAATAATTTTAAGATTTTAGATTTGATGGAAATTAGTTGCACGTTAAAAATTAACAACGATGGTAAAGTTAAAATCTTAAGATTTAAAATTCAATTCCAACCCAAATCTAACGTGACCCTAGTCAGTCGAAGACGTTTCATAAAATATCGTATTCTAATCGCTTTCACTCACCGGAAGTTGAGACTGATCCTCTGGTCCACGCTATAAGGTGTCATTCCAACGGTGAGCAGACGAAACAGGTCCTTGCTGGGCTGCTGCAGCCACGTAACCTGAAATCGCCACGCAGGAAGTATCCTTCGTTATTGCCTCATAAATCACGGATTTCTCAGGGGCGGGGAGGGAACAGTCCAGCTGCCTCGAGGGGAAAAGGAGGCGTTGTATTGTTTCTATCAGCCGTGCCAGTGGAATTAAACGGAATCTCGTCGAAAGGTAATAATTTTCAAGGAATCGGGAAGCCTCTGAAACGAATCAATGCACCCCAGCAATTTTCCCGCTAAGCGTTCGAGAAAGACCGGCTCACGATTCCCACCCGTCGTCGCCGTCACCGTCTTTTTCAACGAATCTCTCACGGCCAAACCGTCGTCCTTTTTTTCTCGTCCAACCTTCCCACGGGAGAGCCTGTGTTTCATAGCGTACGTGACGAGTGACGCGATTCGGGGATACCGGGACGCCGGAGCGTCATCGAGTTCGTCAGGCTCCGCGTCGTCGGTGATGGAACTGTTTCAATTCGGCCTGAGGTGCTCTCTTGTTGTCAGCTGTGTTAATATGTCCCAGATTCGATGGATATACGTAGTATTGCGTTATTTCGAATTAAATATTCTCACGATTGGATTAAGAGAAAATCATTGGGGTACACCGTTACGTCTATCTTGTACTCTCGAACTGAAAATTTAAAGGAAAGCTCCGATTTAAAAATTTAGATTCGAATTTAAAAATTTACATTCAAATTTAAGCGCAAAATTCGGGGGGAAAATGCACTATCCGTGGCAAGCGATACACAACAGAGAGCTTTCTGGTCTGGGATACGATTCCTGATCAACCAGCAGAGAAATGATCTTTCCATCGCAATCGATTATCAAACTGTGTCGACTCTATTCCTACACTCACCTTAACCCTTTCGCTGCGGCAGATTATAGGCAAAATCTTTCGTTTTGGCGTTTTTTAAAAAAAATTCCTCTCGTTAAATTAAGATGGAAATGCACAAAGGGCAAAACCGAAGGATTAAATTAAGCTGTAAGTGTGCCAAAACTCACCAACAGCACAGTGCGGCAGAATTTTCACGCCAACAACAGGGAAAGGGTTAAAAGTTCCTCGTATATCCTACAAATTTCTACTTAAATTCCAACTACAGTAAATTCTCTACAAGTGTCAGTCAGTTTGGATTCTACAAGTGTCAGTATAGATGGCCCTA
>NW_017100190.1:4507799-4514791 GCF_001263275.1 Habropoda laboriosa | reverse complement strand
CAGTCAAACGGTAGGCCGACTCTATGTAATGTAATACAGGGTGTCTGTTTTATCTCAATACAATGAAATATCTGGCGTGACAGTGAACGTGTTAATAAGTAAATGTTGTTCAAATCATATCGTGTTTGCATTTACTTATTAATACTTATTGAGTAATTAATTTAATGTTGGCCTACCTCCACGTAAAAAAAATATAGGGTCGATTCTACAAGTGTCAGTCAAACGGTAGGCCGACTCTATGTAATGTAATACAGGGTGTCTGTTTTATCTCAATACAATGAAATATCTGGCGTGACAGTGAACGTGTTAATAAGTAAATGTTGTTCAAATCATATCGTGTTTGAAGAAAAATTTCGGGATAAAAAGACGTGAAATTAAAAAAGTTGGTATTTAAATCGCTTGGTTGCCTCTTTTATTCGCTGTCCTTGTCTACGTTCGGCAAACTACAAAGGCGGGCGCAAGGTTCGAAAACATAGTCCCTGACTCTACAAGTGTCCGGTTCAGGTTCCTTGCGGACTGACATTTGTGGAGAATTTACTGTACTCCCGCTACAACACGTCAAAAATTTTCACCGTACAGAACCTCGGTTAAAGAAACTACTTTTCCCACTCGCACCGAATCCGTGTTACTCGTAAAACAATAACGTTGCCCGGTCCGCGGCTCGATTCTCCTTTTCAAAGCGATACCGTTCGATCGTGGGGGGAGAGAGGCCACGTATCGCCGGCTAATCGATCAAACAACAACGCCGTCGCGTTGACATCGCGCCAACGTGTCCAGCCAAATATATTCGATAATCGGTCCGCGGGTATCGTTCGCTCGGTTCCATCGACGTGTTCGCGAAAACACCCACCGAAATTATACACCATTGAACGAGCAATGTTTTATGCAAATATCGCGTGGTATTCGGGTGGGATTTGTTAATTAATCGACTGGGAACGAGCTTCGATACTACTCTTCAACGGCGTACAATGCAATCGTTTTGCAGGTGTTCAACGTGAAACGTTGATACGCGCGTTCAACGACAGAGAGGAGGCACTTCGGCGTTTCACAGCGGAGAAAGAAAGTTTCGTGGTTGAATTTTTATCGTCGAGTGGGCGAGGGGAGAGAAGGAAACTTCACTCGTACTTATCAAAACCGTCGTCGTTCGATCATTCCCGACAGTGTATTCGCGAAATGGAGGCGAGTTGGCTCCACTTTGTATCGCGATTTAATTCTCGCCGGCGTAAACCCGTTTGATATTCTCCAGGCGTATCAATCGGCGACGTTCCTTTTCGTTCCTCTCGCGAAATCGCTTTATACATTCCGCGGAATATGAATCCGTCCAGAATTACAAACGATCGTTTCTCCGTCTCCCCTACCTCTTCCCTACTTAGCCTCGCTCTCCACGGCCAGTTTCGACCCTTCGTCGCTGATTACCATGCGAAAAGTTGCCTGGCTGCGACACCAACGAAACCTGTTTGCAATTGTAATCGTCCTTGGAGACCTACTTATACGATTCCCTGGATAATACACAGATTTTTCCAAACCACGAGGAACTACTTGTGAATCTGGAGAACGCAGGGCTACAATTATCTCAGGTAAACCTGAAATTTTTCGAGATCTCAGGTATTCGAGGTATCTTTTCGAGCTCCTGCCGCCTCGTCCTTGGAATTTTTCCAGACATTAACGAAGAAATTCCAGGATCCAGCCGGTGTCTTTGGGATATGAAATTCCGAGTCATTCGAGATCTTTTGTAACCAGAGAGCGGGGAAGTTTTAAGATTCTCCAGGACATCGAAGCCCCATGGCTACTCTACAAAGAGATCGGTTTCTTCAGTCTACGAGGAACGGGCTGGAAAGAATACGCGGATACGTACCTCTATCCCTTTTTTTCAAGTTAAATCGTCGTCACGAGGTAGCAAGAATTTTGGATCGATCCCGAATTGGTCCATGCTTGTATCAATCTCAATACGCTCTAATTTCGCGCAGTCGAACGTATCCGGATGGTAAGAGGATAGGCGAGACGGTAACGTACGATCCTATCTGTCATCGTTATTTTACGTTCCATTTCCTCTGTAGCGTCGCTTAAAAATCCTCAATGGAACGAGGAGGAAAAAAAGAAAGAGAGAGGAAGAAAATAAACGAAAATGTGACACGGGTGGAACGCTCGTTTCATCTTTCGAATTCGACCGACAGCTATTCCACCGTAATGCTGAACGTTTCCCTTTTTATCCAGCGTTATAATCGCATCCAGCGAACGTATCCAGTTCCAAAAAGGGAAGTTTAGCCGGCGGAAAGGCACGAAATCGATCCACCATCGCCCGTCTCCCTTCCTCCCTCTTGCTTCATCATCGCTCGGGACCTTTTTATCGCGCGACACGGAGATCATAAAAATATAACAAGACCGTTGCAGCCGGTTTTTCATCATGACATCGCCCATCCTATTTTCCAACTTGCATCAGCCGACGCCGTCTCGTAAAAGCGACGGAATAATAAAGGCAACAGCCTCGAAAGGGCAACGACAGAGACAGAGCTGCGTGGAGAGGGAGACGCGGTACGCGAAATAGATAAACTTTCGCCACGACAAAGCGAAACATTACCTACTGTTTTTGTAACGCTGGAATGGAAAAAGCTCGCGACACTCGACGATTGAAAGTTTCGCATAAACCGAGTGCTTTGAGCTGCTTTTAGAAATTAATCGAAATTCTTGCTTAAATCAAACAAGCTTCCATCTACTCTTTCTTTCTTCAATGTCAAATATTCCAGAATAAATTTTGGTAATCTAATCTAGCTCTAAAGCAGCAATACCTCTCTTATAGCTGTTTTCATTTATTCCAAACATTCCCTCGATTTATTACGCCAAACTAATTTCCCAAAGCACCCTTGTAAAATAATAAAACCGAATCAACACGCGTTCCCCAATTTTAACACGCCTGTCTCTTTACGACGTGAAAAACAAGCGGACGCAACGCGTGGAGAGATGAAAAAGGGGAAGAAAAATTACCTTCTTGTCGCCGAGCATGCCGATTTTACAGTCGAGCAACATCGTGCTCCCTATTCTGGCAGTGATATTCATCTCCTGGTCACCGTCCTCGAAGTAAGGCCCGAATTTCCCGAAAGCGCTGTCCACGCTAGGCAGAACGAACTTCCGTCCGGTTAGAGGCCTCTGGGTACTGCCGATGCTCTGTTGATCACCCTCCATCTCGGTCTTGATCGACGGTTTTATCTCGTAGAACGCCTTGGTGGACTTGCTACTGTTCACCGTTCTGGAATGATCTTTCCTCGATTCGCCCACGTTCCTCCCTTGTTCATTCCCGTACTGACGTCTGTCTGCGTCCTCGGACACCTCGGCGGCAGGTACTTGGAACGAGATAGCTCTGATGTCGTCGACGTTCTTCTGCTCGATCTGTCTCGCCTCTGTGACGATCGTTTGGTGGATCGACGGGATCGTGACGGTGATCGAGCCTTCTCTGTTCACCTTGTCCACGCGAGAATCGTCTATCGGATCGTTTTCGTGTTCCACGACGTTTCGCAGATCCTCTTCGTTCACCTGGACACCGTCCAGCTGTTCTTGACCTCTCGGATCGGGCAACTGTATCTCCCAGTGTCCGGTACTCGAGGATATTTCTGCTCGATTCGGTCGAGTCGAGGCTAGGAAATCCCTGCTCGCGTGCTGAGCCTTGCTTTCAGGATTGTTGCGTTCCATTGGTCTTCCCTCTGATCCCAGAGGATCGTGTTCCGGCTCGTGAACATCGCTCGGTGCCGCAGCGACGGACAACAGGTCGCTCTGATCCCTCTGCACCTCGACGATGCTCTGTTCGTTCACTTGCGAGACGCTCGTTACGTTTTCCTGATTTCTACGGATCTGATGGGTGTCTTTGGTCGAGGGAACCTCGTTGGCGGTGTCGTTCACGCGTGTTCGAAGCGTCACGCCGATTAGGTCGTCCGCGATGCTACTCTGGTTCGCGGTCTTTTCGTCCTGCGGGAGACGAGGCTCCTCCTCGTCCACTCCGGGATGATTGATACTGGGCTCGATGGCGCCGCTGTCCGCCCCTGTGGCAGAGAAAAAAGAGGTGAATCAGACGGGTTCTGTGCTGTCCTCTGCTTCCGGCAACAATGGAATTAGATGGCTACCGACGAATACAACGATAGACATATAATAGAGAAATATCTGGGAATTCACGAGGAGTATCCGTTGAATTCTTGGGCGCCAGAAATGCGTACGAGATTGTCAGCGTCCATAAGACACTTTGCGAGGGCTAGATATATGGTTAAATAACGATTTAATGGACAAGAATATTGTAGGCATTTGGCACGGTTTACGGCGACTGACAGAGGCCAGACCCAAGTGCCCATCGGTTCAGCCCACAAGAGGCTTTTGCCTTTCCTCCCGAAGACAGCTCGTGTCCATGTAAAATAGTTTCGAAGTAAACCGCTTAGTAGCATCCTGAGTAAAGTTAGTCACGTCGAACCACCTACGATATGCAGCAGAAATGTCACAAAAGACTACCGCACAATAAATCCAAAGCCTCAACAGTCTATCAGACATTCACAATTATTCCAAACAACCTATGCTATCTGAACGAACTCCTAAACGAGCCGCGACACCAAATAAAACTCGCACCTCGCAATTTATCCCCGATGAAACTTTAATCATTCGGCGCATACAGTGTTCGATAAAAGTATACGAACAGGCTCCGCGGCACACCGTCCGCGTCGATCTCACGTTTCCCAAAAAGCCGCAGTTCCTGAGCGAACGGTACGTTTCCTCTTTTATAGACCGCGATTCGATACGTTCCTTTTTCCTTCTCCCTCTCCTCCTTTCGTTGTTCTATCCGGGCATATCGATGCATCTTTTAGTACCCATCGAAAAATGACGTTTTATCATCGCACGAAAGCGACCCGGTTCTTGCGTTCCATGAATATGTAACTCTGTCTCTCCGCGCGGCGGATAACAAGGAGAGGAGAGAGAATATGGTAGCCCTCGGGCGGCAACCGTGTTCTCCACGCTCCATACTTTTCACGAGACTTTCAAGAGAGATACGCGTCATTTGTAATTTTACGTCGAAACGGATATCTCGCGAGCGAACCTCGTCCTCTCTCCTCTCTTTCCGATAGTTCCTCCCGTGGCAGGTAGCTCGTGTATCGACTCCTTTTTCGCACCCTTCCTCTCTCACCCTCTCACGTACCGATGATTTTTTCACTTCAAACCTGCGCCCTTTGTTCAACCACGCGGGTTAATGAAAATTGTAGTACACGCGCGATGCTTAGCGAGGAACGCGCGCGAGTTTGGAGAGATGGTCGGATCTATCATCGAGGATGCGTGTCTCTTGCGCATCCGGGAAGAACTTCGAACCGGCAATTTCGAAGTGAAGTGAAATTTGAGAGGATCAGCTTGATAGGGAAACTAAATTCGTCGGGATGTCTGACTATTTTGCGGTTCAACTACTGGATACTGTAAGTAGTTACGCGTAGCATTTCGGAGGTATTATATCGACGTGTTTCCCATACTCGTTGCTTTAAATTATCGTATGGAAATTGGGAATTTATCGTTGTTAGGTAAACGTCGGGAAAACTGATCCAATATCGCGTGCATATTTGTGAAAAACAAGTACGTAAAACATCGTTCGGCGAATTATTTCAATCTCGTATCGTAACGTTTTATTCAATTTTTGTCAGAATTATTCCGATGTTATTAATTTCTTTCAATATTCGTAGTACGTATGATTTTTTGAGCGAAATGCTATTTACATACAAATTTCGGGTATTATTTTCACTCGTCAGAGGCCCCGTTTGCATTCTTTATTTAATCCCGAAATATTTTTACCAAATTGTTCTTCAACAGCAGAGTACTCCAATTTTTCTTAACAATTCTTTCCTTCTAATCGATTAATTCCCTCGTTCCTCGACTTCCGCCCCTGCAGGAAGCATACCGGACAATCCGGGGGAAGTAGTTCCTCTTATCCCGCATTCTTTCCATACGTTCGCGCGAAACTCGCGCCATTTACTGCTGGAATTATAACGCGGATTAAAATTTCGTCGCATTCTTTCCGCGGCTGGAGCTCGCGACACGGCCGCGCTGGAATGCCTTCCCGGGACGAAATAACCGCCGCCACGGCCGGAAAAATTCCTGCCGCGCGCGGTAACAATGCTTCCGTCTAATTTCTTTGTTCCGCGGCTCTCCCACCTTCTCTGCGCGAAAAATCATCCCTACCCTTCGGAGAATTTCATTTCGAGACGTCGAAATTGTCGTTCGCGCGATTTCCTCACGTGTGCCAGAAATCTTCATCTTGGAAGTTTCAGGTCAAACTCTGATATCCGAGGAGTAACAATACGCTTCTCCCGAAGATGTTCGTTTATCGAGAACAAGCTCTCGGTTGTATATATAGTACGCGGTAGATGCGATTTTGAACTGGAGGAGAAAATAGTGAAAGATAGAGAAAAATAGAGAAAAGATTCTTGCTACTGTCGGGGAAAATAGTGGAACAAAAGGGAGAGCAGTCCGGAGAAGTAGCGACACGATTTTTGGAGGAAACGAGGACGCTAACAACGCTACGCTGTTTTTCGGTGATATTTCACGGAAGATCAAAGCGGCAGTATCGCCTTTTGTTTCGTCGAGTTATTGTTTAAACTGGATTCTCATTCGATCGGCTGTCACGTCTGTTTCTTCCGGCCGATTGGAAACTGCACCGAATGAATTTCAGAGCACAACGTGTTCCTCCTCTCTCTCTCTCTCTCTCTCTGCACGCGGTTTCCGAGGCGGGACATAACTTCAGCTCTAACCGGAACTCTATTTGTTGTCGAATCCTATGGATATATTCTTCTTGATAAAACAGAAATTCTTTTCTTCCCCCCCGGTGTTTGGCGACTTCGTTCAGCTTTCTCGATTCTACCTCGATCCTTTACGAGCTTCGACGCCAGATTTCGCAGCCACGATAAAATTCTGACTTCTCTTTCGAATGCCCCATTTTCATCCAACCTGCTGCCATAAGTCTCCAGTTATCTCGAAACGTA
>NW_017100190.1:4503864-4507774 GCF_001263275.1 Habropoda laboriosa | reverse complement strand
GTGCATCGGGATCTGTTACGACGATAAGTAAATTTTCATCTGATCAAATGTCCCTCTTTCGCTTGCATTAACCCTTTCTTTTCTGTAATCTGTGTCGCAAATGTAACTGAGAATTCTAAGCCAGGAAATTCAAATATCTACGTAGCATGACACCGGATGTTTAGGCGTGAGCAATTTAACAAGTTGGAGTATGAAAGAGAGTCTTTCGTGTATGCGCACTTCAAACGTCAACGTTAATGACGATTGAATATTTATTGAAATTGGATACTGGACGGTGATGAAAGAATGATGTCACGAGTATAGGTAACACTTAAACTTTAAATTTATTCTACAATTGTTGACTTAGAAAAACGCGTTAGACTGGTGATAATAATTTCTGTGTTGAACAGCTGATAGAATTTTAGAATCTGATCTTCCTTTGAAGGAATTTGTGCTTAAATAATAAATGCGGACATGTGAAGGTGGGAATGACGATGTCTGATTGGTGGTTTTAATTTGGTAGGGGAAGCCGTCAGGTACTGCAAGTACCTTCGAGTGGCATGTGTCGGATTTTCCCCATACCTTAACCGTAGCAGGTACTATTTTATTGGTTGCCCTGACTCGGCCAAGGTAAATGGAAATTAACACGGCCGAGGTAAAATCCTAATACAAAAGGGGCAATCGTCGCTATTGCATTCAAAAAAAGGTAAATTATGCACAATGGTTTTTAGTTATGATTAGTTTTACGCCTTAACACCGGATTTTCAAATTTTCACGGAGAATTCAAGATTCGCGCAATTAATTCTCAAAACGCTGCATCCTAGGTTCTCGTATCAAAGAAGCAATTGGAAAAATCGGCCGAAACAAGCGCTCCCGCTGTAATTTCCGCAACAACGCCGGAGATTAAGCTTCGCAGAGAGGCGTGAGCAGCATTGTCGGCAAAAAAGGACGAAAGTAACGGTGGAAGCGCGAAAAAGTTGCGCTAATTTGCCGTAATTACCGGGCGAAGTACGAGCGATCGGTCACGTAACTTCGCTTAATTGTAGAGCGGCGCTCATCGATCATAATTTGCTGATCTCGAGGCTGGATTTGTTGGCTCGTGTTCGCCGTTGAATTTCGCGGATTATTTTTCTGCCAACCCCGTTGCTCTCTCTCCTTCTCTCCCTTTCTCTCCCGCTAGCAAAGTTTTTTCCCCGAACTCGTTACCGACGATTTCTCTCTTCTCCCGTTTCGTGCTTACAACCTCGCGGATATCAGAGGGAAAACGTTCGACGTTTATGGCGTGTTACGGATCCACGAGACGGAGTGGAGATCGCGTGAGAAGCTGAAGCAGATGCAGCGTGATTGTACGGCAGGCTAATGGGAAACTGAGCAGGGCCGAATCGTCGAAGAGAAATGGATACGGAATGAAACGGAGGATGCTTGGAGAGTCGTAGTCTCGTTAGAGCGACGAGAACTTGTTACACTGAAATACAATTGCACGGGAGAACGGTGGATTTAGGGGTTTCGAAAGTGGAAGTTGGAAAAATGAAAATTTGAAGGATTCCATGTTAGAAAATGGAACGATTTCGGTCACAGGTACGCAAAGGATCGAAGTTGGTGATCGAAAAACACGGAGTGGAATGATCAAAGTGTAGAGTTCCAAGTGGAATCAGCGTGGATCGTGAAAAATTACAGATTAAAATTTGGTAACACTCGATGCTGGAGAATTTCAGCGAGAGATACACAAAGGATGAAAGATGGTAATCGAAAATGAAAGCTGCAGAGTGGATTGATCAAAGCGTAGAGCTTGCGGCGATAGATTTTGGATTAGAAGTGGATCGTGAAATTCAAGGTTTAATATTAGATAATTAACGAATTCGAGCGCAAGAATTTTGCGATTAACGTGCAGTGAAAATTGTGTTGGACTTTTAAAAATCGAGAGTCGATTCACGGTCTGTAATTTTTCAAAGGATCGTGTTACAAGGGGAAGAGAAGTTTTTGATACAGATTATTTGTCAGACGGATAGGAAATGTCAGGAGAGAGTTGGATTTTGGATCGCGGCCGCGATTGATCTACGGCAGGCGGTTTGTTTGCGCGTAAACGAATTTCAGAGATTATTTCCGGCCGGTGGATCGCGTCATAAAAAGCGACGAACTGTGATCTCTCCTCGTGTTATGTGTTTTTTTTTTTTTCGTCCGATCGATCGAGCACGGTAAACGGTCAAAGCGTTTATCGGCTGGCCGAACGGAATCGCTTACGCGGCGATACGTGCGACCGGGAGTAAATAATCGCGTTCCTCGCGAAAATTCGCCAAACTTTTCCGCGCACGAAACAAAAACCAATTCGAAGAGATCGGATATACTGTCACCAAATGGCGAATTAATGTCTGCCTGTTGAATTCTGTTCTGTTTTACTAGAGAACGCGAGAAACTCGCTTCTTCGATCGTTTCGAATACTTTCGAATCTTTACTGTTGTATATTTCCAAGGAATTAAGCGACAGTTTCAGCGTTCTGAATTGGTAATTGGGGAATTATCAGGCGAATTAACGAAGGATGAATTTTCTGAAATATGGAATCTGGGAAAATCTAGGATCTTAATCGCAGAAAATTGGAAATTTAGGTAAAGAATCACGTGGAGAGATGAAAAATCTTTGTATGCGAAGAACTAATTCTTCTCGAGACTCTCAAGTATTTTCCAATCGGAATTATTATATATACTTTGAGAAAATTGAGGATTAGTGAATTAACAAAGGACGAAATTTTCTGAAAACTGAAACTTTGAAAGATCCACTATCCTAATTGCGGAAAATCAGAAAATTAGATAAAAAATCACGTGGAGAGATGAAAAATCTATGAATGCAAAGAACTCACTTCCTCTTGAGTCTCTCAAGTATTTTTCAATCGCAGAAAATCGCAAATTTAAATAAAAAATCACGCGGAAAGAGGAAAAATCTTGAAAGCGAAGAACTCACTTCCTCTTGAGTCTCTCAAGTATTTTTCAATCGCAGAAAATCGCAAATTTAAATAAAAAATCACGCAGAAAGAGGAAAAATCTTGAAAGCGAGGAACTCATTTCCTCTCGAGTCTCTCAAATATTTTCCAATCGCAGAAAATCGGAAAATTGGATAAAAAATCACGCGGAAAGAGGAAAAATCTTGAAAGCGAGGAACTCATTTCCTCTCGAGTTTCTCAAGTATTTTCCAATCGCAGAAAATCGGAAAATTGGATAAAAAGTCATAAAGATGAAAAATATATGAAAACGAAGAACTGTCTTTTCGACTCTTTCAAATATTTTCCAATCGTTATTGTTACGCAAATTTAGAAAAAAATTGAGGATTAGTGAACTAACAAAGGACGAGGTTTTCTGAAAAATGGAACGTCGAAAGACCCGCCATCTCGATCGCAGAAAACAGCGGAAGCACGAGAAACCTATGAAAAGAAAAAGGGAAATGCTCACCTGACGGCGTGGCAGTGATCATGACGGAGACAATGGCGATGACGCCGAACGCCGATGCAGTCGGCCGCATTCTCCAGCCGGTCATATCGAGGATCCGCACGCTCTCAGCCTTCAGGGATCTGCTCCATCTTGTTCATCTTTGTTCTGCGCAGAAACGTGAAATTGCCGCGTTAAACTCTTACGATCGAAGAACGCGTTGCGTTTAAGGGGAGGTCTCGTAAAGCTCGTTCCCATCAACGTCCTGCAACTTTCTTAGTTTCGCAAACGAGATTTAAACAGTTCCGACCGACAGTTTCGACGATTAAGCTCGTACCTCTCCGCTATTCCCTTCGATGATCTCGATAAAATCTCACGTTTACGGGGCAATTCGCTGCTCTATATTTCACGTACGTTCACTCGTGGTACGTGGAACTTTGTTCAACACGAACGTCGTGTCGCTACTTGAGCAAAAGTTATGCTCGGCAGTCGTCACGTTATTCTTTCGATGGTTT
>NW_017100190.1:4485442-4503807 GCF_001263275.1 Habropoda laboriosa | reverse complement strand
CTTTAGTTTATTAGCCCTTCTTAGGCAATCTGGGTCATTAATGACCCAAGGGAAATTTCACTCTTGTATTTCTTCGAAACAAATACTCATTTTTATCGAGAGTTTTAAAAACTTGACTTAACGAACAATTGTGTAATGTAGTAGAGACTCTGACAGGTACTCTAGAATTTTTTTAGAATTTTTGAAAGCTTAGAACAGCGACAAAATTCATCTCAAACGTAAACGATCCAGGTTGCCTATAGAGTGGGAAAAAATATGTGTTCTCACAAAATTCTTAATTGATTTGCCGTGTTTTCACAAAATTCCGACATCGAGAACTATTTCACTAATGTTTGCATCGACTAAATTACTTAAGCAAAGGCATTGATTATCGATGAAAATGAGGAATCACTGTAGGCAGCGCTGGTAAATAAGCAAACACGGTCAATTTCGAAAGATTAATTAAAACTTAAGAGCACTTAAACGATATCTGCAATACTACTTTCCTACCAGAACGTCTCTAATATCCCATCTTTACAACATCTTTGAAATATCTTTAATAACATCTGCATAACGACCGCCGCTGTTCCTCGTTAAATTATTACGCAGCTCTCGTTCGAGCCACGTCTCGGAGAAAGAAATTCACAGAGAACACCGGAAGATTCATTTAATCGAAGCTTATTCCCCGCTGCAAAGTCTCATCAGCGCGTTCCTCTTTGTCAGCAGAATTTCAAAGAGTTCGTCTCCTTATGTGGGCCAGGATGTTAAATGAAATTCCGCGGTCGGCGAGCGTTTAATTAAGAGAAACTTTCTCTCGAGCGGCGTTTTTTAAACTCCCCGACGAATCGGAATCGCGTCCAGCCGTGTACCGTGTATTTCCGAACAGTTTACGCCTCGATTGCATTCCTCGGTGTTTCGGCCGCGGCATAGTTTCACGCGGTGCTTCCAGTCCCTCCGCCGCTAGTTTTAAGGCGGAACGAATCAAATTGCGCCCGAAAGGGTTGACCCACTTGCCCGAACCGGTCCGATGTAAATTACAAACGAGTCTCGCGACACGAACCCTACCTTCTCTTCTATTCTCGCCTCACAGAATTGTCCCTTGCAGTTTTGCAGAATTCTATGGTGCACCGTGAGATTATGGACACCTCTCTAAGATGAGAAGCACGTTTATATTTGCCGTTTAGTTTGAGATAAGCAATTCCAAAATTTTCTCCTATCTTCTGGACGCAAATTACGCACACGACTCATAGTCATACTTACGCATACCAACTTCGAGTCATACGCTTGAAATTTACTCGTCAAATCCTAGGCAACGTTTCTCTACTTTCTCTACTTCTTCCACCTCTCTAAAATCAGACCTCCGAATTTTCTTTAAGGACACTTTGGAAGTGACGTGGCGTGAAATAATTACTCGCGAAATTTGTTTAACAAAAATATATTTATTTAAACGTAATGCTTAAACTAATTTCTAATTTCGAAAAAGGCCTCGTGCCTTTTTCGGGGCTCCCTTAAGTAGCCCCTTTTCCCTGGGAAAGTCCCAGGAAGTGGGGGCGCAATACTCTTGTCCTCGAGGACGAAGAAACATCTGGAAATTACAGCCTGAGTGCCTTGAAACTTGTAAGACTTCCGTGTACGAAAGTTTAGTAGAATAAAATTATTATTTTTAAAATGCTACTCATCGTAATCTAAGAAATTTCTTCCCTAATGCCGCCTTGGTATCTCAATTTTGTGGATTGCAACCCCGAGTCGTACTCGCGACTACGTTCAAACTGGAATTATTAAACAGGTGTAATCTTTAACAGGCTAAAAGTTTGAGACCAGTAGGCAATGCAAGCTACGCGAAAGTTTTCAGAAAACAGTTAGGAATTTAACAAACTTTTAACGAACTTATTACTACTCAAACACACCCAGGACGAGGTAAGTTGTTTCCGGTCCTTGCAGCATTAATTGTAGATCAATAAGAAATTAGCAGCGCGAATTGATACTTCTGGCCACTGATATACACAAAATCGCTGAAAAATTCACGAAATAAGGTAGTAACACTTTAAACGCCGGACCCGCTTTAAGGCTATTTTACATGTTTGTGCAGATAAAAATATATCTCTCGAACAGCGAGTGGCTCAATATTTATATCGTTAAAAATCGTCGCTGTGTCTGTAACAAGCACTACACTTCGTTCAAAATAAGAATAACCTCGCTCTCGAACCGATTTTCGGCCGTTCTGCGCATAGAGAGAGAGCGCAGCAGAGGGTGAGACGGAGAAAAACGTAGGCGGTTAAGAGGTGGTTCCGGTCTAGATCTTTGAAAAGATCAAAAATTTTTTTTCAGATTTTTCACCTCTTCGAGGTTTACAGAATATGTAGTTAAAAGGAAATTTCGAAATTACCAAAGTTATAAGCTTTTAAGTGGTTTCACCTCTTCGAGGTTTACAGAATATGTAGTTAAAAGGAAATTTCGAAATTACCAAAGTTATAGGCTTTTAAGTGGTGGTTTGGACGTACTAGCCCTGCCTTAGGCACGTC
This sequence comes from Habropoda laboriosa, assembly GCF_001263275.1. NCBI lineage: Eukaryota > Metazoa > Arthropoda > Insecta > Hymenoptera > Apidae > Habropoda > Habropoda laboriosa. Next base: position 4,501,306 of record NW_017100190.1, on the reverse strand, counting down.
CCATGCGCGAAACGAGGTTATTCTTATTTTGAACGAAGAGTACGTAAAGTTTTTCAATAGAAATTTTCTGTTTTACAACAGCTACTTTATTTTATTTCGTAAAAGTGCATGTTTCTACAAAACTCGCAAATATTGCCGCGCTTCAAGTAAAGTTTCCAACGAGAAACCCGTCGCTTTAAGTGTTAATTTTGACGAGAATCGACCGTGCAGCTATGTCAGAATGTAAAATGGACAAACCCATCGGAGATTATCGAAAATATAGATACTCTGTGTGCCGCGCTAATGTTTCCAGGTTCGACAACTGAAATCCAGCTACTCTACGAACTCGAACGAGTAGCAATACACGTCCCAGGCAGATTTCCACGAGAGACCGATCAGTTTCACCCATCATTTTCCTCGATTCGTCGAAATTACACGCCGCTGTCCGGCCACTCGAGTCGTTAGCGGAGGCCGTGGCAGATTTGTTCCTGGCGGAAATTCGCGGCCATCGCGGAGAGTTTCTAGCGCCGCTGTACCGCCCGACACGGACACGTATCCGGGAAAATTTCCAACGCACAGGCTCTCCTAGGGGAATTTTATGAAGGGACGCAACAATGTTTGCACCGCGTGCTCGTATGGCCGTCAGGACACCTGTAACGTTATTACCCCGACACGTGTAATATATCAGCCGGGTGCATAATGCACAAGCAAGATCCTCGCGTCTTTCCGCTATGATGTGGCGCGGTTATGAGCTCGTGAAGCACGGGAGACGTTCAGAATTTCGCTGCAAATGGAAGGGAAGAATGATACGTGCCTGTTTTCCTCTGGAATAATTTTCAAACATTCAGCTGTGCGACAGTTACCATAGTAACACATTTTCTTCCATGGAAAATTCTCCTTTTCTTCTATTTCTCATCGGTAGTTTCGCTGTTCATTATCTAGATTGCGATCTTTATCGAAACTTGTAACGTGTTGAGAATTGTCTCGGACACCTTGCAAAGTAACGTTACATCCTGCCCTTTTCTCGGAACAAGCTGTAGCCGAAGCTCTTAATACGGAGGAACATATAACAGGAAGTTACCGTTGCTAAATACTGTTAAGAGGCAGCTCAAAAGAGAAAACAGAATTTCGTAAAATTCCAGGATAAATTCCTAACTGGAATTTCCACCGTGAACGCATCCTTAACCTAAAACTTGAGGCATTAGCGACGGAAGCATTCGGCAAAAGTTGCCCTAAACTTGCAATCACCTCTTAAGCAACCCCCCAAGTCCGCCGAATATTCGTCGATTAATCCGAACCGGTTTAAAGCGGGCAAACAATTATACACGGTGAAAATTAACCCGATTCTTCCACATAAATTCGCCCGATTTCCTCCTCGCCAATTAATTCGATCGATTTCCCTGCGTGGAACGTTTGTCAACCGCGTGTTACAACGGAAATTTCCAGAGCAGACAGAGGCCTGGAATAGACGCGTCTGACGGGGACACCGCAACGCCGCAGACGCTCGTGACAAATCTCGGCTGACTTGCAATTGTAATGTTTAATCAGACGTGTAATTATGTCTAGGCGCGGAGGGCGAATGCCACCGCACTCGCCGACCGAAGACGGATGAAATTTCCCTCGCACGCCTAGTCAAATATTCGCGGGGAACGTGATTACGCGATTTAACACGGTCCACGTCAGCCTTTACCTCTAACACGCTCACTTCCGGTCGCGTCTTCCCTTTTCCAGTAATGAAACGTTCACCGATTGCCCTGGAAATGTTTCTCCGCCAGCTTCGCTCAATATTTGAGTATCTAATTCAGATTTAATTGGTCAGCTTGTGAACTCGGGACTCTTTTACCATTTCTTTTCCAGCTACTTTACTCGATGGAATATATTTCGGAGTCAATTTGACGCTGGATACTTTTTTTAAAATTGAGGCTAGGTAGGAAAGTGACAGAGGATAGGCGAGAAGGAAAGGTTAGGTCGTTTCGTCCTGGGCCTCCTAGTGGACTCGTCAGTGAGGCTTTCTAGGAGACCCGTGCCTTAGACGCGCAAGGGACTGGAAGGACTCAGGTCAGAAGGTGTATATATACAAATAGGAGCCTTTACGAGGACTAGCGAGAACCTGTGGTTAGCCCCGTCCCTCTGGTGGCAGAGCGTAGAAGGGTCGCTACAGAATTTCTTAAATTCTTTATTTTGTGGAATATGTAGGAGGTTAATGACCTGAGCGGGCTGATCATATGGTTGAGCTTGTTTTGCTTAAATCCCTGCGATACAAATAGGCGAAACGGGAGGCGTGGCCTTCCGACGTTCGTTGTTATTGACCAAGAGTGAGCGTGTTTGTGCGAATGCAAGGGATGCGAGTTGTGAAGAGAGTGCGAGTGTGTTTGTGCTAAGAGAGTGAGAGAGAGTGCGAGCGCGGGTCGCGAAGACCTTATAAATAGGGAAAACAATAGCGAGATTCGTTCATTTTCCTGCGAAGCGATAAACAGTTACCAATTGTGTTTACCCTAATTATACAGCGTTGTTTGTTTTCTTTATCTCAATTATACTTCACCAATTTCTAATTGCATCTTGCATTCCGTTCCCTACAAATATTTTTCGGATAAATTGGACAATAAGGAGAAGCAACGTTGCCTGCCTTCACATGGGAAATTAACGTCAATTTACAGGGTTTAAATTCTCCCGAGGGGAGAAGATTGCAGAGGCGGCTTAGTCGAGCCGTCAAAAAATTCCAGCCCGTTTTATTTTGTCCTGTGATTTATTAGCGAACGAGCCGGGCGAGAATCTCGCCCAGGTGTTATTAGAAAAGTTTAAAAAAGTTCCGCAAGTTTATACGCGTTTTCTCACCGAAAGCCACCGGAAAGCCGCTTGAGAATTCGAGCTGTTTTAACAAGTTCGAGGACGAACCGGCGCGCGGAGAAGGAGCGGCGGTTCCGTGTGTTTTTTCAGTCGCGTCAAAACGAAGGCTACCCTCTAATTTAAATCGAGAACAGCCTGGAAGGCATCTCGTTAAGTTGTTTGGCTGTGGAAGCTGCTCCACAGGGAACAAGTTTTTCCCACTGGATTCTCGTTCGACCACCTTCATCCGGAACACACGTATTCGAATTGGGAAGAAAAACAGGCTACTGAGAAAGAAACGATAGAATTCATCTTTCCTCTTTTTCTGCGTGAAAGTTTGTGGTGTCGTATCGGTCCACGAACACGGGACTTGGATCACGACGAGTGGAACGACTTATACAGAGAGACTGGAGTACAAGTTTGTTTGTTTAATTGGTACAAGGTACAAGTCTCGGCTTGCGGTTCTGCGACAGGCTCGGCTGATCGTTTTGTTGTGTATATCGTTCGGTGTTCGAAGGAAGACTGCTTGAAATTTTGGAGGAGGGCGAGGAATGAGAGTTGGTGTAGACGGAGTTCATTTTTGGGGGTAGAATGTTGGAACGATAGAAATTCGGTGATTGGTCTTAGGATACTTTGTAAGAAGATGGAAGGTCGAGGTGGCTAGTTTAATAGGGGGGTGGGGAAAGGTGAGGACGGTAAAATAAACTTCTTAAACGTTTTTCTTTAACAGTCGTCTTTATCCTCTCAGGCCTCCACGAGGAAATGCCTCGTCCCGTTACTTTGTTTCCGTGTTCAGTGCAAACGCTCCCCTCGCGGCGACGATTTCACGGCGGTTGGTTAGAGTCTCGCTCTCGCCGTGACGCTTAACCCGGCCAAATAGCTTACACTAGGGTTTTGGAAAATCCAAGTAGGGAAGGAAATCGGACATCGGAGAAGGAAAAGACTAGTTTGCTAATTAGAAAATTGGTACAATGGATAGTAAAAACGTTTTACGGGGGGTACGCTCGTCTGACGGTCCCGTTAATCATCTGCGTCGTGGCTCTGTCAGGCCCGTTTTACGATTTTTAGAAACCATTGTTCCGTACGTGTTAGCACAATTTCAAAAAACTTTCGTTTAAAAACGTTTTACGGGGGGTACGCTCGTCTGACGGTCCCGTTAATCATCTGCGTCGTGGCTCTCTCAGGCCCGTTTTACGATTTTTAGAATCCATTGTTCCGTACGTGTTAGCACAATTTCAAAAAACTTTCGTTAAATGTATTATTTAATGAATATAAGCGGCGACTAAGGTACTCGGGTGTCCGTCTCGCTCGACGGCTATAACGAGAGTGTCCTCTCCGCGTCCTATCCTGCGTGGCTCCGAAAAACCGTTGGAGCCCCCTCGTTCGACTTTCCGGGGAAAGGGCTTAGTTTATGGCACCCTCAGGTACCCGCGCGGTTTCTGTTCCTGGGTGACAAAATCCAGGCCACCACTTCGCCGCCGAAATCTCGCACTCCTTACATACGGAACAAAGTTATCTATTCTCGTTGTTGGATTATTTGGACAACAATGTCTCCGCGTTATTTTAAACAAAGGCACTAAGACTTGCACCAGATGTGTCTGGTGTCCGTCTTCGAGTCACGCACTGCACAATGCGATACCATAATGTAAACAGTTCCTAGGTATAAGGGGATCCCAACTTTCTTTTTGGGTGCCCAGTGTAGTCGAATCACTTTAGACATTTATTTGTTGATAGTTTTTTCTTTACACTGTGGTTTTGCGAATATAAAGTGTACGGTCTAAACTGCCTTGTTATTCAATGCTGACTGACTTTCGTTCTTTTTCGAGGCTGCCTTTATATTGGGGTTTTTGGGAGTTGCGGGTGGGGGAATTTAGGAATGTGTAAGGATAATGATCAGGACTCGTTGGGATTGAGGGTTCGATGGTAAGGGAGAAGAATTGCAGGGACAATGGTTAGGTAATGAACTTAAGGATTCGGTACAAAAGAAATGGGTAGAGTGCATCAGTTTGAGGATCTGCCGGAGATAGGACAGGAATTCGCTGGGAAAGTGGAACACGCGCAGGTAGTTGTCAAAACGGTACTTGGGATAAGGATCTGTACGCATGGGAGTCAAGGGACAAAGGGATGAGGATTCGACACCAGTAACAGTCCTTTAGAACATTCAAATAAATAGCATATCACAAAATTAAAAGACTATTTCTTTTTCATAACTCATTTCCAATACCCGTTTTCCGACCTCGTGGAATTTTTCCGAAATTTTTAATATTACCTATACCTCAGGTTTACTCCTAGAGAAATTGAACGATCAATTTTTTTTGTGCTCGAATTGGATCGGACACTTTTATTCCTTGGACGCAGCGCAATCAAAGAGTTGTCGGCCTTCCAATTTCCGCGGCGAATTTCCTCGAGAAACGGCGCTTCTCGCGACGCTCGCGAGACCAATACGCGACGTCCTTTTTCCTATTCGTCCTCGCGGGACGAAACACTCGGAACTCCATCGGTGAGAGTTCCAACCTAGCTGGACACCGAAGATCACGATCGCCTAACTTTCTTCCCGGAATTTATTCCTCGAGTTTCTCAAACGATAACATTCCCCGCGCATTTCCAGGGGAAATTCCATCATTCGCCAAGATTTCTCGACGCGACAGAAAATTCTATTCCGGTGATCGATAACGCACGGTGTACAGAGAGAGAATAGTTTGAACAACTTACAGAAACTCGGGAGACACCAACTTACGACACGAAGAAAGTAAATCGAAGCTTACAGAGAACGTTCGTTTCAACTTTCAGAATTATACAACGCGTTCTGTAGTAATTTCTGCAGGAATTAAGAAAAAAAGGGGGAATCACAGAGTTTCTCTTTTGTCGGAGAAAAGTCACTTGGAATTCCATTCACACAGGTTAACAAGTGTTTCTTCCCGTCGATCACGATCGTTCTGCACGAGCACACGTCGAGTTATACCGAGCACTGGGCCGAGACGTTAGTTAAGACGATTCGCCGGGAACTTCTCCGATCGAGTTACCAGCACCGGCTCGATATTCCAGTTAATCGTAATTCTCTGGGGAAGTAGGAGCAGGCTGACTGATGGAAATTATGTTGCCAGATAATCGAACTTCAAAGGGCTGTAATATCGGTCCTAACTTCGTCCGGAGTTTCGTCGAACCTGTGTTACACGAGCAAGTTCGTCTATTTCTCTAATAAATAACGGAGAAATGACGTTATTCTTTTTTTTGCAAAATATTCTAATTGATTGTTAACCCTTTGGTGACCACTCAACTCGATCGAAAATTGATCTCAATTTAGTATCAATTACAGATTCGACGATCGATGGATAAAAAATAAATGGAGATTGTCGAGGAAATGTCGCAGTAACATCGATACTGCGTCGATTCGAAGGATTAAACGCCACGCAGAAATTAACAGATCGGTAGGGAATTTATATTTCAGTTAGGATACTGGATAAACTTGTTCGACTTGGCTGATGACCGCGAAGACGTATGACTACTTCCGTGGCAATCTGAGCGAATATAACTTCTCAGAGAGAGAGACCAAAGGGTAAATAAGACTCTTGGAAAACTGTGACAGAAATTCGACCAAAAATAAAACACTTCTTTTACATACATTTCTCGACGTTTAAAAAATACAGTAACAATTTCTATCAATTAAAAAAATTCAACTTACAATTTTCACAGTTCACATCATCGATGAAGCTCGATCGTTTCTTTATTTCACCACAAATCACTGTACATCTTTTCTCTAATCTAAATTAAAAAAATACGAAATCCGAGTTTAGTTCTACTATCAAACGAAAAAAGTGTATTCTTCCAAAGAAATTCGAATACTCGCTAATTCTCTCTCACAAAAGAAAATTGAATAATCAAAAATTCAAGAACATCGCTATTTCTCCATAACGAAGTATTGCACCGTGATTGTTCAACTTGGTTCGAAAGTTCCGCTCGGGACTTGCAACCCCGCCGCGACAGGGGACGTATCAAAGAAAATTGTTAAAGTTCGTTTAATTAAATAGACGAGATTTAACATGATTAATTAATCCGGGGGTAAAAGGAAGGGTTAAGTAAGTACGCAATTAGCTTTTTCCAGGAATCGATTACACCGTCGACAGTAGTCGACTCGCGAGAAAGGGCAAACCGACCGGATAACCGGAGCTTTAAATAAAGCTGCGTCATTTGGCGGCGGTGATCTACCGCGGTGCCCCAGCTCGGCTTTCATTTAATGGCGGGAAAGTGCGTCGCTAAGTGGCGGAGATCCTTCACTCCCCCGTACCCTCTAACATAAATGAGCCGTGACGATTTTATCAGCCCCGGATTATGCACACCGATTCGTCTGAATTCCTCGGCGACAGAAGCTCCCTATCACCTCTGCTCGCTGCAGAAACCGCGCCGTTGAAAGGGAAAAATAAACGTTATCTCGGTTGCTTAAATAGACTCGCGTTTTCCCTTCCTCGGCGTTTCGCTTCGTTCAAAGTGTACCGATATGATTTATCAGTTTCCGGGAGAAATGTTGAGTCGTTGAAAGTTTCGGGACAGGTAAGCGTGGAGGAAAGGGAGAAGTCAAAGTTGGGGGATGAAACGCGGGAAATTTGAAGCTTTTGGATTTTTCAGATTTTTTTCAATGCTTCAGATATACTTTATTTCTTTAGTTTTTTAAATTTCAGACTATAGTATTTTTACCGTATCAAATAATTATTTTCGGTGTATTAGAGGTAGGAATAAATTTTTTTACACTGGATTCACGTAATTGTATGACATTGTTGTAAGAACCAATTGGGGAAATAGAACTCTGAACTCTTGTACGAACGATTACACGAACTTTGAACCTCAGGACATTGGACTCGCACACATTTGTATTCTTGGTGCACAAAAAACTGTGTTGCAAATAAAGAATTATTTGCTAAATAATCAGGAACATTGTGGGAGCCAACAATACTAATGGGCCATTTCCCGCATGACTAAATAAATAAAAATAATCCACCGAAACGAAGCTTCCTCACGTTCCACAAACACCGCTAAACAACCCTCGTTGAAACCACAAATTGCAAAGTTACCTGTCGATTTCGCCCAAAATAGAGATCGAACGTGAACGAATAAGGAAACGGAAGTAGATTTTTGACGTTCGTCGTCGACCTGTCAGGTTGTCCCAAGCGAACAGTGACGAATTTGATTAAATAAAACCTGTCAAGCTGTCGGATATTCTGGCCGGCTTCCTTTTTCCTCTCTCTCTCTCCCACGTTGTCGCGGAAGTGTGCGCGAATGGGTGGAAAAAAAAAAAAAGGGAACGACGATGGACAGCGGAAACAATATAACCGAATTTCGACGATTCACCTTCGATGCAGCAGGAACTGGCCGGACGACGAGCCTCGCCGCTGAAAATTCAATTTTTAATTGTGTTCGATCTATTTGACCGAGCTTCCACCCGGTTTAATCTCGACACGCGCCTATGAATCCCGTCTGCCGTGCACCGCGAGAACGTACCGGTGAGAGAGTATTGATGACACGGGGAAAAACCTGCAACTGTTCGATCGTAAAATTGCGAACGAGAGAGGGACGAGTGTCCTTGTCCTCTGTGTCTTCTTCGTGACATGACAGTAAAAAGGGCACGGCGAGTGTACTTCATTTTGTTTCACGAGGCAGCCTTAAGTGTCCACCGGACGGAATTTCTTATTACCTTGGCACAAGCTGACCTTGATCTAAAATTAAAGCTCCGGACGATCGTCGAACTTTTACGTTTCGAGGGATCTCGAAATATCCTGTCGACAGATATCGAGCAATTTTTAAGCGGTAATTTTTCGAGTATCGGAGAGAAGAGAGTCTCTGCTAATTGGAAATTGTTACCTCGAATCGAGCAGAAGGAAATTTTTAAGCGGTAAATCTTCGAGTGTCTGAAAAAAGAGAGTCTCTGCTAATTGGAAATTGTTACTTCGAATCGAGCAGAAGGAAGTGTTACAGGTTTGTGCTGAAATATCGAGGGATTTGTAAATATTAAGTAAGTTCTGAATTGTGCAAAGTGATGCACGCATGTCTGAAATAACAATAGCGGAATGCAATATTGAAGTTTCAAACGGCAGACCACTTAACGGCCATTTCATTCCATCCGTTTCGTGGAAACTTTACGAGCCCGGTAAATTGGTAAGAGGATTTTCTCCGTTTATTCTACACGTGACGAGCCTCGCGAAATCCGCAACACTTGAAACGTACTCGAGCGAAACTGTTTCGACGGCAGTGACACGTTTCCATTAATTCGCAGTCATCTTTCACGGGAAGTGTCTTCCGTTTCGAACCGGCGGAACGTCAGAATCCCTGCCTCGAGGCTCTCGTCTTTCCGTTGGTCATCAATTTTTAATCGCTCCTCCTCCGGATCCCGATAACTCATCAGCGGATAACTGCGAAACTTTTCCAATACCCTTTACATCCCACAATACGGCGATAAATCATCCATCCGGTGAAAAATTCCACGCTGTTACAGCGGAGAAATTGAGGTGAATGGAGAAAACGGTGTTGTTAGGGGAGGAAATAGGTTGAAAAGTGGGGAGAAATCTGTTAATTCTTCCGGTAGCCGCGATTACTTCATTTTCCACGATCTTTGTAAATGGAGATTGAAAAATTCTTTCAGATTTACTGGACGATGTTTGAATTTTAGGGGATGATTGGTTTGGAAGATTTTTAGACACCGATACATATGCGTACGTTTAAGTTTTTCAAAAATTCCAATATTTCCGATAGAGAAAATATGAGAAACGTAAATTCAAGGAAAGCATTTCAACGTGAATATAAATGTAACTAAATAAAAAATTAGATAATTTTTATTGTAATTTTAAGAAAATTGTCTCCGAAGAGGTTAACAGCTGTGTTAAAAGTTTGCAATTTATTTCTCGTTAGAGGAATTTCACGAGCAATCGGGTAATGACGAGACGCGTTCGATACCACTGTCTCGGTTTCTGCGGCAGAAGACATTGTAACGAGCTCGTTCCATTAGAAGAACGCCTGGCTGGGGGCGAATTCTTTCTTCGAGGCGTCGTTGATCGCGAACTTTCACAGAGCCGCTCGTGATTAACAATCTCCGCTCCGCGACGGAGTTGCGAGAAGTATCCCTTTTTTTTGCCCCCGGTCTTCTTTTCACCGTAAGTGTCATCCTGGGTTTCTTGATTACGCGCAGCTGCCACGTTAGAAAAATGGAGCAACGATGTTCGAGCTTTCGTTGCTTCCGCCGCTGCACACAAATCTTCCCTGCCCTATTCTTTCAGGCCTCAATGTCCGTACTTTGATTACTTAAATATTACCTAACTGATAATCAGCAAATTCGAAATACCACATTTTCTGATATTTAATCAATTTGAAATGATTTCAACGATAACTAGAAAATTTACAGATTTAATTCATTGGGATCTTGTATAAAATACTCTATTTTTTGGTATTTCAATGTCCGAATTGTAAAAATTAGCTAACTGACAATTAGAAAATTTGAAACACGATAATTTCCAAAATTTAATGTATCAAAAATGATTTCAACGATAATTAGAAAATTCCCAGATTTAATTTATTGGAATCTTGCATAAAGTATTCTGTTCTTTCGGATTTCAATGTCCAAATAGTAAAAATTACTAAACTAACGATAAAAAAATTCGAAATACCGCAATTTCTAAAATTTAATCCATCAAAAGTCACTTCAACGATACCCAGAAAATTCACAGATTCAACTCACTGAGATCTCACACTTTTCCGCGTACAAAATATCCGACTTCCCTGTGCAAACTCTAAAAATTGCCCAACGAACACCAAAAAATTCGAAACCCCACAATGTCTAAAATTTAATCAATCAAAAGTCACTTCAACGATACCCAGAAAATTCACAGATTCAACTCACTGAGATCTCACACTTTTCCGCGTACAAAATATCCGACTTCCCTGTGCAAACTCTAAAAATTGCCCAACGAACACCAAAAAATTCGAAACCCCACAATGTCTAAAATTTAATCAATCAAAAGTCACTTCAACGATACCCAGAAAATTCACAGATTCAACTCACTGAGATCTCACACTTTTCCGCGTACAAAATATCCGACTTCCCTGTGCAAACTCTAAAAATTGCCCAACGAACGCCAAAAAAATTCAAAACCCAGCAATTTCTAAAATTCAATCAATCAAAAGTCACCTCAACGATGCCCATAAAATTCCCAGATTCAACTCACTGAGACTTCACATAAACTACCCTAATTCAAACATCCTCACCCCGATTCATTTTCCCTGCTCCACCCATGCACACTTACACACCCACTAATCCCACGAAACCCACCCTGACAATTTTACCTTCTCCAACGACCTTCTGCAAACACACTCGAGCCAGCGAAACAATCAAAACCGTGGAGCACGTGAATTCGACACGTAGGCGTCGTCGCCACGGTTCAAAACTGAAACGCGAAGAGGGGCGTCGGCGTTTAACATCCCCTAATCCGATCCCCCTTAATCCTATTTGCCTACACGGCGCGAGCGGACGAGTTTGTCGTTCAGGTTTCAGAGAGAGAGAGAAGGGTGGGGTAGACGAGCACGTTAGAAACGTCTCGTCGCTAACGTCGTTTTAACGATTCATAAATTTGCAACGTTCTGGTGGAAGCCAGGAGCGGACCGGACCGGATCCATGCACGGAGAGGCTCGTTTCTACGAAAGTTCCGGCAAATCTGGGTCAGCTGGGCGGCGCGCGGCGTGCACCAGGTTTCAGGATATTCCAGGATTAAAGCAAGGATCGATCCTCGAACGCGGATACTCGCCGCGTTGGATTACGTTAACACACGCCGACGGAATGAATAATTCACACGCATCCTCGTTTCACGCTCGATAACGTTTATACCAGTCGTTCCCTTCGTTCTCCTCGTTCGTCCGTCGGAGGAAAGTATCGTTGTTTCAACCCTTTAGCTTGCGGTTTTTACCGAGTCCGGGAGAATCGTTGAATTGGCTTTATCTCTGAGATATGAGGGGTTCTTTTTATTATTGCGAAATAGAGAATCTTCGTAAATTTTGTCTTCCGTTTAAGAGGTTTCGTTCATTTCTTTTCTTCTTTTTAGGATCTTTGGAATTGTGGGAATTACTGGTAATTAATTAGTAAGGGAGATTTAACTGAAAGTGTCAAACAGAATTAAACGACTTCGTAGGTAAGAAGGATGTGAGATTGTAGCGAGACTAAGAATTAAGAAGAATTGGTTCAGAAATATTATGCACCCTCGATTCTTCCGAGAGAAGAACGATAAATGAATGAAAATTAATATTGGAACGATTGTGAAGTTTCAGTTCACCAGATATCACTTCATTTCGAATCAAGTTCACCTTGGGAATCCTCATTTTAGAATCTGCACCGTCTGTTTGGTCGCGTCACAGCGTCGACGTTAGAATTTGCGACGGTTTGATGACGCGGACTTCGAACTGTTAATTTTGCAATCTTCAGTGAAGTCTTTCGACGGATGCGATGGATACGTAGTGGACTGTATTGAATTTTGAGTAATCACACAATGTTGAACAACGATATACTTGTATTTAAAATAGTTAACCAGATATGTTACAATAATAGTGTCTGTATCGAATGTGTATGCTAATGTGTAAGTGACTGTTGGTGCTTGTAATAATAAAATCGAAGTGTCTGTGCGTGCTATTTTATCAACTTGCTGTGTGCTTCTATTCGCTGTTTAAATGTGTAGTGGAGGTGGTTGAAGAGTGTTGATTGGATTTTTGTGAGTATTCCGGGGGTGACTGTCGTGTCGAGAGGGTGGGGGTATTGTTGTTAAATATTTGTTGTATTGTAGGGTCGAGTCCTGGTTCATCTGGTCGGTCGGCAGGCTGCCGCTTCTGGTGGCCAGATGAGAGGGTTTCCTAAATAATTGTAAATTTGCGAGCCGTGTCGCCTAAACCTTCGCCTTGAACAGATTTAGGTTTTTACAACCGAACAATCTCTATGCAGACTTTGTGTATCATCTAGAGATTACAGACGTCACGTTCTTTTCTTCTCGTTCAAACGCTGTACACTGTATGGCAAATGTAGTTGCAACTTATTACACAATTTCAAGAGATCCGTCATCCGTGCTTTGAACCGGTAATGCTCATTTATTATTTCGCATCAAAGGATTATTCTACCCGTGTATTTAAATAAATTAAATCAGAACGGAATAAGGCGCCTCGTAAATTACGACAAAACCCTAACAAGAGTAGTATTACATCCTGAAACCCAGTCGAAAATGATCAAACTCAGGAATTAAAGGAACACTTGTATCATCTCATATTAAATACTAAACGAGAAGAATCGCTATTTTTACTCGTCGGAAAACAGACAGAGCTAAGAATCTTTTCTTCGTAACTGTAATTGCAGCAATCATGTCTCGTTCCCGATTAATTTCAGGGACGGGAATTGATGAAACCAGGCGGGGAAGGAGGGGGGGAAAAAGGGCAAGAGGAAGCGAACAGACAGCGTCCAAAATGAAGTTCTTAATTAAACAACCTTGGACTTCGAAGCTGGCTTCCGTTTGGAAGAAAGAGGGTGGAGGACCAGTTCTCCTGGAACAAGAGACCAGACCGAAATTCACACTGCGGAAGGATCTAATTCCGTCCGCGCCGTTCCTGCACGTGTAACCGTCTCCGCAGACGCGTTCCGCGCAAGGATAATGAATATATCGCGCCCTCCAGGCCACGGGAAAAAAGCTTTCTCCTAACTATCGCGCAAGCTTCGTAACGCGACTTTGTTCTTTATCCGGTGATGAAAATCCTCGTAAAATTCTACCTCTTTCCACGTGGAAACCTCTCAGCATGTGAAATTATTCGTACGCGAATTAACGATAAACATCCGACGTTGTCTCTTTTCATCGGTGCGAATTAATCTCGCGCTTTTGAGCGTCGTTCGCGTAGAAAAATTAATCCGACTGGATATATACGTACGACGAATTATCGTCGCGTTCGGACTTTCATATCCAAACGATAACGCGATCTGAATAAACGGGAAATATTCCGACGGTTAAAGCAAACTCTGTCGCTAAATTAGGAAATTAACGATCAGAATATTGGTGATTTCTTTTTGTGGAAATATTGCGGGAGCGGGAGGATGTTTGAGACGACAGTTGCGTGAATAAAGGATGCTTAAGATAGAGAGGTAGAGGAAGAGAAAGAAGAGTGTTTGGGACATCACTGTGGGAATTGAAGTTTCGTGTGAATATTTTTAACTATTCAGAGCATTATTTAGAATACTATTCAGAGTTCTTCAAGTGTTACCGAAGAATGTTTGTGCTGGAGCGATAGAAATGTGAACGAAGTACAGTACTGCCCTTAACGCTTAAGTAGGGAGGTGACTTCTGCGAATTTAACTAAATTAAAGAGAGGAGATGTGTCTGACAACGAGCGGGATACCGATATATCAAGTGTCAGTTGTTCACATTCAGGAGTCGAACTCCACTCCGAAGTCCCATTTCCAAGAATTGCTGGGGATAGCGACGGACGCTTAAGTGAGCAAAAATGCGGACGCTTATGTGTGCACTACTGTATTTAGTCTAAAATATTAGAGATTCGGAGGAAGAGTCCTTGAGAATATCGTGAAAACGAAGGATACATGGTCACCCAAGGATTTAGTCTGAAATATCAGAGATGCGGAGGAAGCAAATTTGATACAGAATCCTTGAGAATGAGGGACGCATGGTCACCCAAGGATTTTCGCGAACGTGTCCAAATGTCAATTAAGAACGTCTACACAGGGTGAAAGGAAGGGAGAAACAGGGAGAACGTGCAGATGCGAGAACAAACGAGGGTGAAAGAGACGTGTGCGGGCATTTTTGAGCGAGGGTCAAAGCGAGAATACAGAGCATGTATTCTGAGAGAAATTTAGAAACTTTGCAACCGCAGTTACAAACGTAGTTACTTAAACATACACATTTCTCCGTTAATTTCGTAAAATTATTCGGTAAAACCTCGTCCGTTCCAATTGCACGATTCTACTTCCGCATCGGGCGCGTGCACAGAGGTAAGAGAAACATTAGAGAACGAGGGCGGACCACGGGAGAAATAATCGTCGGTGCGCAAAAAGGAAAGAGCGTTCCTTGGGTAGTGACGCAGCGTTTCCGGTGTCGCGTAAAAATTCTGAACGCGAAGCGACTGCAGTTCAATTTGCACTCGCGACGCTCGCCCGTTGTTTGCGTTACACGCTCCCTAATTAAAGGTGATATTTGAGTTTGTCCTTTGTGCCGAGTTTCGTCTTACCTTGGAAATGGGAGAAGCGAAGGTCTAAAGAAAACTAATTTCACCGGGAGGCCTGGTAACGCGCGTGCAAACGCTTATTTATTTTTACAACCGTGTACACACCGCGCACAACTTCGAACTAAATTCTAACCGAAGGAAAATCAAACGAAGAAGGTACACGCAAATATTTCTATTCCTCGCTGTTCTCCGTGGAGAGCGATACACTTTCCAGCGTCTCATTTTGCGGAGGAACACGGGGAAGATACATGTGTTTGAATTTGATGAAAATTTAGTCAAGGTTTGCATGAGATTGCGGCTGGCTCGTGTTGAACGAAGATTAATTTCCATATACAGGGTGCTTTTAAGATTGACTCGTTGATTAAACTTGTTTACTCTGGCCGGGAATATTAATGAATGGACGTCGACTATCTTGTCGGTAGTAGTAATGGGAGAATGTTTAAAGTCGTGTCGGGGATTAACGAAGAAACTTCACTCGCCGAATCTCAACGTACACGACCCGTATTCGAAAAATAGATTCACAATTTTCTGTTGAAAGAGAGGGCAACAAATACCCTCGAAATTGCAGGAAAAATTCGTGAGAAAATTCGGAAGAAGACGAAGCAAAATAGTCCCTTTAATCACAATTCACGGCGAATTTCACGGAGATAAAGTCTGGAAAGTTGGTAGGGAACGGTCGGCGGTAGTATCGAAATTAGAAAGCAGGTGGATGCAGTGGGAACGCGACACGATTCCTGGGAACTTTGGTCCTCGGATGGTGGACGGGTCCCGCTGGAACGCGACGAATGCATACAGCCAAGTTTGACGGTGCATTTACGGGAA
>NW_017100190.1:4470881-4485398 GCF_001263275.1 Habropoda laboriosa | reverse complement strand
CGGGCAAAGAGCTGAAAGTTTCTCACGTGCGTGTTTTATGGTGGATATCGAGGGGGCGGCCGGAGTTCGAGCGCCTCCAGGAGCTGGCTTTTTGTCGAGCGAATAACGATAGAGCCGCTTTTATTCTCGCACGGTCCTCACGTACGTCTTTCTCCCTTTATTCCCGCGGCGAAGTGTCTTAGAAACTTTCCGACTTCCACGGGATTCGTTCGTGCCGAGTGCACGGACCCCCGGATCATCGCGAATTTATGAACGCGTTTCAACCACTCGATACCGGATCAAAGCTGCCGTGCTTCTGTTTCCAAGTGTGTCATCGGGGACGACTAATTTTTGCTTCGATATTAGTGAGCAGACAGTTGATTTGGTATAACTTTGAAACATTTCTGTTGTATCCTTCATTTTCTACTGGTCGTAGCTCAATGTTCCAGTGGCCAATTGTATCTCAAGCTGTGAGAATAAGAGTCCCAGAGTCAGTTGACAAATCTGTGTAATTAATAAATTAACGCAACACCAAAATTTCTCGGCTCTGGAACATTAATTTGTAACAGAGATAGCTTGCAAGGATCTGGAACACTAATTTGTAACAGAGAATGGTATTGTAAATCTTTGCACCTAAGATTTCTCTCGAAACAGTCCTTCAAAACAGACTACCGAATAAAATACCGAAAGTGCACGTAACAAGTGTGGAGAACGTAGCCCGAAGTACAGGGTTAAGCGGTTAAGCATCCCAAACGACGCGTCAACTAAGGCAAACGACCATAATTAACACTCCCAGAGCGATCATTCGTTGTCCGTGATCGTCCGATCGTTTATTAATCCAAGCTTGCCCGTCCATTAAAATCATTCCAGTCGATTCCTCGTTAAGTTTACACGTGACTGGGAAGTCGATGAGACCAACGAAGCTGCGGTTCTCGGTCCCACGGACGCGAATTCAACTATGAAACGATCCTCGAGTGGCATCCAACCTGCGACGTTTCCATCGATGTTCACACCGTGGAAAACTCTTCCGACACACAATCTAACCGCTACCCTCTCGTCTCTCGTCATCTAATTACACCGGAAACTACACAGAGGAGGCAAGGAGAGTAACGGCGTTGAAAGCAACATGGGGAGAAGAAATTCGTTCAGCGTAAAAACGTCGGTCTTTCCGGTGGACGTACTTTGAAAAAACTTGCTTTGACTTGGTGGCGAAGTTCGCTAATTCCCAGAGACGAGACCTCGAAACGTCATTATCGAAGTTACCTCACGGACAGGTGGAGCGAGAGAGCGAGGCACGGCTGTGCGCCTAAGTTTCCGCCGGAGCTTCTGTAATTGGTAGTGGCAGAGACAGAAGGGGCTGCGGGGACGCAGCCATTTGCCCAACTATTGTGTAACACCGGGACTCGCCATATTAATCCAATGTATCTCAATGTGTAACGTGCTGATAATCGTGCTCGAGATCCGGCGCCTCGTCGCGGAATTGTTCGCGAGTACTGGATCGATGCGAGGCTGGAGAAATTCGAATTACCGTTTGACGAACCTGGGTTCACGTGTAGCTTCCCTGCGGTTTTACTCCCGTTTAAGAGGTTTTGAAATAGCAAACATGAGCCTTTTGGCACGCGAATATCTTGTAAAGAGGTGAAAAAATTGTTGAACGTTTGTAAGTCTAAGAGAGCAAGATTTTTGAGGTTGTGAATTACAGAAGGTCTGCGCTCTAATTTCGCGATGTTCATACTTCCGTGTCTCGTACAATACTGATCGCTGTTTTGAACGAGTTAGAGGTGAAACGAGAGCGCGCTTTTAGGCACTCCGGCTGAATCGCTATAACTCTTGTATAAATGAATATTTCAATGCGAAAAAAATCCTGTGCATTCGAGAAATATGCTTTAGAAAAGCTGCAAAGTTTCAGATTAATTCGTCTGATAGATTTCGTTTAAAAAATTCAAAAATATTTGCTAACTTTTCGGCCGTCACAATAGGAAAACCGAGAGTCTGCATTAAATAGAAAGTTTCCCACGTTAAACTTCGCATCCCAAATTTGCACCTTTCGATCAATTTTATCATCTTCCCATCGTTTTCCCTGCACTGTCATCGACATCGAGAACGCCGAACTAATCTTTCGTAATGGTGCTCGGACAATGCGCGAAGTGAACCTAAACTAGTCGATTGGACGTTCTTCTGGCCGCGAGTGGACCTGGGTGAAAAACAGAAGGGCTGGTATGTAACGTTGGAAATAGATCGAGAAGGCGGAACGAATTTCTCCGGCGTTTCGTTGGAAAAGTACCGATGATCGCGGGAACGCAATCTATCACGTCGCTCTCAGAGCGCGAATCTACCTCCACTTTCGCTGTTTTTCAGCGGATCGACCGGCAAACGGCACCGACCGACTTTCATCACCGGGACCAATGTTTTGCGGCTTTCCCGGGCTCGTCCACCCGCGACCCGACTACTCTCCGCGTGTAAACGCCAGGGTAAAAGCCGCGGTTTCAAGTTTAACGACTTCTCGGTGCTCGTTGCCGAATAATTCCACGGATACGGTGTTCTAAATCTAAGCGTTCTGCGGTTAGGAATCGGCCACGAGCTGGAAACTTGGACCATTTGCGATTTTGAACGGTGAAAAGAAATGTTCCATGCGCGTTGCTGAAATTTTTCAGAAATATCGTCAATCTTCGAGGGGGGGAAATTGAAGTGAACGTTCGAAATTTCTTCCAAGTAGGAAAATCTGAATAATCGGGAAAAATCAGGAACACCTTGAACAACGGGGCTGAACTGGCGTGAAAGGGAAAATAGCTTGGCTTAGACGAGCGTATCTTGACGCGAACGGTCGAAACAAAAAGCTGACCTATTTGAATTTTTGGAAAAAGCAGCGCCGTCGACGAGAAAACCGCTGAATCCCTGTATTCCTCCAGGCTAAACGAAACACCGGCCCTTCTGTCGGCTGCCGCAACGTTTTCCCTCCTTTTTCCCCTCGTGTTTTAATAATATTGCACGCGAGATAAGCTGCACGAATACTTTTAGGTATAAAAACAGGGAGAAACTTTTAATATTCTGTTTTCATTCCGAATTGATCCTAACTTTTAGTTTATCTCATTCGAGATTGATCGTAAAACTTCTAGTTTACGAAATATTTTCAATTTTTCCTTTCTTCGCATACGTGTTTTAATAATATTGCACGCGAGATAAGCTGCACGAATACTTTTAGGTATAAAAACAGGGATAAACTTTTAATATTCTGTTTTCATTCCGAATTGATCCTAACTTTTAGTTTATCTCATTCGAGATTGATCGTAAAACTTCAATATTTTCAATTTTTCCTTTCTTCGCATATTAAAACACGAACATTTCTGTATTCCTGTGGTCGAAAGATTAGGTATTCATCGAAAGATCGCACGATCTGGCGAGGAAACCTTCGAGACACAGATTTCATTCTCTGACTGTCTTGTGCTTAATAAATGTGTGGGCCGCGCTCCAACGGAATCTCGGAACTTGTTATTAAAATACACGCAGCGCGGAAAAGTTTAATGAAGCTTCCTCTATATGGAAATTCATGCGGGAAAATGCTTCGGGTAAAAGTTGCCGCGAATACACGAATACCACGAATGGTTTCATATTAAAACGGGTATGTACAAATTTTTTCGGCCAGCTGCCCTTCGCGCTGCACGCTCGATAAGATTTCACCAATATCACACGGCGGAATCCATGAATACTCTATTCTACAAATATGCAACCTGACTTGACCGAACTTCGCCAGCATTTTATCTAACGAAAAAAGAAACAGAAAATTCAACCTTACGATTTTCATTTAAGCACAATTCAAGGCTGAACCTTTTCATTTTCTATCCGCTAGCCAAATGAAAATTTACTCCTCGCAGTATGTTGATTTGTATTAATGTAGCCCGTGTGTGCTGTCGCACTGAGCCGACTGATTAAAAATGGACAAATGCGTGTTGCCTTTCTAACTTTGTGTAAGCTTTTATTGTATGTAAAAACTAAGTGACTAGTTTGACTGATAGATGTTGTTGCTCTGATGGTTGTAATGATTCTCACTTCTCGAGAGCTCGTCTTCGCCCTCGAGAGCGGTGGTTCTTGAAGAATACGCTGATTGGTGAATATTTTCTAGTATTCATCGCCAATCAACGTGCCTAATTTTCTCACCAACTCCTTCGTGCGCCCTTAGCGCGCTTTACCCGGGTGGAGTGGGAGAAGATCCCAAAGGGGAACCTAATGTTTATAATAATTCGGGAAATTCCTCCGGGTGACTCATCGGCCAGCGGACCGTTACAGACAATTGTACCCTTCGGAAAGCCCGTGGTCTATAGCATGTTCACTATAGCATGTGCTCGAAAAGCACAAGCGGCAAAAAACTCTAATTAAGTGATTCTACCGGCCTTCGCTAGGATGGACGTTAAAGCATAAAATAGTAAAGTAAATCCTAATCTCAAAAACAGCCTGTAGGTGCGATCGTGCCATAAACCTTTGCTGAATGAAACCTAACACAGTAATTGGTTACTTTTCGCGCGTTCCTTAGACGCAAAATTAATTTCACACGAGGTAGCTGAATAAAATATCGGAGAGAAGAGGATTCTTTGATTTCTGACGTTCAATCTCCACTGAAAAATTCTACAATTTTCCCCGCTGAATTCTGCGAGATTAACGACACACGTCGAAAATTAAAACTTCTCTCGCCATAAATTCCAGGGGACGATGGTTGCTTTAAAAATTCACGCTACAGCAACCCAGTTTCCCGGCAAGACACCGTAACGACAAAATTCCTCGCGCATCCAGCTAAGAAAGTTAAACTTCCACTTCGCGGTTATTCGGAGCATTTTTCAAGCTAACAATACACTTTATCCAAGTGTCATTATTCAACTGGATGAAACGTCAAACGTCTCAATCTCCCATTCATCATCCGCGAGCTCGCGTTTCTCGCCTCGGAATTCATCCAGCTGGCCCGGTACACACGGCTAACAATACAATTCTATTCCTGTGGAACGGAGAGAAAGAGAGGTGTGGCCGAAGTCTCTCGGGAAAATTTCAAGCGGGTAACCGAGCGGACACGGTACCCTTCAGAAAGATGCGGAGAGAGATAAGCTTATCAAGGAAGGCGAGGCTGGAAATATCTGCAGCTGACTGCGGTTCTGGCGGTCTTATCCGCCGTGAAAGCCGCTGGCCACCGGTTGCAGCGGCGAATAAAACCGGCGTTTCATAGCGTAGCCTCCGGCCGGCAAAAACAGGATATAGCGACCGACGGTTTACAACCGTGAGACTTCCGGGACCACACGACATCCGGCGCGAGTGTCTCGTGAGCCGTGGCCCAGCTCTAAACGTCCCCGCATCTGCATGGCGGAGAGAAACACACTCGGAGTTGAATAAAGTGTACGTCTACGCGTTCTGTGACAATCGGGAGTTCCGAGAGTTGATTCTGATTGTCGGCGAAGCGTGTTAGACAGTTGTAAAGGAGTACGTTGGGAGTGAGAAAGCATATTTCACACGCATTTTCTTTTTTTTTATCGAGAATAGTCCTTGTCGAAGAGGTGGAAACTTTTGGAAGTGGTGGGTGTTCGGCCTTCACAGGCACGGTTTATGGCACGATCGAACGGCAACGGTTATTTTTGAGTACAGAATTTCGTTTACTGCTTGTACGTGTCTAATTACAACCTGGCGAGGGTCATTAGAATTGCTTGTTGGATTTTTAGTCATTTCTGTCCCTCGCGCTCAGTAGCCTAAGAGCATGCCATAAACCACGAATTTCCGAACGGCACGCTTGCCGATGAGTCACCCGGAGGAAATTCCAGCTTTTTGAGACTTTCCGCCCACCCCACGCGGCTGTCTCCCACCCTTCCAAGGTGACAGCGCGCTAAGGGTGCACCGGAAGGGCGGTGAAGACGCTATTAGACACCGTGATTGGTGAATGTAAACTATTTAACCAATCAGCGTGCTCTAACTAAAAACTCTCCCACGGACGTCCGAGGGACGACGTCGAGATTTGCATTCGTCCAACAAACACCAAGGAGCAACCAGCTCAAATTGTAACGACTTCACTGGTCCCAGTATAACTGGGTGGTCCTTCGAGGAGGTTTTGAATTAAAGTTGGCACACTACGTGCAAGTACCAACCAAGCTCGAAAGTTGATTTTAAAACAATCACGGGCATTAACAGTGGGGATGGAGAATATATTTTTTGGAATATTTTTGGGACATTGTGAGTTAGGGAACGATTTCTTTCTTTTGAGAATTGTGTGTAGTTTGGTGATTGTAGGAGGTCTAACATTGTGTGTCCTTTGCTTTTCAGTTTTTTTTTTTTTTTTTTTTAATTAAATTAGGGTGGAGTGAATTTAGCGTACTTTTTTTGGTAATACGAATAACATGCTAGGAATTTCTGAGAGTACGTTAACTGCAGGAAAGTTTGCCCCTTCAATTACACCTCTGTTCGCCGCCACGCGAGCACTCTCTAAATCATGATAATTATCGGAACGAAATTACGGGAGTTAACAGCTCCCACGGTGTTCAGAGAAAAGTTGGCTAATCAAATAAATAGCTCGGTGCATTGCTCTTCTATCTGCGTGGGCCAGCCGTGTTTTCTTCCACTCTTATGGAAATTAGAAAAAGTTCTGAAGAGTTTTCAAGTGATCCGCGAGATCGTTACTCGTTCTGGATAATTCCAGGTATTTTATTGTATCTCTTTTTTTTAATTTAGGTAGCTGAATAAAACTTTCGAGAGGAGAGACTTTCTTTCCACAGAAATTCACTGTTCGTCTGTCGCGAACCCTCGAGACGAAGATTATTTAAAAAATCCTCATTTTGATGCCAAGAAATTTTCAACTCATTTTATAATTACCAGACAAACGACAGGTTAAAACCTCGTACCCTTTTCGAAAGAAACTTCTGTCTCAGCGTGAAAAGATGCTTCGTAAAATTCGCCTAAATTCCAGAGGGAGGAGCTTGCGCGGTTAATTCAAGGATTCCATCATCATCCGTTCCGGACGGTATAACTAGAAGAAACGCGAGTGTATACGCGATGTACAAGGAAACGCACTGGCTTCTTCTCTTCTTTATTCCATTATTCGTCCCTCGACTGCTCTAGGAAGAGAAGTAGAATGGCCGTGATAAGTCCTTTCAGCGGTTGCCCCGAAGCGTCGTCTTCGCCATTATTCCAACAACATTACAGCGACGAGCGGCGTCTTAAAGAGTCTCGTAAATACGCGGCTGCCTGGTATAAATTTCCATTTATCCGCGAGCGCTAACGCCCGTAGACAGGATTCTGTTGTTTCTTCCCGAAAATCTCTTTGATCGACGCTTCTCGCCTTTTTAGAAACCGAACTTGCAGGAAGACTTCTTTTCTGTTGTGGAAATTCCCGAGGACGACTAATTAAATATTAGATTAGTGTTCTTGTGAAGGTTCGAATAAAGAATTCCTGGGATACCTTAGGAAATGAAATTAAAATTTTAAAGGACCACTGTGTTCCTAAAATTAATTAACATTTTCTGTCGAAGCTCTGCCTTTTCAATTTTCGTTTCTACTACTGATAGCTCCTTGTAAAATTTTGAAGGCCCACCGTGTCTCTGAAATTAATTAACATTTTCTGTCGAAGCTCTGATCTCTCAATTTTGATTTCCACTACTGATAGCTTTTTGTAAAACAGTCTATCTTATTAAGGAGGATAGTTGAAGGAAAGACAAAGCAGTTTAAAGTTAGCAAGCTTGCAAATCGCGTGGATCTTGGACACACTTCTAATCACACACCTCGCAGCTTATTCCGCGAAAGAACACTCGATTAATCCTCGGTAAAAGTAGCAGATATCTCTAGAATATTCAAAAGAAAACGCACGAACTCTACGAGCGGTTTTTAACAGCATAAAGGATCGTTTAGAAGTTACCTAACCCAGATCGAGCAACTTTCCGATTATAAATTTCCACGGGAGGAAGGGCGGTAACGGCGACAGCGAGACCGGTAATTTCGTCGACCGAAAACGCCTCCATTGTGCCTCTGAACCTGGCCTTATTTTATGACGCCCTAGCCTTCCCGCGACGCGCGCTGAAAGCTTCGTCCTGTATTTTCTGCTATGCACTCGTTTACAATTAGGATCTGGCCGACGGGTGGCTGGCGCACCGAAAACGCCGCTTGTAATTTCAAGGTTTTAAGCAAGAGTGGATGGAGAGAGAGAGAGAGAGAGAGAGAGAGAGAGAGAGAGAAGGTGGCGTGGAAGGTGCACGGGGCACCCGGTATAATGAGCTCGTCAGATGAATTGGACTATTCTCGAGCAGCCTCGCGCGTCCTCTCCTCTTCCGTCCCACTTTAAGGAACGCTGCGTCTTATTTTCAAATTTTCCACCTGCAGTCTCTTCTTGCTAATCGCTGCACCAAAGCCCGATTTCACAAGCCACATGATTTTTGCTCCTTCCTTTTTTCTTCTCTTTTTTCCGAGGCTCTTTATCTGCAGCCATCTCGAGTGGCTGCTGGGAACGGAAGGTTTGTTGAATTGGAGGCGTTTCCGGCTGGGTGTTTTCGAGAAAATCGTCCTAAGTTGGCTCGTTCTGGCGTTGGAATTACTCGACCGTAGTTTCGCCAGCATTTTCGAGCTGAGAATTAGGTGGGAATCACACTTCGGCATTCTAATACAATTTCTAAAATGAACTTCCGCGAAAATGTGGTTGAAAACCGCAGGATCAAAAATCTGTGGTTACATTCTCGCGTTGCATCGTCGTAAACACTCGAGGAGAAGAAAAGGCGTGATTCAGTGGTCTCTCGAGGAGTTCCGCGCGGAAGTAATGAAAGAGCCGAACCGCGAGAAAGGCGTGGAAGAAGGACGGCGTCGGGAAGCAAAGGATGTAAGTCGCGTCGCGTTATAACATCCCTCCTCCCTCGGGGATTTATCGCGGCTTTTTTCTCGTAATGTGCCACTTAGCAGGTAGCAATACTAGTTTAGTTGCGTCGCGAGGCAGGGAGAAACGCGGCGCTATTTTTCTCGCGGCGCGGCAGCGTGAACGTAAAAGCAACGAGGACGACGAGGACATAGACGGGGACTGCTGGGAAACGTTTTATGCTTCATAAGTGCGAGGACCAACGGAATTTATTGCCACAGACCGTGGACCGCCTATAAACCACGCTCCTCTCTCGATATCGACGACATCGCAGTAAACGCGGAAATTACCTACGCTCCTCGAGTCACCTTTGCCCGTCGAGCGGACAGATGTTCCTCGAGTCTTGACCAGACGCCTGCTCTCGTGAGCCGTGAGCCTTTTAGAGATGTCTGTTTTGCCGGGAAAGCTCGATCGGCGCGATTTTATTAAGGTTCAAGTGGAAGTGGCAGGAGGAGCTAGTAGTACGAGTCGGGCGTAGTCAGACATCGTCGAGTCTGCACGAACTGGACGGTATTCTAAGTTAGGCTGTTTAGTAAGATATTTTTGAATTAGAAGAATTTTTTAGACGAGTGTTGTTACATGGTGAAATCATGTGAACTCGTGTCAATGTCACTTTTAACGTTACTTTCAAAAAGGAGAAGCACAAACTTGTCCTCACATAGTCAGTATCTTTTTCATTATTTCTGTTCGTGTTTTGCGAACTTCGCGACGCGATGCTTGAGTTGATAACTCGTGTCAATGTCACTTTTAACGTTACTTTCAAAAAGGAGAAGCACAAACTTGTCCTCACACAGTCAGTATCTTTTTCATTATTTCTGTTCGTGTTTTGCGAACTTCGCGACGCGATGCTTGAGTTGACCGGTGCGCAAAGAATTCACGAAACTGCTCTCGCGGCAAACTAATGGCACGAGTGCTGTTTAAATTTGTAGATGAGACTGTGGTGGGTGAAAAAAGAGAATATATGGTTTGCACGATTGACAAATACTGGCTGATTGGTGGTGACTATTACTTTTTATTTTTCGTGATGTCTCAAGGTTGGTGATAGACTCTCTAATGGAATGTCTGATAGAATGTGTCTGTTTCTCTGTGTGTTTGTGTTTTTATAAGTTCGGTGTGTACAGTGATTGGTGGTGTGAAATGTGTGAGAAGTGGTGGGAGTATCGGTTGATTGGTGTTTGGGACGTGTGGTAGGGTTTGTCTGGTGGAGTCGAAGTGGGGAAATTGTTGCTAAAATTGTTATATTAGGGGATGGGAAAAATCCTGAGGTCGGAAGGTGGTTTATGAGGGTAGTGCATGTGGTGTCCAGATGTAGGGTATTCGACTTTCGAAGGTAATAAAACAATTTGCTGATGGCGAGGAGAGAAAGCAATTTTACGGAAAATATACTATTGGTGAATATGGTAGGGCTCCATTGTTCGAGTCCTCGGTACGGTCGAACAATTTCTTACAATTGTTTTATATCACGAGGCTCGATCGAATCACCGGGCAAAGAACAGTCCGGCGTTCTTTTGCTGAAAGTTCCACGCGTGGATCGCGAAACTTTCGTCATTACGGCGAACCACTGAGCAAATAGGTCGTGCAATACGTAGGGGAACGGTTGTACAGCGACAGATGCAAGAAGATGATCAGTTACAGCGTAAAACAGAAAACACCGGGTAACTTTTATCGCCGACTCATTTGCGGTTTGACCTGCACCCTCTTTCGCAGCGAAAACTTTTCCTGTTCTGTAAAATGTGGACAATGGAGCGCGAGTTTGACTTTCGCTGGATACAAGAATTCTTTGTACGGTCCTGACCATGGTTTCAAGTACTTATCTGCTCAATTTCGGGGTCCCGGCAGCTAAAACATGTTTACTTTGACGCCTGACCGATTTTACGACCTCGCTATATCGTGGCCCCGACTATACATATTACCGAGTTCTTCCAAAGTCGCGTATTTTTTAAACGAAGCACAAAAACACCTCGCACTCGGGAAAATAACAGGGTCCTCCAAACTGTTTCTTTTCCACGCTCCCTTTTTACAATCAATCATCCAGACGTGTCCACTTAAGGTGCTCGCGAAACCCGACACGTATCGTATACGCGAGGACAGCAGACACCGCGTGGAAGTAGGAAAATTAAACGTAAGGGCAGGATGGCCTATCAGGGATGTGTATATACTTAATACAGCAGATCGTTATATCGCTACTTTTACGAGGGACACTCGGACGTTTACGGGCGGCGCATAAAGCGCGCTTTTGTGAACTGGAACGACGCGTTACACCAAGTTGATGCACTTAATGCACGTGCTTCACGGCGTTTAGAACTTTCCTGATAACGCCGCGTAACCCCTCGTAATGCCCTCCGGTGCTTATCGGTTATTTAGTGCAACTGGCCACCGCGCTCCTCCCCCGACCAGCTTCCCCCGGCATTTGTTTCTTTCACCGCGGCACTATCGGGCTACGAGCAAGAAAAGAAAGAACGAAGATAAAGAAATCTGCGGTAAAGAAACGTTGCAAGATAAAGATTATCTCGATACTCCCGTTGGATATTTATTTCCGCGGAAACGCGTTGATAAGAACGTACACAATTTTATCTCGAGACTTGAATCACTTCGTTATCAATCCTTTCGCTGGTGAAAGGACGTTACAGTGACCGCTCGTGAATCTATTAGTGGATAACGCATAGATGACCAAATTACATTCCCCGTTATCAATTACTTATATTATAATTATGGGAAATTGCGTCGGTGGACAATGTAACAGCCGGAAAACTGGTGCTTCCTTTCAGTGGTAACGTATTAACCCTTTGCACTCGAGTGGTGACCGAGGAGCGACATTATTGTTTACCATTTGGTAAATAATTAATTGAGGCCCTTTTAACCCTTTGCAGTCTTATGTCGAGTCAGACTCGGCGTAAGAATTGTTGCCTTCAGATGTCGTATAACGATAAATTATAAATTATAATAAACCATTTTTTAATGCATTAATATTATACTGAAAGTTAGTATTTTATAACTAATATTACGTTGAAATATTGAAATAAAGGGAAACTACACGGTATTACCCGAGAGTGAGCAAATGAGTAAGGACTAACTGGACTATTTGGACCGCAAAGGGTTAAAGCTGATATTTTACGGAACAACAGGTCTATGGGCCTCTCGTATATGTCTAAGCAGTGAAACAGTTCGAAAGAACCAACTTCTAATGAAATGTATCGTAATTAAAATATATTTATCAACGTATGTGTGATTTATTTCTATTATTTTTAAAAAAATTTCATCAATTTTTTAACACAAGTAAGTAGCAAGATTTGCTGCTTCCCTGTAGGAAAAAGATCTTCGAGTGCAAAGGGTTAATAGCTAAATTTGTCGTAGCGAAAGGGTTAAAGAGAATTTCTAACGAGTCTAGAGATCAATTTTCACAGATTTATGGTGCCAATGTAACAATTGTATTTCACCATACGAACAAAATAAATATCGACGATGATTCTCATTATGCCTTGCCCTAAATCAAGTACAATCTTCATACGAACATCCTGGAAAGTAGATTGGAAAATTTTTTAATTTTCTGCACAAGTTTCTTCATACTCAAACTTCAATTACCAACAATGCCTCGTTCAGGAGACAAACGGTAACAACGTCATCCCGGTGACCGTCGATTCCAGCGAAGAAAAGCTCACAGTTCCCGGGAAACGATGCATTCTCCTCGCTTCCGTTCAAAAACTCTCCGCGACTTTCGTCCCATTTCTTTCACCGCGTCCTCCCGCCCCGTTTCTATCTCGTCCACACGCTTCCTAGCAGCGTTCGTTTTATTTCTCCCATTTCGCCGGTCCCTAGGCTGCCGCGACCTCATCTGCATTCCACTTTTGCACATCACGAGCATCCGACCCTTGCTAATGGTAAACGCGAGTCCGGCCAGCACACAGGCACACGTACACGTACACACAAGGGAGGAAAAGGGCGTAGTAAAAAAAAAAAAAAATGAAAAGAAGCAGCGTAGAAAATTCCCGGCCTGTTTGCTTCGTTTCAGTCGACGCTCGTCTTCTCCCTGGCGACGAAGGAAACGGAGTTAAGCGGGTAATTTACCACCGTTGCTCGATCTCTTCCTCTTTTTCTACTCCTCCTTGAATAACGCTCCGCGGGAAAGTAGGTGTTTAAGACGGAATTCCGTGGTTTTTAAAGAACGATGGGCGAATGAAGTTTTCGGGATGACGTTTCCCCCAGGGGGTATTAACCCCTTCACGACGTATTAAAAGTGAGATTCACGGTCCAAGTGTTACCTGGACATTTTTATAGAGATACTTGCACTTCTGCAACGTGTTGCTTTCTCGACTTGGTTTTTTTAGTCTAATTAAGAATGCAGTTTATTCTGCGTGTATAGAGGAGGTTGGAAAGGATCGCGGAGCACTTAATCGATATCCGATCAATCACTATTTTTCCTCTCTTCGTAGCAGGTGTTCGACGGATCGAGGAGTATCGCAATCTCGAGAGTGCATTAATCGACGGGATGCGCCCGCATCTCCTCTCCCTGTCCCCATTGTGACGGCGACGCGGGCACAAAGACGACATTCGATGCTTATTTCCCCAGCTTCCGCACTTAGTTACAGCAAGTTCTCGCGATAAATCGAAGTTAATTTCGGTGTGGAAATTAGCACGTTTCGTGCTGTGGGAAAATTGCAAGTTTTCAAGATCAAAGAATGATCTGATATTAAATTAATGAATATTGTTACTCATTTATAGTAGGTAATTTTCTGTAATTATAGTAAAAGATAACGCTTTATCGTATTCCTCTCTCCCCAGCGAATTAACCTAAAAATCCACATTCCTTCGTGTCAATTCATACCAAACCGGCCTTCGATCATGCTAAAACACACGAGCAGCTGCGTCGTCGAAATGGAAGTCCGTAACAAAGGCGTTCCCAAGCGATTTTTTCCCTTTCTTCCCTCCCGTCCTCTCCGCCCTTTCCAATCCTCGTAAAGCACAACCGGCCATTGGATCGTTTCTACAACGTCGATTGCCCGGACGCCATGCGTGCTCGTTATTATAAGTTAATGGGTTTTCCGGTTCGCCATGCGCCACCATTAACATCCTGGCCCTGTCTCTTCCTTTTTATCGCGATCTAGCCGAGCGTTATTAGCGTAGCATCGAGGATCGCTTGTGGATTCTAGCGTTCCCTATCGAACCACTATGTCATCCGTTTCCTCTCTTGTTCTTGTCAGCTTTTTTCCGGTTCGGTTCGCTCGAATCAGAGGGTCGGAAGGAACATGTGATTTAAGGATGATTGGAAAAATAGAACAGTTGCATTGGAATTGGAAATTAAGGAACGAGGTAAATATTAGAAGTTTATACCGTGCTTGAGAATGGAATACGTGGTACATTTATGTATGAAAAGAAGAAGAGAAAAGGAATCTTCTCTCTCTCTCCCTCTCTGGAGAGGACGTGAAATTGATAGAAGAAGAATTGGAACGTGACCAAAGATACAGAATAAGAAAAATCTACTTTCACATACTTCTTCCAGAATTTGATCACATATTCTTCGACGTTACAAAAAAGCTTCTCTTTGTCAAGATTAACATCCAACGAAGAAGGAAATTTTCTAAATCAACCATCTATCTTGTACATCCTATATCCCGACGTGAATCCTAGCCACGTCTTTCGGGTGAGTGAATCGCCGAGATATATATCCCTCAGCGATTCGT
>NW_017100190.1:4463130-4470847 GCF_001263275.1 Habropoda laboriosa | reverse complement strand
AATCCTCCGCTTCCGGCGGCTTGCGTGCTCCGTGCGTGGCGCATGGCCGCACTCGCGACAACACAACCGAACAGAGGCCTCCTATTTCCAACCTGGAAATTCATTCCGCCTCGAATCGAGCTCGCCAAAGGCGAGACGCGCTCTGTGAAATTCAATTTAAGCCGCTTACTTGACACCCGCGGAACGTTATTTCGCGATCGTATTGAATCGAGTCGCTTCCTCCACGCTTTTCCACCCGACTGACGTCAAAACCCGCCGCCATTCTCGCATCTTCGACAACACTGTCGTCCTCCTTCCGCCGCGCGGTTTTACTTTCTATCGGCGAGCCCGCCTCGGCAAAATTCTCTAATACCTCGTGGCAGAATTTTCTGAGAGGATTACGCGATATTTTTTTATTGTTTTCTGGAGGAAGATGGAGCGAAACATTTTTTAAGATGCTGTTTGTGGATCTTGGTAAGAGTTTCTCTCTTTCGTTTTGAGATTCGTTTGAAAGGTCTTCTATTCTTTTCATCGATCTTAATGCAATTCTGTCGTTGTTCGAGACACAAAGGAGCGATAAACTTTGGTTCAATCTTGCGCGCAAAATTTATCATATATTCTCTGCTGTGGACACTGATCGAAGATTGCAAAAATTCTGATCCTCTGGGAAAAATAGGCTTAGATTCGTTAGTCGAGAGTGCTGAGCGTTAAACTCAAACATCGAAGAACCTTAAGCTTCGAGGTCTTGAATTCCACGTGTTTGTCAGACTTTTAGTTTTCCTTTTGAAATTTCACTCTTAACGCGTTATAGAGAGTTAAGTGAAAATGTACAAATAATTGTTTAGTTTCTGAGAAGACGTTGATTGCGCGTGAAAATGGAACGCTGATACACCGGAAGTAAACTCTGAAACGGATATCGTGCGCATGGGAGCTGCGGTAGGGTTACAATTTCTTCCCGTAACTACGAACTTCGATGCACTAATTATTCGTGGAAGGATAAATTGCCGCTGGTACTATCGATAAATATTCGAAGCAATTTTTAACACTCGTATTATCAATTCCGTCCTGATTTTTCCCTCAACGCGCAGAAAAAGAAGAACAAATTTTCATACAGTTTGCACGGAGAACATTTAACGCGCGGAATTTCGAAAAGTTCTTCGGAAAATTTCCCAAGTGAGCCCGAGATCAGCGCGAATCGCGCGCTACTAATTGTACGATCGGCGATCGCGCGAGGAAATTCGACGCACCGCGGGACCGCTTCGAATTTCATCCGGAAACTTTTCCGCCAAACTTCCCGCCTCCAGTTCCGTTTTACAGTCGAAGATAAAGAGCGCGGGAAAAAAAGTGGCGTAAATTCAACGAGATTTCCTCTGCACTTTTTACTCCTTTACCTTTTCTTCCTTCTTTCCTCCGATTTTTGTCTTCGAAAACTAGCTTCTTTCCCCCGGAAATGGACGATTCCGCTATGGAGGCGAAATAGTTGGAAACAGTCCCATTACTTTGGAACTGTTACCAAAGACCATCGTAAAATCAACGCAAGATACGTCGATTTTCGATGCGCAATGAGGGCAATTTTCTGTTGGAATGAAATTTGGGAATCAATTTGTGATAATGGAACGAAGTGTGGACGTTAGGATTAAATGTTTCTATTTTACGAAGTCTCGATGGCGAAGTGGGGAAATGGAGAAGACGTTTAGAGGATGAACAAGTCCTCTAGTGGTTCAGTAGGTCGATATCCGAGCCGAGACCACATCACACGTCGAGGTGTCCAGCTAGGTGGACCCACGATAAGAGCTATATCGGTGGCCTTTATGCGTTCGATCTAAATGGTCAGCAACAGTGGACAGAGATCTCTCCCTTTAACTGCATTAGTTCTCCCGATATAACGTTAAATTATAACTGATACTCTAATCGCTACAGTTTTATGCAAGAAAAGTATTTTACAATTCGAAAGATCGAAAGTCTTTCGATCATTTTTCTCTGATTCTTATCTATCCCTAATTTTCGTATACTTTTCTCTCAAAAATTCTCCTCTCGAAAGTTCCCATATTTTTTTCCCTCAGAGATTGCTATCTAACCCTAATTTTCGTACACTTTTTTCACCAAAATTCTTCTCTCGAAAGTTGCTATATTTTCTCTCTCAAAGATTCTTATCTATCCCTAATTTTCGTACACTTTTTTCTCAAAGATTCTTCTCTCAAAAGTTCTTACACCTTTTTTCTCAGAGATTCTTATCTATCCCTAATTTTCGTGCACTTTCATCAAAAATATTCTTCCCCCAAAAGTTCCTACATTTTTCTCTCTCAAAGACTCTTATCTATCCCTAATTTTCGTACACTTTTTTTCTCAAAGATTGCTCTCTCAAAAGTTCCTCCACTTTTTCTCTCAAAGATCCTCACCCAACCCAAATTTTCACAGGTTCTCTCCTAAAAGATTCATCTCTCAACGGCCCCAAGTCTCAATACCCCATTTCTCCCCTCAAAGACTCATCTCTCAAACCTCCCAACTCTCAATCTCACGTATTTCTCAAACACCCCCCAAAACTATGCCAGCAATCGCGAGACATTTCAGCATCGAGTGCACCGAAACGATTCAAGACGTCGAAACTGAAAAGTAATTTCTTAAAACGGAGCCCGAGACCGGGGGGGACGCGATCTTCCGGTCGGAAGGGATGGAGGGGAGGTGGTGGACGGACGGGCGATAATTAGAAGATTGCTCAGAATTCAACGCGCAATTTGCCGCGACGCATTGTCGGCGAGAATTCAATTTGCAGCCGGCGCGGAACGAGGATCGGGAAAGAAGGTCAGCGCGCGCTTTGTTCGCGGAACATTGTTCGCTTTTGTGGACGTGCGCGCACGCCCCACGACGAATACACGCCGGCGAAATGGAGGACGCAGCTTCCACAGTGACGCCTCGATGAAAAGAATCGCGGCGCGTGCCCTCGAAAAACAACGCGCGATGTACGTGCGTCTTCAAATGGAAATACTCCCTCCTTCCGTTTAACCTATCGAACTTCCTTCGTGCAACCCTCTTACCCAGAAAAGAAGAGCCGAGTATTTCTAGAGAGACTTCGAATAAACGATCGAATTCCAACAAGACTATGTTTTCTCTTTATTTGAACTTTCTGCAACGTTCGTGTGACTTGAAATTTACGTACACATTTGTTTACATTTTACGAGTCTCGGTTGATTTTTTCACCGCTACACTGTATTACCGATAAATTTCTTGCTTCTTCCGTGAAAACGTGAAGTTATGTATGTCTCTCCTAAAATTATGAATTGCAAAAATGTAAAATTGTAAATATATTTTACGAACGAAGAAAAATTGGATTACAGAGGCGTCGATGGAATAAATCTTCCATTGTTCCATCTTCGTTTCGAATCAGCGTGTTTCATTATTTCAATTCTGTCGCGTGTTTCACGCACTCCGTAGTTTGCTGGTAAAAACAGCTCACTCCCCCGAACAAACGAATTCAACCCCTTATTCCTCAAGTTCGCAAGCGTCGTTAAGCATAGCTCTAATTTAAATCTCAATGCCTCTAAATTCACCGGAACGTATTCTTATCTCACCTTCAGTTACGAACAATGTACAAGAGTTTCGCATCACCTGCAACGTTCTACTCGAGAAACGTTCCACAAATTTCCCAGGAATTCCATACAAGAGGAGCATCTCTTCCCATTTCGAAACACGAAGTTTCTCGAAAACTGCCGTTCCCAATCGAACGCAATTTCCTTACACCGCGATGCATATTCCTAGGCCAGCGAATCTGGTAAATCATCAAACGACTGCCAACGGTCGTTCGAGTATATCGCTTTTCGAAATTAACGCTCGCAAAACGGACAGTTTGGAAATTCGAACGAAGGTTACGAGTACGTTCACGGACGACGCGAATACACACAGATAAAAAGGGGGAGAGTGAAAGAGAGATGGTTCTGGACAGAGTTGAAAATTTGATTGAAGTCTCCCCTGGGAGCATTCTCCGAGGAAAATTCGTTGCGAGCCGCCCGATTGGATAGTAATCCAATAAATGTCGCAAGTTTTATTAGAGATATGAATTATATCGAATAAAATCAGAGACCCGTTCTCTGTATAAACCATCGCTGCTTCTCTCTCTTCCTCTCTCCCGTTCCTCCTTTCTCGATCGTAATTCCGTTTATAATTGAAATTACGCCGCGATTAATTTCGCGATCGTCCAACGACGTTAAACTCCGACAACCTCTGCCGTTAACAATTACACACGCGGTATAATTATCCGAATGCTCGTACGTAGCACGGTTCCCTCTGTGCGCGTGTTTCATTATTGAAATATAAAAATGGTCACCGGCACGAGACAATTAACCGTAACAAACGGCCGCGGTATCGTTTAAATGAAACCGATTTGATCGCTGTGACTTGGCGAAATTTAATTGTACGCCGCGCCGCGGTGTCTGTTACTGCTGCTTTACGGGTGGAGTGCTTAAATAATCGAATCTGGAATATTAATCTTTCCACCTTCTTGATGATATGCTTGCGGGTATTTCGGTTCTGATTAATAGCTGTTTTCGAGTTGTACGAAATTTCTTCTTTAACAAGTGTAGAAAGTTTTTAAGAAGTGTTTTTAAAAAATTGATAAAGAATCCTGTCGTGTCCTCAACACGAACCACGCGACCGATCACCCCCACCGTTGACTTGCATCGCTTCTATCTACCTGCCAATAAGGGTTCGCGAAAGAGGCCTTTTTCTAGGAAAGGCGTTGATTGGCCCTTTTTCCGCATTAGCAGCTACAAAAACATGTATAAAGGTAGCTTTCGCAAGCCCGAAAGCAGAACATGTACGGAGAGAAGCAGAGCGTGTACGGTGTGTACATATTAAAAAAAACCGAACAACGTAGTTTAACCTAAAACTAAACAACCAATAGAGAAACATCCATCGTGATATCTTCCAACCGAGAAATAAGATCACGGTAACAAACAAATCCTGTTGTCGATGACATTAAAAAATAATTCGTCATACCTAGAGATAATACGGAATTTGGTAGTTGAGGTAAAGAAATTCTATGGGATAATGTGAACGAGTCGGAAATGTTTCTAAAAAAATTGGTAAAGAATCCTGAAGTCGATGATATTAAAAAATAATTTGCCGTATCTAAGGATATTACGGTACAGAATTTGAAAGACGAGGTAAGGAAATTTTGCAGGATAAAGTTTGCAAGATTTTCAAAAGCGTTTTCAGAAAAATTCAAGAAGAATCCTGCTGTCGATGATATTAAAAAATAATCCGTCATACTTAACGATAATACGGAACAGAAGTTGATAGTTGAGGTAAAGAAATTCTATAGGATAAAGTGAACGAGTCGGAAATGTTTCTAAAAAAGTTGATAAAGAATCCTGAAGTCGACGATATTAAAAAACAATTCACCATACTTAACGATATTATGAAGCAGAATTTGAAAGATGAGATACAGAAATTTTACAAACTAAAGTGAACAAGATTTTCAAAAATATTTCGAAAAAAAGTTTGGAAAAGAATCCTGCAGTCGATGCCATTAAAAAGCAAGTCATCGTGCCTAACGATATTACGAAACAGAATTTGAAACAAGGGGTAAAGAAATTTGACACGATAAAGCGAACAAGTGTGACAAAAATTGATAAAAAATCTTGCAGTCGATAATATTAAAAAGTAATTGATTACAGAGAATTGGAAACGACGCAGTGTCGAAAGGTATGTAAACGTGTGTTAACGTAGGACCAACCCAGTGGACCACCAAAAATTTCACTACCCCTCCATTAAATTACCCTCCCGCAACTGTCTATTATTTTTCTCAACAGGCCACGCGGTTACTCGTACTTAATAACGGCGATTAAACGTAGCCCCATTATTTTCTAGTGTGCGAAAGTGCCTTGACCGGATGGCCTCTTTTCCTCCCTTTCTTTTTCCCTCCTCTCACTACTCTCTCTCTCTCTCTCTTTCTCTTCGTCGAATCGAGCAGACAACGACCAGCGAGAACGTCTGAATTATCGCGATTGGCATTTTTCCATGTGGCCCTCGTGCACGTTTCCTTTGCACTGTATAAATTATCGGGTCGGGATAAATCTCGCGGCACGGTCCAATGGACGATCCGCAATCCGCGCATCGATTCGTCCTTTGTATATTTTTCACGAGCCCTCCCCCTCTCCTCAACCCCTCTCGAGGCTGTACGCGCGACGGAAGTAGGCCACAATGCACCAACGATATGCATCGACATTATCGTACGTTTCCTCTCGTTCATCTTTAATTCCATTTCGTCGATCACTTCCGAGCCGGATAAGCGACCGATGTTTCCCAAGCGCTTGGCGTTCTCGCAAATTTTATTTTTCTAAGACAGGAAGCTCTGAGAAAATATTTACATTTATTCTCGCATTCTTGCACTGATTGGTGTTCTCGAAAATGTTATTTCTCCAAAATAGGGAGCTTTGAGAGAATATTTATATTTATTCTCGCTTTCTTTCGTTAAGTGGCGTTCTCGAAAATTTTAGTTTCCTAAAATAAGGAGCTTTGAGAAAATATTTATATTTATTCTCGCCTGCTTGCACCGCTTGGCGTTCTCGCAAATTTTATTTTTCTAAGACAGGAAGCTCTGAGAAAATATTTACATTTATTCTCGCATTCTTGCACTGATTGGTGTTCTCGAAAATGTTATTTCTCCAAAATAGGGAGCTTTGAGAGAATATTTATATTTATTCTCGCTTTCTTTCGTTAAGTGGCGTTCTCGAAAATTTTAGTTTCCTAAAATAAGGAGCTTTGAGAAAATATTTATATTTATTCTCGCCTGCTTGCACCGCTTGGCGTTCTCGCAAATTTTATTTTTCTAAGACAGGAAGCTCTGAGAAAATATTTACATTTATTCTCGCATTCTTGCACTGATTGGTGTTCTCGAAAATGTTATTTCTCCAAAATAGGGAGCTTTGAGAGAATATTTATATTTATTCTCGCTTTCTTTCGTTAAGTGGCGTTCTCGAAAATTTTAGTTTCCTAAAATAAGGAGCTTTGAGAAAATATTTATATTTATTCTCGCCTGCTTGCACCGCTTGGCGTTCTCGCAAATTTTATTTTTCTAAGACAGGAAGCTCTGAGAAAATATTTACATTTATTCTCGCATTCTTGCACTGATTGGTGTTCTCGAAAATGTTATTTCTCCAAAATAGGGAGCTTCCAGAGAATATTTATATTTATCCCAGAAACGAAGGGAAAATTCTAGTTTAACGTCTCCAATTTGCGACAAATTTTTAGCAGAAAATTGTCTGTACCGTCGATCCCTCTTCAAGCGTAGGAAGTTAATCCGACATAACACTTGATTTGCAAAGCAAAACCGTGGGGCAATCTTCTTGCTCGTAACGCCCCGATAGACATCACATACATAAAATTTATTCACCTTTGACTCGGATCGCGTCGAGCAACACCATGAAATATTTATGGCTAAGACAGTCATGTATATGAAATATTGAAAGTTAACACGGTAATCGCGGCTGCTATATTTCTTTACGCACGGGCCACCTCGTATTTCTCTTCTATTTTCCTTATTTCTTATAGTTCACGCCGTTTCTTGCGTGCATGCGTGTGGAGAAGAGGCGACGCGGCAACTTTAAAATAATAAAAGTGTAGAGGAGAGTGTTAAGGCGTATCCTGTAGCCGGATTTATGGCAGCGAGTCAAGTGGTCGCAGGCAAATATCGCTTTCTCAAAACACCACAAGTGTTTATCGCGTTGCCTGCGACACTTGG
>NW_017100190.1:4440014-4463014 GCF_001263275.1 Habropoda laboriosa | reverse complement strand
TCGAGGGAAACCGCAGAGACTCCGGCAGAAACATTTAGCAACTCGCGGCAGAAACACTTGGCCACTCGCAAGAGAAACACCTCTCACTTCGCAGTAGAACTTATATCTTGAATTAGTTGTAGAAAATAGAACATAAAATAAAAACTTAGTGTTTCAATCAAGAAACTGGTCCTTCGAAGCCTTAGAACATTAGTCGGCACACACGTGCAAACACCGGCAACGCTTGAACGATCGAAAGATCAACCGCAAGCTCCTAACAGAGAGAAAAAAAGAAGAGGAGAGTACGTTCGAGTAACGATACGTGTTTTTCGAGAGAACGACCGATAGGAGATCGCGCGGTGAAGTATCGCAATTGATGTCGTTCCTAGAAACAACCAGATGAAAATTGTTTTTCGATCGATCCTTCACCTCGCTCCTCTTGCTGACTAGCGCCGAGAATCGCTACGTTTTCTTTTAGAAAAGAACGGAAGGAATTTAGAAAAATGTTTACTCGATACGTTCAATTTTTTCCAACTTTTTATCCACGAATACCAATTTTTCTAATATTCCGTCGCCGGCAGAAAAAGCTGAATTTTTCGACAAATGATTTTTACATCTATCCATTGTAACAATTTCATCCGGTTCAATCAACTTCTGGTACACCGTTATATCTCGCCAAAAATCAAATACACCGTTCATCAGTTACCATCTTCATCCCTTACCGTTCCAATCAATTTTCAAGCTTGCAAATTGCCTACGTAAATGAACCTGTGTATCCTGGCTAACGAAATAAAGTCCATTTTTCGTTCCAGCTACATTTCTGGCTAATTAAAAGAGGCAACGTGTGTCATCGGCGATACCACGGAGAATCCTCTTAACCTGTATCTATTTTGCATCGTGAAAGATGAGGAACGAGGCCCAATGACACTCTGTGCGCAGATGTGAGTTTAATACCTTGATCTGAGGGTCAAAAGTGACCAAAGAATTTTGCGACGATAATTCGCCAGATTGTCACTTTGTAATTGGGATGCAACAGATTTTATTAGAATTTTAATCTCAGAAAACTTCAGAAATATCGCGAATGTGAGAAAGAGGCGAGACAGAGAGAAGGCGAAAAAAGAGATTTTCTTTGCAGAGAGGGCCATTGCGTCGAAAATTTAAGGCTTTCACTATCCACAGCATAATTATTCCTATTTATTATCGAGGTTTCCAGGTGTAAACCGTGTTTCTATGGAAACAGTATTTCGTACACTCCCAGATTATTCCAAAGCCCCAATAATAGTGTCACGGTGCTTTTCAGAGTGAAAAAGTGAAGCTCGAAAGTTATTTGTCGAAACGCACAAGCACAGTAAATACTACTGTGACCATATTACGCTTCCACAGCATAATACTTCGCACCGGAACAGCTAGTCGCTAAATTTCCCACCGTCTAAGGACCAAACCAAGAGAAAATAATTTCCAACGAAATAAACTCTGCGTTAAACCACATTCCAATCCCTCTATCCTCGCCGAAACACTCTACTCTCTATCGTTTACAGAGAAATAGCCCGGGTCTATGATATTCGTGGCATTTACCCGGTGGATCAATTATGTATGCAGGACCATTAAGTTTAGATAGCGCGCGCCTATGGTCGCTTTATTATTAACAAATTTGGCTACACGAGAGCGTGATGCCGGTTATTCGAGGAACGTGGAGCGGCGTGAACGCGTGTAACATTTTCTCCGTGTCCCTGGCCCGTGCGTGTCCTGGTAAAATTTCCGGCAAAAGTTTCAGGCTGGAACGGGCTAGATGCGCGCGGTTCCTGCATTATGCACGATACGACGCCAGGCGACGCGACGCATCCCGCTATGCGCGAGCATGTGTGTGTAGTCGCGCGCACACCGCAAGGAATTTCGTCATTAAAGTCAGAACGAATTAATACGGCCCGTTACCAGCGCTGAAAGCGACGGATTGCCTTTGTTATGTATATGACCTTCCTCTCTCTTTCTCTCTTTATTCTTCTTCTTCCACCTATTCTTCTTTCTTTCCCCCCCGCTTTTCTAATTTGTACGCGGCACGCAAATTCCGCCACGCGTAATTATTCGCGTGTTCCCGCGGCTTAATTGCGGCCACCGCGGGAGAGTTCGACGATAGCAATTAAGAGGATTCTGATGAATTTTCGCGCGAGAGCGGTTAATCTATCGGATAATTATGAAACACTTGAGGAGCGTTTCGGTAAATAGGTGAATTAAACGGGTTTGCGAGGGCAATGGGGGATTGTTTTCCCTGTTGGTTCCCGTGTGCAGCCACTTCGGTAGATCTTCGCGTGCAACAAGTTTCACAAACCGGCAAGAAAACTCCAACGCGGAGCCCGGTGTCGTAAATAAAGTGAAAACCAAACAGAATGGAGCGGGACGGGAGAAGGCTGTACAAAAGGCACGAGGTTCGCGAGGCAACCGTGTTTGATACGGAGCAGTTTCTGCAGGAAACAACCTGTGTTTGCAAAACTGGAAGACACACCGTCCCGACGTTTCACACACGAGTTCACCGTGTCTGTTTGATTCTCCGTCCGCGTCCACGGACCTGTGCGCCGACCGAGACACGCCGGTTCGTTGAATAAAATATGCTGCTTTCGATATCCGCGTCTGAGCTTCGTCAAAACGTCACGGTCCGGCGAGTAGACGCTCAAACTAGAGAGCAACACTCGACTTGGCGGACTTGTGAACCAGCCTGGTTAAGGGACGAAAGAATTTTTCGTCCGGTGAGAAGAAGTACAAACGACGGAGATCTTTGTGATATCCGATGAACTGAAATTTCTAGAATTTTCTTGCGATCGAGAATTCGACAGATCGTCGGCGAAATTTTTGTTAAGTGTCTTTGGAAATTCTTTTAGGTAATGATTCATTGCAAAGAATAATTAACTCTTTGCGGTCGTATTTTTTATAGGCGTGGTAGTCGTACTGGTCGGAATTATTTTTCTGTAGCGCGTTTAGTCAATTATTGTTTTAAAAAAAACGTGTAAATTTGATTCAAACGTGTTTGGCTAAGCTGTGTGCGTATTACCTTTTTCCCTCGTTTCTGCAGAGAAAAGGTCCGCGGAACGTTTGGAAGGTGAAAACGCCTCGCCTTGCAAAGAGTTAACACTGCTGAACATAAGGTAGCAACGTGTATCAAAGATTTCTACGATAATTTCAATCTTTACACGCGTAAAATTCG
Organism: Habropoda laboriosa; assembly: GCF_001263275.1. NCBI lineage: Eukaryota > Metazoa > Arthropoda > Insecta > Hymenoptera > Apidae > Habropoda > Habropoda laboriosa. The sequence goes on along the minus strand of NW_017100190.1, from coordinate 4,459,839 downwards.
CAACTTCGACAACACTTCCTAAATCCTTGCCCCGAGAAAAATTCCACGATATTCCCAGCCCGAGTATTCCCCAGAAACCCACCTACAAGCATCTCATCCTTCCTTTACAGCACACAGACGAAAGGAGGCGCATATGAAACCGCTGAAAACTACATCAGGAAACACGCACGTAGTTTGGAAACGCGGAAAGATTGAGCCCCGGTTGCACGCGATATTCCGATAGAAAAACTTTTTTATAACCGTGAACGAGAAGTTTGCTTCCCGTGGGAGGATTCGCGGTCGGGTCTGCCTCTCATCGAACTGCATAAAAAATGATAGCACAGTTAGGAGAAAAGTTGGGTGTCGCAGGCGACCGCTCCTCTCGTCTAACCGCGTTTCCGGCCTCGATGACGCTCCTTTTTCTTCCCATCCATCCGGCCGGGCAACTTCTTCCCTCCGCCGCGCTAATTTCCGCGCGAGCTGCAGCCCGGAAAAACTTTTTCCCAGCGGCGGAACCTCGTCGTGTCGCGCCAAGCGTCTCTCGATACAACCCCTCACGGCCGACCTCGTTTCTCCCTCGGCCAGGGGGAGAATTTAAATTAGCGTGCAAGGGGCTTTTCTTTTCGGTGTTAAACGACGATCTGACGTCTGAGCGGAGTGATTGTGGGAATATGGGGCTGTGAAGAGGCTGTTCGAGGCGATTCATTTCTGTTAACTGGGTTCACCTATCAGAGAGAGACTGGAGCTCTGTGGTTTATTATTTAGGCGTTTGATGGAACGTACGCCGAAATGTCATTTGAAGAAAATCGATTTGGAAGTTTTCGTTATCGTGTTACTTAACCCCTTCGCTACGGCAGATTTTAACGCGTAACATGGGCGAATGACGGTAAACTTTTAACCGCGGCTGCGAAATTTCTTATTTTGGCCGTGTCCTTTTAAAATTCGGTTTATTAGATTAAGACCGAAGTGCGTAAAGGATAAAATTAGGTATTGAATCAAGGTGGAAGTGCACCAGAAGGCATCGATAGTATAGTGCGAGCAAATTTTGAAAACGCCTGTAGGCGTCAATAGCAATGGAAGGGTTAAGAAAACGTAATGCAATTAAATTTGAAAGAATATGTCTTTGATATATTATGTACGCATATAACGCACACCTGAGTCTACTTAAATGATTCAAGGAAAAATATAAGTCTTTTTTCCATCAATGGCCTCAATTAAAAATTGTTGTGTAAGGGGTTTCAGTTTAAATAGTGCTTCGTCCGATAATTAAAAAAAAAACTATATTTATTCCGTCGTTGACTACGCGGCTCAATTTACTCTCCTGGAATCCTTACAATTCTTATAGTTCTTATGTTTCTGCCCGCAGTGCTCCTAACGCGTCCTTATATGCCGGCTTTGACGCCCCTCTCTTGCCTTTGGGAAACCCTGGCGCAAGTTGGGGGTTTCTACCCGGCAAGGATCGCATCTCGCGAGCACGTGGCTGGGTTTTTACCTGACCCAGCCCTTAGCGCGTGGGGGAAGTCAGGAGTTGGGACCGAGAGGTCTGCGGGTCATAAACCGGCCCGAGTCCCTACCTTCACTCAACCATATTCTTACAGTTGAAAATTTTGATTGATTGTGAAAAAACAACACGTACTTGTTTATAAGTTGTTTATTACAATAAATAACTCCAGTGGAATGTCCTAGTGAATGTTAAACTATTGTGGCGGTCCTAAGCGTGGGATTCTAGTTGAACTGACTAGCTGGTTTCTTGGAGTCCTTAGGCCAGCAAGGGGTGCAACAAACCCAGGTCAAAAGACTTTCCCCGGTTACGCACCGAGAGAGTACGCGCGTATTAACGGTGAATTCCAACAAAAATGATTAAATTTCGTTGCTGCAAATGTGAATACGGTGCTTTCTACGTCCAACAGAGGTTTCATAGTGGAATTAAGTTGCTCGATAAATGAACTATTTCGTTCTAAACCGTGGCTAATAAAGGACGAAAAGTTAACAGCGCAGGAGCAGAGGACAGAGGGCAAGAGGCAAGGTGTCTTCTTTATTTTCTCATTGTTATTTCACTTCTTTTGATGGATATGGGGTCTCCTGAGCCCACAATCGGCCATCCTGCGCTGACATTCGCCCTGGAATTTCCTAAGCGCACTTCAACTCTCTTTCCCAACATTTTCGGGGACACTCTTCCACTCGGTGGCACTCTGTCAGAACTCTTCTGTTCCTCTCGACTCTTCTGGGAGACGTGCAACCCTCTCGCGTGTTTCTTCACAACACAACTTCGCTTCGTCCTCGTCACCGCCTTCTGTGGTCGTGGATGCCTTCATTCTGGACGAGCCCCCAATTGTTGCAGCCGAGGAGAAATTTAAGGGGATTCTACGCCCATAGACAACTCGTCCTCTTTATTTCCTCCTCGCTATTTTACTCATTTTTCCTTTGGCTGTGGAATTCCCACGATTCCACGGTAAATTTTTATCGAATTATTATTAAATTCTGGAAAAATTGTGGGTCGAGCGTGAAGAAGTCTGCGTGAAAATAGAGACGAAGGGCTAGCTTCAGATAATTAATTTCCAATTTTTCTGTGTATCGTAATTTTTGAGAAGATAGAAGGTGAAGTGAGAACTGTAATTTTGAAGATTTCTTAGCGTCCAAGGAATTTCTATCAGAGTAATTCTGACCAGGAGAATTACAGGAAAAGGTTCTCTGTCCATTATCGAAGGTCCCAAAATTCAGGCATACCGGCAAGATTATATTTCATAGGCCGCAATACAACTTTAATCGCGTCCGCATAATCGCATTGAAACGGCACTCGATGCTCCGTTCGGAAAATCCATTTGGTACCATTAACTTCGCATTACTGTCATATTAAGCGTACGCACTTCGACACGTTCAAAAGGCCGCTGTTTTAATCATTAACTATTTTGAATTATTCAACAAGGTAAATTAATTCCAATTAGCCATCTGAGCGCGTGGAGATTGCAATAATTAAGCATCCACCGTTTGTTATTTATTAGACAGACACTGTTCCGTCCTGATGGACCGATATATCTCGCGGACAGAAAAAACTTTATTCACTTTCGTCTACTGCATCGTAATAAAATTGTGTCTACGATACAAAGAGTACAAAGCACTTTTCAACGATCCATATTTATCAGAGTATTCAATTTATCCCACAGCCAAGAGCAATAGAATTTTTCAAGGATTCAATCCCTCACGAGCGTCACGGTAATTTCTCCTTCAAACTACAATTCCTGTACAATGTAACATCCTCCAAGATCAACTTTGAACACCAGAATCTCACATGAAATACCTTAAATTTCTCTTTGAACGAAGACGAATTCGAGGGATGCTTATTCAAGGATAATATTCGTTCTCCAACGGAGAAACTTCCTTCGCTAATCTTCCACTCGAACGTTCTCACGCGTGTCTTAAATTATTCCACGACTGTTTCACCTATTTCGAACCATCGAATACACCCTTCACAGTAACATCCACCGTTTCAACATCCGCTCTTATTCACCGCAGAAGAAATTCATCCTGTGAGCACGCACCAAGCCTCGTACACTTTCTTTCTCCGGTTTCCGGCCGGTTAATGACCGGTTGAAAGATCGCCCTGGGAAATCAGCGGACGCGTCGATACGCTCGTCCAAGCGACCGCATTTTATTCCGACAATTAGCACCGTGGCTGAACCCAGAGGAGCCTAAGGGAAAAAGGTTCGTTGTAATTTCCGGTTAACGACGTGGTCTCCGCACCTTTTTTTCCAGCGCTCTTCCTTCGAACGCGATTTTTCCAGGAAAACTCTTCGAGATTCTGAAAATTGCTCTCACCGATTTTCGGGGGTTCTTTCAGCTGCTGCTTCGAGTCGGATTTTAGTGTCAATTTTAAACTAATAATGTACAGTATTTTTAGAGTGTAGGCAATTTTTTGAAATTTAATACTTCTAGAGTGTAGATAATTTCTGAAGAATCTATACCACAGAAATTTTGAAAAAAGTCACTTCCAACTTTCTTATCTCTGCTACCACGCATAAGTTCATGGAATAAACGTAAACGTAGAATGTAACAGGCACTAATCGTCTGCACGGAGAGCAAAGAATTTGGTTTTATCTCGTCAACATGCTTCCACTTGGCCGGCAACGATAATGTTGCGTCCAACGGCTGCACATAACGCATTAACGAAAACACGCGGCGTGCATACACAGTGTTGTGAAACTCGCCGCGGAAAAATTGAAACAATGCAGGGAACGTTGTTACCGTTACAACGGGGTATTATGTTATTTTTATGATTGTTATTCCACAAGATAAAACTGAAACCAACGAACAGAGAGAGGGAGAGAGAGAGAAATAGAGTGGGAGAACGTGGTTTAACAATGAACATTCAAATTCCCGATAACTGCCCCGCGCTGTTATTTTTATGATTGTTATTCCACAAGATAAAACTGAAACCAACGAACAGAGAGAGGGAGAGAGAAATAGAGTGGGAGAACGTGGTTTAACAATGAACATTCAAATTCCCGATAACTGCCCCGCGCTGCACAAATATTTTGCCATGAACTACGTACACGCCGGTGTCGAAAGCCACTGGAATGATTATTGCTATGCGTTTAAAATACAGAAAGTTCCTCCATAGGCGACAAACGAGGGTAACACAACGAGACACGCATTGGTCAAATATTTACATTCGCTCGATTCCACGTAATTTTCATACTTCAACTCGTAACTCGTCCATTTCGATTCTCTCGCGAGAATAATGCCTGGAATATCTCGGTTAATAAACGTGTAAATTCACACGCACGCCGAACCGCAGGAGGAAAAAAGAGAGGAAATACCTAAATCTTGTTTCGATTTAAAAACGAGCTTATAAATCTAGCGAGCTGGTATCCTGTTGGGAAACGAAATCCTCGCCGCAATTTGCGCCTATATTTCGAGGCTACCGGGGGAAAAATTTACATTTGCACAGGGACTGCACGATGACCTGCACGAACAATCCCACGATTGTTCCCCACTTGCAACTGATCGATTTATCTCCCATTCCATACCATACCACACATGTCCTTATCGCAGAGCTATTAAACGCAGAAACAGATTCTATTTACCAGCGGAGGAAAGGTACACGGTTGCGCTCGATGTGGTAGAAATAACGTAATATAGAAGCAATCACCATTATCGTGTCGAAGTCAGAAGATCTTGGTTCGAACAGCCTCTCTCTCTCCCCGATGTACGGGTCCGTGGTTCCTCGATTTCAGCCAATTCTCGAAACAAACCACCCACGAAGATTCCAATAGGAACGACAATCAAAACGCAACGCGGCGAACAAACCGAGCACTCCGTTGGGTTTCTCAACGATCAAAGCGAATTCTCAAGGAAACCGAGCTACCGCCGTTTCATTTCCAACAATTCTCCCTTTTTCCTCTCTCTCTCTCTCTCTTTCCATCTTGTTCTGGTACGAGTCCGGAAGCAAGTCGCGGAGCAAACTTTTAACAGACATAAATATCCTTTTATTGGGGACGTTCGTCAGGAGTAGGAAAAGGATCCGTTTTCCACGGCATTGTCCCGGAAATTAAAGGGCGTTCCTCGAACGAGGCCCGCGGCCACACAATCACCGTCCCTCATATCCAGACACCCGGTCCCGCTATTCCAGATCTCTCCACTTTTATCACGGCAAACACCGACCGGCCTTTTCCTTTCTAAACTACCTATTTCACCGGGTCGAAGAGGTTCGTGCCCCGTCTATTGGATTCTCGCGTGAAGGTTAATCTCGGGGTTAGCTGGGCGCGTTTAGCTGCCGGCTGCCCACACGGATCTGGACCAGGTGAATCATGCCAGGAGAGCAAGAACGTTTAATCTCTGGAGGAGATTGGAAAAATTCAGAGAGCGGCGAACTCTTTTGCGGCGGTGGCGGAGGTACGGGAGGATTAGTTTCGGGGCTTGTCCCGTTCAAATTCAACGCGACAAGCTTGAACGGCTAGGTTTTCGCTCGAGCACAGACTGAAATTCTTGTTACTTTCGTTTTTTGTACATTGTCGGGTTTCTTGTGGTGGACTGATAGTTGCTTTTTTTCCGTGGAGAATTAAGCGTGTTTGGTATTTGGAAACAGCTGCTGGAGTTCGTAGTGGAATATCGAGGAGGGGAATTTTTGACGTTCATTTTGGAGTAGATTTATTTGGGATTTTGTCGTGGAAATGGTGAAATGGTAGAATTAATGGCTGAAGCTTTTATCGATCGTGGAGGACACTTTGCAGGTTCCATTGTGAAATGAAAAAGGATACTGTCAACAGGTTGAAATATAGGATAACTCTGTTGATTATAAAAATACAGTCTTACGGTTGTACAAATATTTCGCAATCCTGATGGAATCAATTATTCGTACAAGTATTTTACATAGGAACTTACGACAAACAAACTCAAGTAATTACTGTAAATCCTTATCTATTTATAATTGCACCAATCATACACTAAATTTCCGATCGAATCTCTAAATTTATACCAATATTCAATTTCTTACCAATTTTTCCTGCGTTTAAACTTAACATAATTCTTCGCTTCCTCTCGACAGAACGAAATATCAAAAAATTCGTGAAACAATTCGCAAAGTTCCCAAGAGCTTCCCAAAACTTCTCGACTAACTCAAAACACAGCGGTCCGAAATTATCGACTAGCAGTCTACGCCACACCGGTTCGAAATTCGGGGAAATTTCAATTTCGAAAATCCGGAGCCCAACGGTGCATGATCGGTCATCAGCCCGTTTACCGATCGTTCGTCGATCAACAAGATCAGCCGCGTAATTCCTACGGCAGCGTTTCGAAACCGCGAGACGGAAACGAAAAGCCGATCGTAGGAAGAGCAATTAGCGATTAGGATTATCGCGAATTAATTGAGTACACAGCCGGCCCGGTTACAATAACGAGCGGTAAGTGGCCTAACGACGGTGCGCACGTCCGCGGTGCGCTTCGTTCGCGAGCATAACCGATCGAAGATCGGTCCCAGCGCCGTTATTACGGCCAGTGGTAATTCAGTTTGCCCTGTGTACTTCATCCACCGCGCACCGTGCAATTTTCCTCTAATTACATCGGCCAAGATCCGGATTCGCCTCATTATGACCGTGGCCGTAATCGTTTGCAGCCCCCTTTGCTTATTGCTCCAACGGCTAGTTGTCCTATCCTCCACGATTTTTCCACCGCGATTACCTACTTCCTATTCTTATCGGAGAATACTGTAAATTCGAGGGAATTGTCGCAGTGGATTTGGGAGAAAATACGTAGGAAATTAGAAGAAAACTGCGGACCTGAAGATTTCAGTTTGAAACTCGGTATTGAAACATTCTTTTTCTGGAGAGCTTGGAAAGAAATTCCTCTTTCCTAGATTACGTCTTTTGAAAACGCACTGTTGACGCTGGCACACAGAACACCGTCTTTCAAAACGCTTATGCTATGTGGCAACGAATGTGCTAAAGTCGCTGATCAGTGACGCTATGCACCTAAAGATCGCGGATTCAAATTTCGCGCCGAAACCTTCTTTTTCTGAAGGACTTGGAAAAAAATTCCCTCTATTCTAGATTATATCCTTTGAAAACGCACTGTCGATGCTGGCACACAGAACACAGCATTCAGAAAAGCATATGCTAAGTGGTAGCGAATGTGTTGAAGTCGCTGACCAGTGACGCTATGGATCCAAAGATCGCAAATTCAAATTTCGCGCCGAAACCTTCTTTTTCTGAAGAACTTAGAAAAATTCCCCTTCTCCTGCATTATGTCCCTCTTCTCTCGTATTGCAACCCTTGAAACTTAAAAAATACGGAAAATAAAAATTATAACTTAAAAAGAATAGCAACACAATTTCAAAGATTCTCACTATAACTCCCGAATTTCCGTTGAAATTGAATTTCACAAGTTTGCAAGGAACAGTACTACTCTAAATTAAGCGGCAATTACAGGAACGATCGGCAAGACTACGATTATCTTGGAAAATGGCGAGCTTATCCTCAGCGCAGACACAGCAAGTAGAACAGCGCGATCTTGATCAGACGTGCTCGTACGTAGAACAGTATTACTGCTCTGGATTAAACGTTCCATTAGCACAGTAAGATCGTCCTCGGTTGTGCATCTCGCAACAAGATTATAATCGTTCCTCTTTGACGCGGGCGCAAGTAGAACGAGACGACGGTTAGGCATCGTAACAAACCGGTAGAATATCAATATCCTGGCATAGCGAACCGGCGTAGAACGTGATCGTACATGCTAGTAGTGGCTGGAAAACTTGTTGAATAGAGGCCAATACGCCGGAGGATCGAGCGACGAGGCAATTAAAACTTTTGTCGAACGGAAGTACGAAGAACTACAACGTGGACGACAACAGGGAGTACAAGGCGTTCTCTCTACGACAACGACAACTCTCGATGAAAATCCAGACGAAATTCCGGCCTTCCTCCACCTGCCAAATTATTTTTCATTCTCGTCAACGACGTTGTTCCTTCGCGAGACTTTTTCCTTCGGAATAGAGAGAGAGAGATTCTCGCGTCAGTAAGAAAATTTACGAGTTCCCCTTACGAGCCACCGTAAAATTCGGCCGGTGTACCGGTGAAGTTCCCTCGCGAGTTAATGAAGAAAAAGAAAAGAAAGAACCGAAGAGAAGAAGGAGTAGGAGGAAAAAAGTAGGCGGACCAATCGTAAAACTCTCGGTGTACCTTCATCAATTAACCGGTTTTCTCCTTTGCAACTATGCAGGCTGGTATTTAAGTGGCGATTGTAAAAGCTCTGCGTCGTTACGGTTTCCGGTTCTTGAGCGCGCCGGAAGCAACATTGTTCGATTAACGACCGCTGGTTTCTTGGTCGAATGGCTTCATTCATAAGCTATATTTACGTCACACTTATTCTTCTTCTTTTCTTTTTGTCTCGAATATTCGGTACAGCCGAGTCTCTCCCTTTATTGGTCGAATAACGTGGAGTGTTTAATTGTTTCTTCAGCAGGGGGGAAAACGATCGATTAAATTCTATGGACCAATTGCGGAAGTGTATCGTGGATGTTCTACTTGGAATGCAGCGCACAGTAGTGTTCCCTGTGGCGCGTGAAATTAACCGGCTCGTTTCCCTTTTCTTGCACGTATCGCCTTCTGCGTGCTGTTCAACAACCAGAGCATCATGCAGTTGCCGTTGCGGTGCTGCGGTTTTGCACTTCACGCTTACGTTGTACTCGGTTATCTACCCCTTAGCGGCGGCAAAATTCGAAACGGGGACGAGACAAAGCCGGCACGTCGAGAGATCGAACGTCGCGTCGTCTCGAACCGGCTTCCTTGGTTCACGTGATACGAATTCCTATTGGTTTCCTTTAGATCCCTTGTTTCCTTCCATTCTAAATACTTGAAAAACCTCCGCGATTTTGTCCCACAGCTTTCTCTCGCGACCGTGTATATACATTGCAGAGGGAAATTTTTATACTCGATATTCCATTTTCTCTCGAATCTTCCCGACGAAATACGGAATTGTCCCTTTTCAAAGCTACTCTTCTGGACGATTCTTATCTGCTTTACATCGATATTTGATATTAATTTTGCAGGAATTACAGGGATAATAATAATTTCTATAATAACTACAAGCAACTGAGCATAGGTGATACTTAAAATAAATTAACGACGAGCACAGGAATTGGAAATTGGGCTCACTACTAGACTCGGGGTTTAAGGTTAATAAATTAGTTCCAGAGGAAGGATTTCACTGAATCAATAGCAATTTACTTCCTCCCGGATTTGGCAAATAAAAAATTCGTTAAAAGTTTCTCAACTATCCACCTCCTTCCTCAAACTTTTTCTCTAACTGTGTATACCTTTTCCTTTACGATTATTCTATGTATTGCGTCTTGTACTTCGAACCGTTCGTTGTGCGATTCGGTTGGTGGTGTGATGTCGTGGTGATTGACTTCGAGTGTGCACGTATTTTAATATACTGAAGAAAAAACTTTATTTACGAAGAGTGGTACTTTTTATGTGGTGTGTGTTCGACGTGAGTTACCTGTCCATTCTTTTCTGATCTGTTCTTGTGCCGCGTTGGTGAGTTTATTTTATAAAAAAGTGTATGGGTAGGAGGTGGTAGTCTACGCCAATTGGTCTACCCCCTTAGACAGTCCTCCATGGACTGGAATTTCCAAGTTGGCAGGGTGGTGGTATGTCGCGATGGCGGGGTAATGGGGCCCAAGGGTAGCTCGCTCGTAACGGGACTTTGGGCGGTCAGAGTGACGCGAAAGGTTTTATGACATGTCAATGTCTATCGAATGTTCACGAGTGGGCACCAGGAATAAAACGCTTCCTGGGCTTCGTCCCCAATTTGAAAGGAAATTTTAATTAACGCGAAGCAGAAAGGGGCGCGTCCAAAAATAGCGTACCAGGCGTCCATGTCATAAACCCAATCCCTAATACTTCCCGACTAGAAATTTCAGTTAGCCAGACATTAGGTCCGCATTAGGCTAGCCTAATTTGCCTGTTAGGCCCGCATGCGGTATGTAACACGGAATATTCACGACCGCCTAATTGGGAAAGCCGCGTTAGGGCTGCATTAGGCTTTCCCAATGAGACCAACCGCATTAGGCCCATATTAGAATAGCTTCATTAGGCTGTCATTGGGAGACATTAATGAAATCTCACGAGGAATACCGTAAAAACTTTTATCTTGTTGAAAGCTCTCACGCAAGCGTACGTCCGACACTGAGATGTCTGTAAATATTCCTACATATAAGTTTGAGAGCCCCACTCCACCTGATTTAGGTGTGCGCTCTGCCATTCCCATTTCAGCCACTATGACAACTGTTACGGATGCCTAACTTAGACGTGCGCTCGGCCACCCGCATTTGGGCCACGTACGGCAACTGTTAGGAATGCCTAACTTAGGCGTGCGTCATTCCTTTCGAATTAGGACCTAATGCGGTGACGATTAGGCTAGCAGCATTTAGGTGTGCCTAATCGTTTCCGCATTAGGCCCACATTCGTCTTTAGACGTGCCTAACTGAAATTCTAGTCGGGTACGTTCTTTAACTTCTGACGCTATTGTCGTCGTTAGGGGTAACTCCAACAGGACCATATCGTAAAGCCTGAGATTGCAAAAAGAAGTGTTATGATGTGCCGACTAAATCTGATAGGTTCGTCTTCGAAGGACCACCTTCGTGATTAGGAGGACAAAGCAACTATTGCTATTGGTCTAAACTTCTAAAGGAGCGACTCGTGGCGTGGTCAGATGACTTCTGTCTTTCCCTTTCGCGAAAGGTCCCACGACACCTCCGTGCGAGGACGCATCGCGGGGGTGAGGCTCTCGGATAAGTTGAGTACATTTTTCGATAGTGGTGGGGAAGGGTGGTTGGCGAAAACTATTGGTTAAAATCATAGGTGGGAAAAACTACACGAAAATGCCACCCCCCAGACCATAGGTCACTCTCAGGTACCAAGCGTACCCTTGAGTGACGCACGCGGGAATTCCGAGTGCCTCGAACAATCACCGTAGCAGACAATAACGTTAAGACGCGCTTCGGCTCTGGTGACCATATGAATGCCAAAATGTACAAGTGAAAAAAGGGGCAAAGATTCTAAGTAGAAAACGAGACAACAAAAGGTAAAAGCAAGTTCTTAGACTGAAAGACTACGATTGCCGTGGCGTCATAAAATTACCGCTGCTACGAAACGAGCGAAGGCGAAAAATATATACAATAGAACTGCATGCTAAGAAATCAAAGGGTCGGGCGGCCAACACACCTGTCGAGGATTAAACAAAGAAGATTGAACTTTTCTCAAACGAAGCTGGAAACAGATCCGAGCAGAGGGAGTCGCCACTCGCGACTATAAATCCAACAGCAAATACACGGAACGCATACGCTCCGACCGATGCAATAGTGCTCGGGGGTTACGTAATCTGCAATGCGGCGGGGTTGGCCTGTAATCGGCTGTGCAAATTGTACCCGGCTTTTATCTTTCGCGCGAGAAAGTAACGACGACAGAGAGCACGCTTAATTTCTCCGTGGACTTTTCCACCCTCCCCTCCCCCTCGTCTGATTATTATAATGTGCCATTTAGAATGTAAAAGGCGTGCCTAGCGCGTTCTCCAACTGCGCGATCGTAGTAAATAGCACCCGCCACGGTGGAGGAAACTCGCGTTACGCGCAACTCGAAACTGCGGCAATTCACTTGGCTGCACATTCCGCTATCTACCGATCCTTAAACTTCCACCACGACCGAACACACTGCCGCATAATCGTCCAAAATGGACCCGCCGTTGTAGGCGAGAGGGAATTTTTCAAAATCAAAATTCCAACAACCCAAATCAGCGACCCAAAACGACCCAAATGAGCAACGATGCTGAGGATGTCTGTAGTTTTCGTCAGCGCTTCTTCTTCGTGGGACGAACATGGAAATTTTAATTGTGATCTGTAGGGAAGAAGGAATCTTTTTAGGTCGTTTGGAAAAGGAAGATTTAGACGTGAGGATACGAATCTGTGATATTTGGGTTCGTAGAGTTACCGGTCAGGCGCTTTAACGCGTTTGCTACAATGGACGCAGCGTATGCGGCTCAGAGAAGTTGCGAGAATTCGTGGTCCGTCGCGAGGAAAGTCGATGTTGCCGCTGTGTGATAGACGACTGAGAATCCTCACGAATGCATGGCGAATCCTCTGTTGAACGCGGAGGAAGCGTGTATGAATGGCTGAGATATAGAGTGTGTCTATTGTCGACTTTCAGGTGACAGCGAAGGTGTTACACGTTCACAGCCTTCTGGAATTCTTTCGTAAGGACTGTCTATTGCAGATCTGTTACACTGCGACTGAGCGTCAGATGAAAAAGAGTAAAAAGCTATTCAACGATTCAATTCCAGCCACGTGCTCTGTGTTCTATCATTTTGAATAGAAATCTGCTTTTCGACTGACAAAAGCCGGGCTCGATCCTCGCCACCGATAGTCCTGCACAGTTCCCATGTTTTCGCGGTTCCGAGATATCTTCCTACCTACACCAACACGCGTCTCGATCCGCGTGTAAGTACGTGGATCACGTACGAAACAGGACGCTTTTCGAGAAAGGTCCAACGTGCGAGTTTCCGCGGGGTCGAGCTTATCGATCGGGAAATCCTCGATGTAAAGTGGCAGAGAGTGCATCAGAATGGTCCGTCGACTCGGTTGCTCACCGTCGTCTTCTGCTCTTTATCCGTTTCCACCTCGACGGTTAGCCGCCTCGACTTTCATCCCAGCACGCGTCATATTTGGTTAACAAGGATTCCCGTACATTTTCCCCGGGGTTCGTTCGAACGCTGGATAGCTTCACACGGAGGTGGGAAGCGTGATTTTTTCGAAGGTATGAAATTCCAGTCCGAAGGAGGCAAACGTTGATTGAAAGTTGGATATCGATCCGGCGGGGGCCACTGAAAGCTTCCAAAGAGACGCGAACGTTTTATCGGGTTTCAAGAAACCCGTCGTTCGCATAAAACGCTAGAGATTTGCTCAAATTCGACGGCTTTTCTTTTTCCTATTTTTTTTTTTCAGGCAATCCTTGCTGGAATTTAAGACGAATCGCGAGCACCGAGGAACCTGAGATGATCGGTTGGAAAATTAGGGACGAGAAGGGCAGGAAGAATCGGCGAGAACGGATATCGACCAAGTAGTGCAAGATCGCGTATGGTCAGACGAGGGTTAATATCGTGTTTCGAGGAGAAAGTCGATGCGTGTTTGGCAACGTGCAAGTAAAATTGGACCATATGTGGCCAGGCAGAGTAGAATTAGGCCGCATATGGCCAGACCGCCGCTAAATTGCCAAGCCTAGGGAAATAGAGGTAATCCAATCCCGCTTAGACACGTTCGAATCTCGCCAAAGGCTTCTGTAGACCGACCCTCGAAAAACTGCTAGAATCTATCGACAGAGGGGTGGCAAATATTGCACACATAATATTGGATCTCTTGTACACGCAGAGAGGAAGCTATTTGAAGACACCACGGTGTTTGCTTAGGTCTGACGTCGGGACAAGATGGTGGTATTACCACGGCACGTGGGACCTTTGTGTCGGTGTTATTCTTCTTTCCTCGAGAAAGCATGCTCTCGCTGCCGCTGTTAAATAGACTTCGGAAGAGACTCTAGACTCTAACTTTAGATATTCACCGAAAACACGGTGAAATGGAAGCGGGAAATTCGAAACGCAGACGAAACAACCTACTAAAATTTGTAGAAAGGAACACTACGGTAGCGAAGATCTCACATTCTTCGCGTCTCAGCAAATGGAACACTCTGAAATATAATTCGAAGAAAATTTCTCAAACTCAATCGAGAAATTTCGAGCGTCAACCAGCCGTCTCCTTTTTTTCTCTACCATTGACACCCAGGACCTTAGTCGAAGGTTCTTAGCTCGGCGCATTCACCTGGCGGACCAGCGTTATTTTCATATTCCGCGTGCAAACGAGCAGAGCGAACATTTACCAGACGCGGCTATTCATCGCGTGCAATTACCCTGAGAGCCGGCACGACGTGGCGCGGCGGGTGAAATAAGACGGAGAGCTGAGCATGGAAAATTGTTGTGCGATCGGCGGAAAATCCGATGGTCCGTGCTCGACCAATCGTAGAGTATGGACGTAGGCGGCGAATTAATGACGGGACTCGACACAGACACGCGGAGAACTCTGTTCGAATGGCGTGGAACAGAGACAAGCAGAGGAGGTGGAAGGGCGGCCCAGGCAGTTGGATGCAAAATAGTCGCGAACGAAAAGTTTCGCCGGCGTAATCAGTCAGAGCATTTGAATTTCGCGTCAGGCCAACGCGGGCTAACGAGTGTTCGACTAACGGCTGCTGCCTCTACCTACTCTACGTACGTCGCCTCCAGGCGGTGGAATTAGCGCCGGAATAATTTAACGCGTTCGTGAAGGTGCGCGGACGCGGACCGGCTCTGCGCATCTCGCCGCCGCCGTGCCGCGGAAATTAGATTTCACCGGGAAAAGTAATTGCCGGACAGTGGAGCTGACCGGTGTGCGGTGGTGGTTCGCCTGTCCGGTTCGAGCTGGACACGCGTCGGATATTGAATTTTTCTTTGGCTACTCCTGGGACGCTTCGCTGATAGATAGATAGATAGATAGAGGGTTAGATTTATCGGTCCTGGATGATACTCCTTGAGAGGATGTAAACGACGTTGCCGAGCAATTTGGAAGTGGGTAACTTGGATTCGATAAGGGAGTGCTATCGGTAATGATAATAATCACGGTGAATTTATAGGGAGGGAATTTAATTGTAGGTAGTACTACGAGGGGGTAATCTGACTGTTAGGTGTATTGGGAAACGTATATATTAATTTTCGGAGGGTTTGACAGGGATCAGAGTAAATTTCGTTGCACCGTAATGGTATGTATAGAGCATCTCGAGCATGACTTTAATTAGGCTTATGGTAATCTAACTGGACGAAATTGCTGTTATTATTTACCATCGAAATTAATCAAATTGTAACAATTATTACAGGGGTAAGACTACGATTTGACGGTTTTCGCGTATTCGTAGTTTGTTACATCGTACGCGGTTATGGATAAAAATTGTTACAGGCAAAGGGACGAACGTGACGACGGCGGTGTTTACGAAGAAAACTGTGCTCGGCGAGGGAGGAAGCCATGCTTCTTTCCCCGGCGGCACAATAAATGCGGCGGCTTGATGCAAGATAAATAAATTCCATTGAAAGGATATTCCGGGAGGGCGCGAGATAATGTTTGCTTTGTGGTCCGCGCGAAGAATCGCGGAAATTGATAGAACGACGTGACACAGAGGGGAAGCGAGACCTCCGCTTTTGCCCTCGATAAGTGACTAAAAAGTATCAACTGTAAGTTTCACGGTACGCTGGCTTTGTCAACGCTCGTCTCTCGATGAATCGATACCATTGAGGACACTCGCTATTCTCTTTCCACGTTGACTTTCAAGTCGAAACGACCGGCGAATTTCAGATATAAACGCCTGAGTGAAAAGCTGCTGGACAATGCGTTTCCTCGTTTTCTCTAATTTTATATGAAACACTGGCAAATCGTATTCAATTCCTCTTATGCGAATACCGTTCGTGTTAACTGAACCGAATTTCTGAGAGGAATTTTCGCCGCGGAGCGATCGATTAAGTAGCGATTATTAATTTAAAAAACCAGGCTGGACGATAGCGAAAGCATCAGTTTTCATTTACAAAAAAAAATAAGGAAAGCTTCTGTGCTCTAGCTCGTTGCAACGAACTATAACTCAAAGTTTCTTATCCTATGAATTCTCAACTAACGCGAAACGAGCAGCAGAGAGTGTGGAAGAACAGAAGGCCAAAAGATAAGAATGCCGAATGAATATAAATATTCTTTTGCGGTAGCCGCGAAAGGCAACGAGAAACTTGCCTTCCAGCATGGACGTAAGTTCTTTGCTGTGTATAACGTCGCCGAGACGCAAATGGACCTGCTGAATTTTTCTTTGCCGCGCTGAGAAATGGTTGAAACATTTCTTGGAAGATCTTATCGCGAGCTTAAACAACGGAGAGGAAACTTTTGCTCCTTTGTAATCACATTTTCTGATCTCGTATCGCAGATTACTCGGAATTTCGTATCAAACGCTATTTCAACCCTTTCCAAAAGCTTTATTTGAAATACGTGCATCAATAGGCCACGTGTCGACGGTAGCCAGCGTTCAGAGCGAAAGGGTTCAAATGCAAGAAAATGTACACACACGAGGAAGCTCATCTGCCTTCATTCCTACATAATAGGACGCAAAAGCCTCCGTAAGAAAACCTCCACGACCAAAATCCAGGCTCCCGGGTGCGTTCGAAATATTCGCCAAAGCCACGCTCCGTAAATTCCAACGCGGAGGCAGTTTTTCCTCCAGGAGGAGGCGGCCTGAGAAACGCAGCCAGCCCTGGCTGGCAGGTGGCTAGGCGTAGGCACGCGGCCTTCTGGCATTTCGCCAGGCTGCGAAACAAAGCTGGAACTATGTAAAGCCCGCTAACTTCATCTTCGCGGGTTAACCAAGCGAGCCGCGCCGCGCGGCCTCCAGCATTCGCCGCCCAAACAGACACCCCCGGCTAGAACTTCTCGCGTGTTTCAGGGATCGATGACCCGATTTTCCCTTGGCCTCGTGTCGCCAGACCCATCCATGAGGTTGTCCGCGGCCAGGGAAGAGTGGAAAGTCTGGCTCTGACTTATGGCGGGGATCCTGTATCCCTTCTGTGGAATAGCGTGGAACGGAGGAAAGTTGGATTAAGGATTGGAAGAAACGCGACAGGAGATCTCCGAGGAGAATACCTGCTTTTTGCCAGACTAACGAGAGAGGAGTTTGCTGAAACAGCAGTTGACCGATTTTTCGGGGCTTGCGAGGGATTTTTCTGGAGATTTGCGACGGTTGATTCAATTTTGTTACGTTACAAATGGAAGATTAGAAAAGGGTGGAAGGAACTTTTTATCTGTTAGGTTGCACCACGTGAGGTATTTTCATAATGATATCTTTTGAAAAATTATTACGTTCATTTAATCGAAATATGTTCGATTAGTAGTTCTTAACAGGATACCAATTGATATATTCGTATTTTATAAAAATTACCGTCTGTTGAATCTTACACATTCACGTGAGCTCGCCTCGGCCTGGCGGATTACAGCCATAAAATGCATTAGCCACATTGGCCTCCGGGTAGAGGTGCCGAACCTCGCTTCGGCCGACCAGACCCCCCTTGGACTACCATGCGCCGCGTGAACCTCATTGTTCGCGCCAGCGATGGAATTTTTTTTACCATAAAACGGTACCGCTTTTGGGGCTGACAATTTTCTGTCCCTCGAAAGCGGCTAACCTGGAAAAACCCACAGGCATCCCTTTCTCCAAGGAAACGCGTTGCGGGAGCAAGGAGAGGGTTGTCGCCATTCGTTCAGGCCCTTGATTGCTGATTTTTCACACCACCTCGCTAACCAATCAGCGCAACCAGAACGGAAAACCTATAAAGAGCGAGCTCACCCTCGCCCACACACCAGTTCAAATGATCAGTTCACAAGAATACACCAAGGCATCCATACCATCGATTCGCTAAACATTCATACTCCATCAGTCGAGTGTAACCACAACAATAAAGATCTGCAACCACGGTTCAACTTCTTCACACATATTGGAACAGGCTTCGCCGATCTTGGAACGTCGAACGAGCCAACCGGTAAAAAAGGAGCACGAGATTTAAATCGTCGTCCTTGGCTGGTTCACCGTCTTTATATGATTAAGCTGCACTACGGCCTAATTGAAATTCACATAGGAAAAATGTGAAAAATCATACCATTTTCCTACATAAAACAGTTAAACAACCACGACAAATGATTGAATAAACAAAGGCAACAAACAAACACAGCATCGAAAAAACCGCTATAACATAATGCAAGTAAAAATACAAGTTACGTAAATTTCACCAATCCCGCTAGATTGTCAATTATTCCGATATCGTCGATTTCCCGTGGCACAAACTACTACAGAGATGTAAATGTTGGAAACAGCAGTAAACAAACGTACACTCTTCCAATTTGCAGTTCTTATTTCATTCCGACCGATAATTGAGCAGAACCATGATCAAACGAACGAATTAATACTGCAAGTTAATTCAATTTTATTGACAGAGAGCGAGCGAGAGGAAATGCAACGTCGCGACTCGACTAAAATTACGAGTTAATAAACTGGAATTCGCAGTGAGCGATCGAACGTAATTAAAAGGCACGCGTCCCGTTTCCAGGATCAGAGGGAGAAGGGGAAACAGGGAAGAGGGACTTAACTCGCCGCGCTGAAACAAACGAAAGAAGGAGAAGAAAAAAAGAAACGTTCACCGGTCTGGTGTACGGCTAAGAATTAAATAATGCAAAAGGTCAAGTGTTCTTTTCGCCTCGGGGAGAGCAAGTGGCTGCATAATGGAACACGTTTGAGAAACGTGGATATAAACGGTGCAGCTGCGCTTGAACTGCTTTAGTAGCGAACGTGTAATTGACACAGCGGCTACGCGTTTCTCCGCTTATCATCTACCTCGAGTTAATACCATTAATTCCACTCTCGTGGCCGCGAAATAAAACTAACCGCAACTCTATCGCCGGTTTTGATTTTTTCCCACCCCGCGGCCGCCTCGTTTCGCGGTTAACGGAGAAAGTGAGACGAGCGATGCTACTTCCGATTAACGACGCGGCCTTTTTATCGGCAAATTTACTCTGTCAAATTTGTACCGCAAAGAGAAGTGTATTTAACTCTTTTTTTCCGTATTTTTATGCAGGCGAAAATTGTAGAGAATATTCGAACAATTTACGGTGTTAACGAAACAATGGTAAAAGTTGGCGAGTGTCGTGGGCAATGAAGCCACAAAGCCGGTAGATCCTGCGAACGTATTTTCTCAAGGTTTAAAAGTTCAAGTCAACGGAACTGTTATTGGGAGTTCTGCGACATCGGTTGGCGTTGCTACGTGTCTGATTGTAGGGTTTAGGAATTTCTAAAGAGGAAAGTAGCATTAGAAATTTCGATACCGAACAGAAAGTGTGAGAGTTCTAATTATCGCGAAGGAATTGGCGAAATTTTGGAAATTCGTAATTAAGCGACGCGAACAGAGGGGAAGTTTTAAGTCGCTTAAAGTGTTTCCATGGAATCGGCTAACGAGTAAATATTGACCATAGATTAACGAGTGGAGAAACCTGTGGAGGGTCCCCAACCCTGTCGTATATTTCTTCGCGCCGCCCTATCGATTGCCGGTGTCGAGCCCGAACGGACTTAACCTCCTCCGCGCGGGATCCTGACTCGAATAACTTTTAATTGGCCCTTTCGATCGAGCTTTGTTGCGCGACCGGCCTTCGTTGCCCGATTAAACTCGCTCACGGTCGATTGTCGCGCGAACAAACGACGAGTCGTTC
>NW_017100190.1:4436882-4439930 GCF_001263275.1 Habropoda laboriosa | reverse complement strand
GTGGCGGTCACCCATCCTAACACTAGTCGCGAGGAATGCATCTTGACTTGGAAAGCTACCGAAGAGTCACCCTACCCGCTCCCCACTTCTCCCCCGATACGAAAACCGCATTCTTACATTATTTGAAGTTAGAATAACTGTAGTAAATTTACTACACTCATCTGACATAAACTTTTCAATATCCCTTGTCCAAAGCTAGCTAAATTATTATTGAAAAATAATTGACACAAGTTCCCAACACCAAACAATAATTCAACCTAAAAGTTGAATATTTCTACGTTGAAGTAGTACCAAGTAGATGAGCCCCGCCTATGGTCAGACAAACCGCTACTGAATATACACAGGCAATCAAACGATACTTTACATTCGTGAAATTATTGTCGCAAGGTAATTAGCTCGAAGGAAGTTCCTCGTTGCAGATACGAAGCGTGTCGCACGGAAACTCGAGAAACAGTCAGAAAATTTTCTCACTCGCCATTAATACGAACTTTCGTTCGATGGTCGGCCGATCGTATGAGCGCGTGACTTTTCCACGGAACCGGTCGGCCGGATTATATTAAAATCCAGCGTGCAAACGGGCTCGCAAGAAGGGGGAAACGTGTTGGTACTCGAGAAAACTAATTTAGATTCGAGGAGTGGAAATACGCGGCGCATTCTCTCGAGAACTCCGAGAACACCGCCGCCACCCGTCACGGCCGACTTCGAAATGATCCCCACCAACCTTTCCGTTATTATAAAACCGTGCATCTCGCCGGCTGGACTTTCGATTTCATCCACTTTCTGTCCGTTCTGTCTACCGTAGAACCAGAAACTCTCACGTTGCGACTGTATAATTAGCAGAATTGTAACCGCCTTTCCGATAATCAGTATTCGCGGTAGTTTCTCCGCGATCAAGTTTATCTCGAGACTTTTCAACGAATAGAAACGTGAAATTCCTCGTCGCAATCTAACTATAGTCATCTGAATCATCTCCGTAAGCTTCCTCTTTTTTCCTGGTTTTTTCAACATTTCTCCAGTTTACAAATACTTTCAAGATTAATTTTTCTCTTTCTACAAACTTCTCCAATATTCAATCACCTGTTTCTAATTTTTCGGTCCTCTTCTCAATTCAGCGAATCGTCATTCTCCATGAGTTCGTATATTTCACGTCACACCAGAGAACAATTACAGTGATCATAAAACGAAGGGAGAAATAACGAGAGAAATAGCGAAAAATGACGGTGAACTCTAAAATTTTTAATCAACTACGAAATTTCCTTTCGTTCTTCACCATTTCGTCCATCGAAAACCTTTCTCTTCCACCTTTTGATACCACTTGTATACACCTCGCAAGCCAGGTACACACTAATCACAATTTTCCATTTCTCAGAAGAAACTCGCGTCCGAATAATGGTGTGTATTTCTACTTGCACGTTCTCAAGACTACGGCGAACCAGTTCAACGAACCCGTAAGTTGCCCGTTTTAAAGCGATTTTATTAACAAGGAAAACTCCCCGCACCGGGTAATTCTACGGAATGAAATTTCCTCGCTGAGAATTAAGCCAATGTAACTCGATAACCGCGCAAAGAAAGGGCGCCCCTGGCTCGCGAGGTTCAACTTTCGAGGCGGCGGGGCCTCTCAGACGTTCGTCGCTCCAACAGCCGACAACATTTAACAAACAGCCAAGTTCTCCCGGCGAAATGACGAACGCGACCGTTTCTACATTTCCTTTCGCGCGCACTTCCTTCGACGTTTAGTGAATTAAGGAACTTCATTGGCTCTCCGAGGATTCGATAAACAGATTTTCCCGGCGAATTGATTTCGGATAACGTGCACAAGCCCTTTTTCTTCGGTGCTTCCACTCAGCGTCCCGAATGCTTCTTCAACGTCTGCCGAGCAATTCCTCCTTTGTTTTTTAGAAGTGGACGTGCCGAGTTCTTTAACGACGAACAGTGATTGACTCGAATGCTGGGTAGTAAGTTTATGGACTGCACTTTGTGCAGATCGAATCTTTCTTTACAATCGTCAGGTGATAAGGTTCTGTAGCTGTGTTAATTGGAAGAATTTTATTTCTGAAAAAGTTTTAGTTCTGGTGAAGTTTTTGAAAATACTTGGCCAGCTGCGAGGGATGTAATTTGTTTACTATAAAGATTTTATTTGGTCTACTTGAATCAGTGATACGAAATTACCGAAACAGTGATTGTTAGAATACTGTTGAGAGAAGAATAAGAAACAGATTTTTAGCAACTTTTATTCCCTCTCTAAATGCAAATTCGGGGCTAAATGAGCATGTCCACAAGTTCCAACTCTAAAAATACTATTCTCATGCCGAAGAAGGTGCAGATTCCTCGGTTTGAGAATTTTACTTTACCCAATTGGATCAATGATACGAAATTAGAAAAATTTCAATATTTCTGTGCTGATATATTCGTCATAAAAATACTATCACAGAATCTGAATAACTAACAAATTTCTACCAATTCTTAATTACATCTTCAATTGCAACTTCCCAGCTAAATGAACATCTCCAAAATTCGAACTCTAAAAATACTATCCTCGTGCTGTAAAAGATGCAGATTCCTCGCTTTGAAAATTTTAGTTTACCCAATTGGATCAATGATACGAAATTAGCAAAATTTCAGATATTTCTGTATTGATATATTCGTCATAAAAATAATGTTACAGAAAACGAACAACCAACAATTATACTTGTTCCTCCGAATCCCCAGGAAAACGATCATCTCCACGCTAATTAATCGACGGATCAACCCTCCCAACTTTCCCTCTCTAACTCGCCTTTAAACCGTTTCGAGAAGCTGCTAAAGCTGCAGTAAGAGGATCATAAACCTCCTAAAAATCGCATGCGTGCGTACTCGACGAGTCCAGCCGGAGCCGAATTCATCTGCAGCGGCTGGGTTAAGTGGCGTAGAATCGCGGAAATGAATTCCTCGTTCGTCGCGGGATCGGTGTCGACGAGCAAACGCCAGCCTATTTCTCCCTTTCCCTCGAAACCACGCGAATCTCTGCATCCGTGGTTCACGTTTAATTCGCACATACTTCGATTTTCC
>NW_017100190.1:4430998-4436869 GCF_001263275.1 Habropoda laboriosa | reverse complement strand
TCCCCAGCCGTAGATCTCAACTTTTCGCCACTCCTTCGGCAGGACTTCCCGATATATTCCGTCCACGCGTCCCGCCGCCACGCTTTTCCAGTCGATTCGAAAGCATCGCCGCCGAGCAGCCGCGGCAAATTGCCGGAAAACTTTCCATTCCGTCGACGATCGTTCCCCAACTTTCAACGCCGCGGCAACCTCCCTCCGTGTTTACGTTCAAGATCCACTTAAAAGCATCTTTCGTTTCCGGATGAGAGATCGTTTGCCTGTCGCATGAGACACGGAGACCGATCTGACGAGAAATCGGTGAAAAGAGAGGACGGTTGTTGAGAAGCTTTTTGATCTGTTGTCGAGATGCTCGGACAGGTCTCTCTCGAGTTAAACTAACACGGGATAAATATATACAACTCTGATTAATTGACAAATGCAAAGTTGAATGTTAAAGTTGGCTGGTCGTCCACGAAGTGTCTTCAATAAGAATACAGCAATTCGGCAAACGAGGGAAAAGAAGTAGCAAGTGTAAGGATGTGTGGGTGGTTAATATAAATGAGATCTCTCAAAGCATCTTTTTATCTCTTTACAGAATCGTGGTCCACCGAGAAAAACGACTTTCTTATCCCCGCGGGGGTGGACTTACGGGTGAACAAGCAGAGGCCTAAGCGAAAGGTAAACCGAAAGAAGAGGCGAGGCTTGAAAAGGACACGAGTGTCTACCGACTTGAAAAGTTCGTGGGCGAGTATAAATGGAGTCGAACTGGACGATCGACCGTCTGGCGAGTGGCTGTCAAATATGTTACGATGAATTAGTTGGCATTAGGGCGATTCATTTCTCGACGAACAGAGGGTTCGGTATTGAGATCACAGGGGAAAAAAATGAGAGCTTTTAGTCGGGAGCGTGATAAAGAGCTGATTTATATGGTTGGTCACTTGAGAAGAATATGAGACGTGCGAGGGGACAGTGATGTTGGGATAATTGATGGTGGAATTGGTGGAAATATTAATTTTACGAAGTTTGCGGTGATCTGAGTTTGTTGAAAAAGGTAAGAAAGAAAAAGAACCATTTCCAAAGATTCAGGTGAAAAATAAAAAATGGCAAAAGTAAAAAATAGTAAAGGAAAGTTAAAAGAAAAAAAAAAATGGCTCTTTCTGGTAAAAAGCAATATAGAGGAAGGTGAAAAATAGGAGAAAAATGTGTATAAAAATGAAGGCCAAGGTAAAAAAATAGGAAAAATAGTAAAAGAAAGTAAAAGAAAAATATTAAAACTCTAGAGTTAGTCTAGTCTAGAGTCCAGCGTTAGAGCAATGAATAAAGTAACGACGCAACTCACATCTGGGTTTCCCTGCAAATAATTCCCCCGGGAAAATAGGAAGCGTGGCAGAAGAGGTCCGATTAGTACTCGTTATTTCCCACCCAGTTTAAATTCCACCTGTCGGCGTTTTAAGTATCGCCGTTAGGGACGGTAACCGAAAGAGATACGAAGGGTGGGTGAACCCTTGGCTAATACCGTGGCATTAATCTTTCCCGGAGGCTCTTAAAGTACACCGTCGGTTTCATTAAAATCCAGCCCGTCGTAAAATATCGGGCAGCCTATTTTGTCCCTGTTAATTAACCTAACGCGTGCTCCTCTCTCAGTTTCCGAAACAAAAGAGGCCTGTGGAAAATCCACTCCAATTTCGTCTACCTCGAAACCTATCGAATTACCAATTACACGTAGAAACACCGAAAATGACCAACGAAAAATTCTCCAAACTTGTGTCAATTTCACGTAAATTACAGGATACGTGAAATTTCACAGTATTATCTCCCCTTTTCAATTAACTCTAAAACTTACCACCCGAAGTATTTCACTCTCCTCAAACACCCTTCCAGGGTTTCAATCAATATTTAAGCATATCGTCGAGCTTCCCTCTTCAGACTTTCAATATTTACCGTTTAATCCTATCGAGCGTAACGTCGATCTCCCACCAAAAATAAACGAATTCTACGTTAAAAGAGCAAATACACTTCCTTCGCGTGGAATCAGAGCAGAGGAAAACAGAAAAAAGTAAGTACTTTCACTGCTCAGAAAGTGTCCTTCCTTTCACGACCGCGGAATTAGAGGGTGGTGATAAGAGGGTGAGGTGGGAAGTTAGCGAGGTAGCAAGGGCGAACGTGTACCGTTATTAAAGTCTTTAAGATAAGAGTGCAGCGGGCAGCGAGGGTTTATCCGTTTAGATAGAGACTTCGACGAAGTTTTAAGTAGAGCTCGTGACGAGGCGTGTTCGCGACGTTAGATAAAACGTCGCCCGGCGCGAACCTCCGGTACGCAAATGTATTCCGACGGTGTTCATTTTCCACGGACGCTGAATCGCGGTAGGTGGAAAAAAGAAGAAGGCGGGCAGAGATTCGGTGGGAAATTAAAGGGAGGCGAGCTGGGAATCGGAGAATTAAAAGAAGAAAGAGAGTGGCTGCGGCAGATATACAGAGGTCGAGGAGAAGAGTCGCGGGAAGGATTCGCAGAGAGAGAGAGAGGAGGTCGAGTAGATAGGGGTGAATCGATGGCGAAGAGAGATAGAAAGGGGTGAGAGAAAAAAGAAGAAACTCGAATGGAAAGGATAAAAGCAGAGGAAAGGACGATTTATTGTCTACTCGTCAACTAGAAGTATATTAATATATCTATACCGTATAAAGCTTTCTGATCAGTTTTAACGGCGCATTTGCACGATAGACTCATCCCCTTTGCACTTCTTTCTCCCTGGCTTCGCCTAAAAGCCCGTGAATACGCGGCATGATACAATCCATTAAGACTTTTCCACGTCGCCCCCCAGGCGAAATTTCAAACCCGTCGAACTTTCGTCGCGACTACTTGTACCCGGAGTGCAAACCGAGATATCTCTTCGCTGGTATATACAGCTTCCGTAAGAAAATCTCCGGGAAAACCACCAGCTATTTTCCACCCCACCTTTATCGAGCCAACGTTGCTTACTCTTCCACGTTTTTTCTCTTTCTCCCTCCCATCTCTTCTTCCCGAGACTCTACGTTCGTTTGTTTTCTCGCTCGAACGCGTTAATTTGCGAATTAAAGAAACTTTCCTGATGTTTTCTCCCGGCAGTTTCAAAAGAAATCCGCGATACTCTTGGAGAAATTCTGGAAAATATCGCTGGAATTATTCCATTCGTGCTGAAAATACCATCTAACGCGTTCGTCCGTAAATTAACGAGATCTCTTCGACACAATTTTACTCTACGGACGAATTTTTTACAAACGCCCTCGAGTTTATGGGAAATTCGTTTCACGTGAAATCGGTTAGAATGTTTTCACCGGCGGAAGTTGAATGTATAATACAATCGAACGCAATATAATATCGTTGAAATGGAGCAACGTTCATAGAGGAATAACGGCTGATATTACGCATGAAAATTCCCCAGAGAGAATCCAAATGATCCGGCAACGAGTGTTTTTTTCAACGTCCGAATCACTGTTGTATCTGACGCGCGTTCAAACAACGCGTTTTCACACATCTTTTAACGAGCTCGGTTCGTTAGATAAAAAAAAAGGAAAAAACGACAGAGTCCGTTTCGACGATTGTCGTTTCGGCGGATACGTTTGATTTAACCACCTGTTCCGCGAGGATAACCTAACTCTCGCCGCGTTCGTCGCGCACTTTACACGTTGCATCGAAGTCCACGTCGAGAATAAACTGTTCGTACGTTAAATATTCCAACGTACGATGAAAATACTGGTATCAGAGGAAACGAAACTGTCGAATTGTGGGTACCTAAACTGTTTGAAAACGCGACTCTTTCGAGGTCGAATCGCAAATTGTTTCTGACGAGAATACGCGTCTGTCTGTTGCTCGCGTATGTCCTTACGACCGTTTAAGATTATAAGGATATTAGGGGGTGTGGTAATGAAGTTTAATCGTGAAGGAAATAATTCGTGGTATACTATTTAATGAAGCAATTAAATGCTGGATTAGTGGTGTGGATGATGTGCGTTGAACTAGAGATTACGATGTTTCTCTTTGATGTCTGGTGGTGAACTGAACTGCCTCACGAATTTCCGAGTCGAAGGAAATTCGTGAGCCGGTCTTGTCACCTGATTGGTACGTATTTTTGCCAATCAGGTGATAGATCCACCGACATCCACCTATTCCGGGCAGGAGAGGTGGTGTCAGGGAAGGTGGAAGACGTTATGTGGGAAATTTGTGGAATTTCCGCCAGGCTTGGATCCTGCGGCCTGACCTGGTCGACGGTCACTGGGCCCGGTCTCGATGACCCTTTGGAAATTCACGTTTATGGCACATGCAATTAGTCGTTGAGGACGAAGACACTCGAAGAAATACAATTGCAGACTTTACTGGCTTGCGTGTCATAAACGTGCTTGCAATTTGCACTTCGGAAGTTGTCCCTTGCACAAATTGCTAGCCACCCGTGCTATTCAAGACGGTCAAAATCATTACAAAGGGAAGGCCAAGCTCCCGTAGGTATGCGACGGCCCACGAATTTAAAATCTGATCTCTACAAAGGGTGTATTTACGATAAAAAAATGGGTTGTTGGAAACTGACAACGATCGGTGAAATTTGTAGACGGGGGAGAATGCATCTCGTTAAACGCGTTTTATTGTTAATACTTTCACCGGTTGGAGAAGATCAACAACGAGAGATACGGATATATTTCGCGGCGTTTTATTACCACGGATAAATCCAACGATACGAACATATTGCGCATAGATCGTGGGGGAATAAATTGTACAGTTCGGTACAAACAATGCTTATGACTGTCTTGAAAACAAGGTTCGTCGTTGATGCGGGTAATTAATGGCCGCAAATTGGTCAACGGGCCCCCAGCGTACGCCACGGAACGACGGTAAAATCGAACGTGACCCGCTTTCTAATTAAGCACCGACAATACTTGCTTACACAATTCACTTGCTTGCACGATACACAATTCATCAGCTCGCGTATTTTTCTCTGCTGTATCGAATTTCGGAAAGATCGCGTCACTGGGAGAAGACCGCTTTTCGTCCCTCGGCGATTTGTGAAAGTTAGAACACGTGGAATTTTATTCATCGAAACGTGGAAAGATAATTATTTTTTAGGAAATGTGGGGGAGTTGGAGCAGTATTCTGTGCAGCGCGATTAAACGCCTTTTTCTGGTGTTTTCGGTGCAAAGGTGATCATTTTTTTAAAGCTCAGAGATTTGTAGAAATTAAAATACGCGGAATTCTATTTATCGACGCAAGATGACAATTTTTCAACGCTCGGAGATTCGCAAAAATGAAAATAAATGGAATTCTATTTATCGACGCGTGGAAGAATTAGCTATTTTCCATGAAATATTGCGATAGTCGTTGCACTGTTCTACGCATCGCGATCAAACGCTTCTTTTCACCATTTCCCGTACAACGACAATTTTCAACGCGCAGAGATTCAGAAAAAAAAAATACACGAAATAACCGAAATTCGAAATTTTCAAGCTCGTAAAAATGTGTAGGCGTTCAAGCCATACATGGCTTGGCGAGTGACAAACACCAGACCCGAGTACCCATCGGTTCGGCCCAGCGATATATCTTTGCCTTTCGACGACAGTCCGTTCTTAGCTTCGGTAATAGACGTACGCCGAAGAGTCCGAAATAAACTACTTTGCACGACATCCTGATTTGAGTAAAGTTCATTAGACCACCTCCAACAAATGAATATTCCTGCAAATTGTACGAGTTCATTTCCTCGCTATGCCTTCAGCCGCGAACGAACGCTTCTCCGTACCATTTTCGACGCGGTTTCGCGTGATTCCCTCGGAATTTCGACGACGGGAAAGTTTTTAAGCATTGCCGAAGGCGCGACGCCGAAGTTGAATGATTTAAGTCGAGTGGAAAAGGAGCCCGGCAAAAAGCGCGAC
>NW_017100190.1:4424364-4430955 GCF_001263275.1 Habropoda laboriosa | reverse complement strand
ATAAGGAGAATAGAGAGCGAGCGCGGGAAATGGAGATCGTAGAAACCTTTTCAAGAAGACAAGAAGGCCGTCGCGTAAAACACAAGTTTCGCGAGAAGAAACCCCCGAGTGATGGTAAACTTTCGAAACGGGCTTCTCTACCACCATCCAGTATGACGTTCGTGAAATACTATCGCTTGTTCCCTTTCAGTTTCGCGTTCGAGCGTGGAACCAGCCAGATAATCGATTTAAAAGCGAATAGAATTAAAAGGCGAACCAGACGTGAAACTTAGCAACCGAAATTTCCTAGTCTCTCGCGCAATTAACACGGTAACTATTCATTTTTAGGGTAGAAACGACCGACAATGAAAATTTGCCACTAACAAAATGGCAAACTTACTGGAAAGAAAAGGCACAGAAAATAAAACTGAAGAAAAACGTCGATGGAGTAAACTACGTTTAACCCTTGAACGTTCATTCCCATGACTCACGCGTGCACAATTAATCGTCCAATAAGTGCAATTTTATTTATTTATTTTCTTCCAGTTTCCATATTTCGTTGTTCTTTCTATTATCAAAAAAAGTAGGTTATGTGGCGACCAACTGTAGTGCAGAAGCAAGCAATTGCCGTGCGGACGACCAACACGGTTTATGACGGGCACGCTAGAAAAGCTATTTTTGAGAAAATCGTTTTAGTCTGTTTAATGTTCAGTAAATCTAACAATGCATGTTTTCGTAGAAACTTTCACCAACGGTCTCAATAGCAATTTGCCAGGTCATAAACCAAGGGTTGCCGAAAAGTCCGCGTACGGGCCCAGAGGCCCAGGTCACATGTCCCAAGTACCGGACCTGAAGGAAAATCCGTGGCGTTGCCAAATGCGCTACAGCGGACAATACGCCCCCACCATAATTCGCCGCTGTCCTGGAAAAAGCGCGCCAAGGGCGCAAAGGACTAGCGGTGGGTTAAAGACAAAATTCGAAAAAGAAGAGGGCGAGAAAGAAGCTCGCGAGATGACTTGGAGAGTCAGGGTCAGTGAAGCAGATAGTCAGTAAGCAATAAGTAGACTGTACACCTCGTGAGCCAGCTAAATAATAAAGACAAAAGAACTTACTGTGTGGGTACTAAGTAACCCTCCTATCATTAAATCCAAAACCTACAGTTACAACGTTATAATTAAAAAATAGTAAAATTGATCGTATCATCGAGCAGAGAAAAATGTGAACGTCACGGGGTTAATCAGTCGACAGACTGGACCTTTAAATGAATGCAACAAGAAAATTGTATCCCCGAGAAACGTTCGATTGCACGTCCAGCTCCTTGCACCGGGTTACTTCCGTTAATAATCAACGGAATTGTTTATGTACATGCAGCCGAAGCGGGACAGTCTTTTGAGCGAGGAACGATGGCGATATATCGCGAGGCTGGATCCGGCCAAAGGCAGGGAAACGGAAGCAGAAGGATTGCTTCCTTCCAGTAACCTGATTACCCGCGAAATGGATGCTGCAATCAGCGAAGGAAACGCCGATGTTCGCGTGTGAAACGCGTACGTGTGCCTCGACTCGTCCACGGTGTCGGACATCCTTAAGTCGACGCCGCAAAATGCCTGTGAGAGTAGTTAACGTTTACGACGCAATCGCTTTTAACGGGTCGACGAGGCAACGACTGCTGGTTTAGGGATCACTTCACAGAGAAGACTCTTTTCGAGTGGACACTTTGACGGCGGTTTTTCAATTTCCCGGCACTCTGTTCAATTTTAATTCGATCCAAGGGAAACACGTTTATTTGCATCGACCTCTAAATAGAGGTACTCGATTATTTTTCTATATAGAGAATCGAGGACGTTTATTTTCTCGACAAAGTTCAACGACCTCTCTTACGTGTGTTTCCTATTTTTGAATGAAAAAATTTGCAACAGTGGTGAGAAGGATTATTTCAATTTTTAGATTGCGATAGGATTAAACAGGTCGGGTTTTGTAGGATAAATTTTAATTTCAGTTATCTGAGTGGTAGAATCTTTAATTAGTTCAACGTTCGACAGCCAATTGATATATTCCCCTGGAACGACAGTTACGATCATATTCTACTAATTACATCCTCTGATCACCATTTACGATACAGTTAAGCAGCCCGATAGATCGGATAAACGTTCGATCAGATACATCGCGGCTGACCCATTTTCCCGTCTTGCTTACCAGGCCGTCTGATATATATCTGGTCTACTCTACTAGTCGAACCGTTCGACCAACGGTACACCTATTCTACTAATCGCTCTCTACGATCTCAGGGAGCCTAACTACGCTGCTAATCGACGCGCCTCACAAAATAACGACACATTCTACTATCTACCTAAGCACCTTTGCTAATATACCCTTTCAGAGTCTGACCAAACACGATCATGTTTCACTTGGACTAAACCAAGTGATCCGTTCGTTTCACAGGTCAGACAAGCCCGGCTCGACTCGATTTCTAAATTAGATCGTTCCCCATTTGCATAGGTATCGTGGACCATTATCACTTCAACTACACCCCCATAACGGGGTAAAGGGAAACGAACGAATTTCCCGTTCCTCTGCGTGTCGGAAGGGAGAGGGTCAAAGGTCGTTTTCTCGTCGAATTTCCATTGGCCACCGGTAATAAGCAGGTTCGCTTCCTGGAAAGGCTTAGAAAAGGGAGTGGTAAGTTGAACGAGCGAGTACAGAGAAGGAAGATGGATGCGTGGCCTAGGCAGGGTACGCGCGGTTATCACGGGACCGCGTAATAAGGTTCCGTATGCGACCAACGAATAGAATTAGAGCAACTTCTCCGGCGAAATTATCCCAAGTTATCGAGCCTCCGCTTCTCAAGCCTCCGCCTTTATGAGAAGATACGGAAGTTCAGACGTGGAGTTTCGTGGGAAGATTGGTAAGCGATAGCGGGGTTGAATTTAGGTGGATAAAGGTGTTTTTCCGGGGTTGTAATATATGGGGTAAATGTGATGCTCTGCATCTGTAACGTGGCGTCTTTGGTGATGATCCAGGTGATTTACGAGGGATGACTTGTCACGAAACACAGCAACCTTTCTTAGAAGTCCTCGCCAGGGCTTCTATTCCTAAGCATTGGGGATCAGAATGGTCCCTTGCGTCTAAGGCACAGGTCTCCTAGGTAGCCTAACTGATGAGTTCACTAGGAGGCCTAGAACTCTTTTTCTCGGTCACTCTGTTTCTATTTCTATCTATCCATCTATGTATCTGTCTATCTTTCTTTCCCCTTTTTACCTTCCATAACCATCAACCATATACCGAACCACAAAAGCGTGAAAGAAGAGCGAAAGCGAGAACTCGACAGCGAGCCACCAAAGTTGCAACCATTGCGACCGTTAAATTACCGTGACAAATACGAGTGACACAGACGCAAAGTATGATTCGATATCACACCAACTCTTACGCGAGGATCAAATGGATCTGCATAAGAGAATTCCGCGAGTTGGCTACAGAATTCCGAGGAAAGGTAGTCACCTGTGTCACCGGCGGAGCGATGTTCCGATGTAATTCTCCCGGCGAGCAAACTTCCGGCAATCAACATGTAAAGTGGAAATCAGTGAGCAGCAACAGAATACAGATACTAAGAATTAACGTGTAATCCGACGGGGGTCGGTCGCTGGGAACTGTAAGCCGGGATTTCGGAGTGGAAGTGAAAATCTAACAACTTCCGGAAACTCGATTCCGCACGCCAATCAGATAACCGGTCGTAACTTTTCCATAAGACGAATGCTACATTCGAACGTGTAACAGATGTCCCATTTTTCAATATTTCAATAGAATCCACAATTCCGACCTTCCGATACAATCAAAGTTCCGTTGAAAAACACTGAAGACAGATCTAAACAGACGACCTTTCGCCATTTTTCTGGTAGCCTGCTAGAAACTCCATGATTTTGAATCGATCGTACGAATCCAGACGGAGAAAATTCATTTCTACATTTAACAATAAAGGAAACAACCTGTTTCGAAGTGGAAGTTTAAGGTTCGTAAATTCCACCTTAGACTTCGTTCCATTTAAATTCGTAATAATAGCACGCCACTAATACCCCCCCTCTCTGGTCCTCAGATGTCGTTAAAATCAGCGTCGATTAATAATTTCGAAACGGTGAGGAAGTTTGCACGTGAGGTGCGCGGGTACAACTTTAAACAGCATCAATTATTTAAGCCCTAGGATGAATCATAGCCGGCGTGGAAACGGAATCGCGACGAAACACCACGCCGAACCTCCGGGAAAGTTGCTCAAACTTATTTGCACTTAGCCCAGACCCCGTTGTTTGTTATATCATGTCGCGATCCGCGGGGCCAACTTCTTGCCGGAAGTTACGGGGCAACTTGTTATTGGCCGGTGACCGGGTACACGGGACGACAAAAACTAATGCACAATTCACGGGGCGTCTAGCAGAGATGGAACCTGAGGGAGATTGCGCGGGACAAGTGAAACAGAGTGGAGATTGTTCCGAGCGTTCTTTCCCTTGCAAAGTGTGATTCCTCGCGCGATGCTCGTTTATTTTCGATGAATTTTCCCCTTCCTTTTACTTCCTTTTGTCTCCCTTCTTTCGTGTGAAAAAAGAAAATCGAGGAAAGGAGGAGTTCACGGGTGTAAATAGAATTATAACTGTGCGGAGGGTGAGAAAAGTAATTGAAATTCCGCGGTTCCGTCTGGCGGACATTTATCGCGAGTCTCAAACGAACAAACTCTCTCGTCCAATTAACGCGAAAACTGATGGCACGTTGAAATTAATACGGCGTCGCGCAGGACGTGTGCGAGGCAATTGCGAATCTCAACTTGACGCGTTGATTAAGTAACATTCAAATGGTAATGCAACGCCTTCGATTAGCCGGCTGCCTAATTTAATCGCTCTGTAACTTCGTAATTGATCGCGCGGAATGTATACAGTTATGGTGAATTGAATTTCATCCGGTGTACACGTTCCTGGAATTGTTCGACGGAGAATTAGCGTGACACAGCGTGATCATGTTTGCTCTGGTGAAATGATAGAGCAATTAGAGAAATTGTCATTTTTGTTCCAAGCTGCGGTGCGTTATCTGTTCCATTTCATTCGGTTAATTTGATCGCAAGTGGTTTTATTCGCAACGTGTGATTTAATAAACAGATCGTTTATTACGGAGACGCAATGTTTTTTGCTTTAAATTTAAAATTAGCTTTAAAATCATTTTTCCCAAGAAGTGCGATATGTAGGAGGTGGTCTAATGAACTTTACTCAAACCAGGATGTCGTGCAAAGTAGTTTATCTCGGACACTTCGGCGTCCGTCTATTACCGAAGCTAAGAACCGACTCTCGCCGAATGGCAAAGATATCGCTGGGCCGAACCGATGGGTACTGGGGTCTGGTGTTTGTCACTCGCCAAGAGGCGCAGGCCAAGCAATAAACCGTCCCAAAAAGCCTACAGATATTAAATTAAATATTTGAAATACTGTTAACGAACGAGCAAACGTTCGCTGTTTCCACTATTCCTTAAATATCTGCGCTACGTCATGCACACGGTTAACTGGATTAAAGAAACCCTGTCCAACAACAGCATACGCGTTGAACTAATCGGACGTCTGACCAGTAACTGGTCCATTCCACTGACAGCACTTCAACCAGTAGTTTAACCTATCCTATTAACTAAACTCTCGAAACAACGTTAATCTACCGTTCGAAATACTTCTCCGAATCATCGAAACTCTTCAAAAAGACACACTCGCCGAATACTAACGCAAGAACGATCGAAAACCGTCGAGTTAATCAAGATGGAAGGTTCATAAACAGTCCCAGTCGACAGTTGAAGCAACCAGCTAATATTCCACTCGCGAAACGACCTTATAATCCGCGAGTTTCGTGGCAACTTGCGGGAAACGCGTCCTCCGCGTTACGACGACGTTACCTCGACGATATAGACGACGAGGAAAGTTACCGGGACGCGGACACCGCGCGAATTAATGCGTCATTCCGGGGGACACGTGAGTGGAATAACGCGGCTGGATTTCGCGTGTCGATTCGACGACCGGAGGCGCGGTGAAATCGCAATGAGCCGACGTTTGCTCTGCCCTTCGCGGATTTACTTGCCACCGTCGAGACGATAATGCAGCGCTGCGCGAAACAATGGCCTCCGTCAACGTGCAGTTCCCCGGGCTTGATAAACGTTTCATTCGCGTTGGAAATTTGTCGTGCACCTCCAATCTATTGTGCCGGAATTACGAATATTTAGGTATTTTCCAATTAATCGAGATGTGTAGCTTTCGGTACTCGAGAAGAAAGTTAGCTTAAATACCGATGAAAAATTGAATTGCAGTATTTTAGAGATTGGAGGGTTCGCATATTTCAAGTCCAGAAAATGCTGCGTAAGGAGCATTCAAAGACAGCGAAAGCAAACACAAAACTAGTAGCGATTTTAACTCTACCAGACATTTCCCAATAAAAGTCACGACGGCAGGGAATGCTAAGATTGGGAAGGAACGCACTGAAAATTCCCTCATTATAGTGACAACATTGAGACACAGACAGCGTCGGAGGATATTAGGATTAATGGATAATAAATCACCGGGGCCACGTACACCGCACGCATCCATCTTCGTTCGTGGTTGCC
>NW_017100190.1:4404212-4424215 GCF_001263275.1 Habropoda laboriosa | reverse complement strand
CCCAAGGATTTCGTTTCGCGAAACACCGTAATCCTGCACCGTATAAAACCGCAAAGGAACGCGAATCGAATAATTCTTCCAACGAATTGTACAATGAAAACACCTGCACAAACACGTATATACATCTATACAGGTAGAAAGAAGAAATCGTTGCAGGTGATTCGCGAAATAGAATTTCGCGGTAAGTGCATTTCACCACGACGAATTCTTTCTTTCTAGATGTCTGCTATTCGTTTCTGTCGTCTCTTCTTTTTTTTCTCTCCTTCCTCTTCCTTCGTCTCTCTCGTTTTTCAGTTTCACGCGAGGACGAGGACCGATAACGAGCGTAGATAAAAAATGATAACAGCTCGACGGCGCGCTGGCGGTTTGCTCCTTTGTCGTTCCTCTCCCACGTCAGTCGTCGGACAAAGGGGTAATTTCGAGGGTGAGAGGCGGCGGAGGGAGGGACGGAGAGAGGGTTGAGACGAAAAAAGGAACACGAAATCGTTCCACGGAGGGAACGTTCTTGAATAGGGTTTTGATTTCGGATTCCCGGCGGTAGACGTGCCGGAAATTTCCCGCCATTTTAAATGCCGCGATCGTTCCACGGTATGCCCAACGTCGTCTCTGCGTTTCGCGTGTATTTTCGGGACGTTGCGGGAAACGTGGCAACTTTATTTTACATAGGTAAATTGAAGAATGGGTTCTCGAGGACGGGGAAACTCGAGGAGGAGTTGTCAAATCGTACCGCCGCGAGGGAACGTGATCAATTTATTGATAAATGTCGATTTCAGCTTGAAACGAACGCGAAATATTCCGCGACAAACTTACTTTTAGAAATATACGACAGTTGAGTTAATATTAACAATTCCTTTTCTCAGTTTTTTGATTTTTTTAGACACAATTTTTGTTGCGACCTCATTAGGACGCAACGGAGCCTCGGTTTGGCGGATTATGACAAACGATTTAGTCACATTTGGCCGTCAGACCGAGGTGCCGACATATATTTTTATTCTAACGTCGTTCGCGTTCAATATTAACAAAAAAATGTATGAGTTGCATTTTCGGAAATACTTCCTCGAGTAAGCTAGGTAAATAATTATATTTTAGAAGATGTTCAGACAAGACGTAGACAAGACGGGCGTACAATTGTTATGAGACGACGGTACGTAGACTTTAGGCGAGCCACGCGACCACAGGCCCAAAAACAAAAGGACCGCGACTATTTTGCCGCTGCCTGCCCTCAGATGTCATTGCTTGCTCGACTCTCAATATTAACTGTTAGAATTATGGTAATAAATTAAAAGATATTATTTTAATTATGAATCTTCTTTATTTTGATACGCGAGGAAGGCACGTCGCTGTGCAGTCAATCAAACAAAAACGTCGACAAGACGCAGAGAAAGAAAACGTATCAGCGTCGGTTAATGTTGCTATGAGCTACAAACGGTTAAAGATAATGAAAATCGCACTATTTCACGACTTTCAGCCTAGAACTGTAACAAATCTGCAGATTCTTACATCTTTCGATGCCTGTCGCTTGTTTCTCCATCCACTGATTTCGATGA
This sequence comes from Habropoda laboriosa, assembly GCF_001263275.1. Classification (NCBI taxonomy): domain Eukaryota; kingdom Metazoa; phylum Arthropoda; class Insecta; order Hymenoptera; family Apidae; genus Habropoda; species Habropoda laboriosa. The sequence goes on along the minus strand of NW_017100190.1, from coordinate 4,422,668 downwards.
AATTTTCAGCGTGTGTATAATTGACACAGATCTACAAAACGTATTTTTTAAATTTTCATTACGAGCTCAGATAAAAAAGTCGTAAAAACGACCTTCGCTATTTTCTTCGCGATTCCGACTAATTGCAGTTTTTTCAAAAATTTTTTTACACGTCATCTAGTAAACTAATCTTCTGAAAAAAAAACTCAAGTCGTTTGGCCCAATTTTAAAAAAGTTATTCCATTTTATAGGGTGCATGAATACTTTTGTCCTCCACTGTATATATTTACATTAATCTGTCTCAGTATGTTGATCATTTTTGCTGTTACTATTACACAGACTCATTTCTCCTTACAATCCAACATTAACAAATCGAATTAGCAATTCTAATTCGTAATGGAACCAAAGATATCCCCGATATAATATTTAAATCGTCTCGAAATCCATCGGCAATTCTAACCGAAATTAAAATCTCCCCACCGACGATCTTTCCGATAGACGTGAAAATTTCTCGAATAACTTGGAGGGTTGTTCGCGACGTATTCGTGGCCGTAGCTCCGCCGCCACGGCGAAGCTCGACACTCTCGTACCAGCTCGCTCACTTAGAAACTACCCCCGTCAAGCCGTTAAACCGCCAAGTTACGCCGGCTGCAGGTCCCGGTGAATGCAAGGGACACCGGAAGGCCGCGCGTTTACTCCCACTAAATCTCAGGAGGCTCTTTCCCCCGCGGACGTAAACCGACCTAGCCAGGCGACAATGGTTACGAGCCTCATGATTGCCTAAAGGATCTCCCCGTTTTTTACTTTCCAGACCGAACCCACCTCTTATCAGAGGCTTCTCCGAGAATTTGTCCTCGCTACTTGTAAATTAACCCCTTAACCTATCGTTTCTTTTCTGACTGTGCATCTATCAATACTGTATCGAATCTGTTGTAGATTAATTACATTCAGCAATCCTCGGTGTTAGAAATTCAAACGAAAGTTAGGGTTGCGATGAATTTTTTCTGTTGATATAACTATTTTTGTTATGTTTTGAGCAGAATCTCTGTTTTTATAGGTTAAGGGGTTAGCATTAACCTCGTGATACAAGTTGTTCGTGATTTGCGAACTTCGCGACGCGATGCTTAATTCGACCGGTGCGCAAAGAATTCACGAACTGCTCTCGCGGCAAACTAATGGCACGAGTGCTGTTTAAATTTGTAGATGAGATTTGTGGTGGGTGAAAAAGAGATATACGTTTTACACGATAGACAAATACTGAATGATTGGTGGTGACTGTTACTTTTTATTTTTCGTGATGTCTCAAAGTTGGTGATAGAATCTCTGATAGAATCTGTCTGTTTCTGTGTGTGTTTGTGTTTTTATAAGTTCGGTGTGTACAGTGATTGGTGGTGTGAAATGTGTGAGAAGTGGTGGGAGTATCGGTTGATTGGTGTTTGTCTGGTGGAGTCGAAGTGGGAAAATTGTTGCTAAAATAGTTATATTAGGGGATGGGAAAATCCTGAGGTCGGAAGGTGGTTTATGAGTGTAGTGCATGTGGTGTCCAGATGTAGGGTATTCGACTTTCTAAGGTAATAAAACAATTTGCTGATGGCGAGGAGAGAGACCAATTTACGGAAAATATATTATTTGTGAATATGGTAGGGCTCCATTGTTCGAGTCCTCGGTACGGTCGAACACAAGTAGAACGGTACACTAGAAGGAACGAAGGATGGAGAATCTTTCGAAGAGTGACGTCGAAGGGAATGTCATTTCGAAAAGGAGAGAAATGTTGGAAGAATTTTAATAGTAGATTATAACCAGAAAGCTCCTCTTTTACGTTTGCTTTATGCCTTTCTTTCACCCTTCTATTTTTTCATCTCTCTTTCTTTCTCCTCTTCTTTTTTTTTTTTATTTTATTTGGACCACATTTAAATTTTAAACGCTTTTAATCTTTTATGCATGAGCCAAGGGCGCTCTTAAAATAAACACGCTAGACAGTCGCCAGCGAGCGTGCAATTCCATTCGTGCTTTCGTTCGCTCTTAATCTCGTTCCTCGGTCCCCGGCGACGTTGATTATTATATCGAATTAATGAACGCTCAGAAAACGCCTTGTAATTCCACCTCTGTTTCCCCCTTATTTATTTACCCCTCGTACTAATAACTTTCCCTCGTTTTTCCACGAGATGTTCAAGCCGGTCGCTTTTACCTCTTTTTTTTTAGTTTCGTCAGATGATCTCGAAACCTCGGCAATTAAATACCCGATTATTAATTCTCCCCTTTGTAGGTTGCATCCAGCTCGATGTCAGGTAATAGAACGCCGTTCGACAATCGGATTTCCTGGTACAAGATAAGAGGAAGGAGGAGAGAGAGAGAGAGAATTTAGCCGCTAGATGATCACGAATCCACGGAGGGCTGAAATCGAGATCTCGTCGAATCTCGAAAGCGCCGGACGAAGACACGCTGCAATTACTCCAGGATGCTCCGAGAACCATCTCTCTACCCAACCTCGTTTCTCCTTTTCCTCTTTCTTTACGTTTGCTCACTGGGTGACTCTGGAATATTCCTACCCCTCGCGATAGTCAACGTTAGACCAATCGGAAAGTGCAATATAGGAAATTGATCATTGAGCCTAATTTCACTGGGTCGAAACAGTACGCAGGAAATTACAATTTAATCGAGTAATCTTTAACCCTTCCTCGAGGTAAATTTTTCATTTCTTTTATCGAATTAAAGTGGAAGTGCGCGGAGGGCAAACATTAAGAGAGTGTCGAAGGGCGCTGTTCGAGCAAATTTTCAAAGCCTAGGAGATAACTAACGCTCCGAGAAGACACAAATCGAACTAAAAAGGTACATCAGAAACTAGCATATAATAAACTAATCCTCGATCCCAATTTTAAAGGGACTGAACACTCTCGATCTAACAACTTCTCTTCTCGGCAAACTTCTCACATCTCCAATTAATTCCTCGGGAAACTTAACGTTTCATCCAGCTCCTCCATCTCTCCCTCATAACGCAGTAACCTCGTAAATCTCCAAGCTGCGTCTTAAAACCCCCGAGCAAGCAGCGCATACACAACCATCGATCCATCTCAATTTCTCAATCTCGTTCAACTCGAAATCACCGGGTACATTCCCCCTAACCCGGTATTACCCGCGAAATACATTCCCTGTTCTCCGGCCTGTACGGCTGAGGAAACCCGAGAAGAAACGAAACCCAAGGGATGAAACGAAAAGGATCCTATCCCTTCCTCTCCTTCTCGTCGGAGAAGAGGAAAGAAGAGCCTGAGCAGCGAGTGGTTCCTGACGTTTTCAATAACGCGCCGATGGATTTTCTCCGTTCACGTACAAAGCCCATTAGCTGTACTCTCCTAACGCGGTTTCCCCACAAAAGCGACCACGGATCATTGATTACGCGGCTACGTGGTCGCGTAAATCAACGCGTGCTTTATCACCACGCCCAGCAGTCATAAGAAGGTTTCCCCTCTCTCCCGGTAGGGGATTGAACCATGGGATGAACGTGACCGGAAACCCGGAAAAACTGGCCAGCTTGTGGACATTAAAAGGTGTTTTCACGATGCTTTAGGCGAGGCCTTCGGGCTAGACTGGAACAACTTTGCGCTTCGATGGCGGATATTAAAATCCCAACCCCTCGATATGAGAGAGTTCCGGTCGAGATGGCCGGTTTTCGAACGCAGCTGAGCAATCCGGACGAGTGTTTGGAAAACGAAAGGGGCAGCCGGGGATGATTGAAGTGCTCCTCCCACGGTGAAACCTCGTATAAATTTATAATTGACGGAAAACTAGACCTGCGGGAAATTTCAAGTATTTGCGAAGCTGAATGTTGCAAGATCTTCGTGCTTTTGTGCTTGCACGCGGAGTTGATAATTGCGGGTTAAGGCGGTGCAGGTTAGACGATGGAACTTGGTGTATTTGTCGGAGTGATGTTTCACTTGAAAGAGAGGAGAGGTGGTGTGAAAGGTTTCCTGTTAACGTTACTCTGTGTGTAATAGAAAGACGAGACTCGGAGGTGTTTCTGCAAGTTCTTACAGATTTCTCGATATTTCTGGTACTAGCAAGGAACGTCACACAATTGCTATTTCGATTTCTCCGGCTGTGTGCACAGTTTCATAAAAATCAACGTGTTCTAGTTGACTGATAATCCTTGCAAGGCGCAACGAGGTATATTTAACATTAGAACTATCAGCCGAGTCAGAATGACCCATTAGCGACTTTCAAGCGGTAAATTAATAGCAGCTTGAATATTTGGGGGTTTGATGCAAGATATAACTACAGTTACCCCTTCACTCAATTTAATAATATAACTAGTGTAGTTGCAGCGCGGTATTACAATTTTTGCAGAAACGTGTTTTTTATTGAAAGTGTACTGGTGTATTGACTTGTGTTTTCCGTTTAGCTTAATTTATATCTTGTATACAATTTTTTGGCGGGGGTGAGGAACGCGGATTGGTTCTTGTGGTCTTCTGGAAATAGACCCGGAAGGGGTTGCTATCTTTCTATTGGATCCCCATTTTTGCTAGGGTCACCAGCAAGGTGACCGCCTACGATTCATCGTGGATCGCCAGGTACCGAAGGGAACCTCGAGCGACGTCCGGGAATTTCCGCGTCCCTCGACCGTAACAGGTAATAACTTTATGAAGCGGCTTGACCTTACTAAGCATGCAAAATTACAATAAAAAATAGAAACGACATTAAGCCGAAAATAAAAAAGTATATTACTTAAGTTTAAAACGTCGTAGAAGGTAACCGATGGCCGGTGGCTTCATAAACTTATTGTGTTACGGGTTCTTTAGAATTTATATTAATTAAACCTTAATTCTACCTTGGCCTTCTTCGCGCCTAGGGTCGCATCATAAACGTTGTTACAATGTAAGATATCACATCGATGCAAATAGAAGCATACATGTATAAAATAAATTCGGAAAGTTACAAACGATATTGAACATTCGCGACTTTTCGAAAGATACCGACGGGTCATTGACACTATCGGTAGTTCTAATATTAAATAAAAAATGAAACAAACTCTCGCAAGGAATTATTTCTCAATCCTAATCCTATTCATTCGTTCAATTACCATTCCTCGAGGCAGCATTATCTCCAAGCCACATAAAGATTCTCTCAGCAAACTCAACCCCCAAGTAACTCGAAATAAAGAAGCTCATTGCCGAAATTAGCCCCATCAACCTCGAAAAACCGTTCAGCACCGAAACGACAAAAGAAAGAAATTCACGGCACGCGTACCAACCTTCCCAAGGAAGTGTTCCCGAAAACGACACCGTGGGATCATTATGTACAGCCCATAATAACAGGATCAGAGAGTGTATAAAAGCGAGGGAACGCCGTTTAAGACGGTCGTAAGCCTCGAGACGGATGAAAAGGGGCGAGGAGGACGAAACCAGCCGGTAGTTTTGCGGTTTTTCGGCTCCCCCCCCCCCCAGCCAGTGTTTCCTGCCGAAAATGCCCGATTTCCGGGAGCGTACCGGATGTACGGCACACTTTGCCGGAGCAAATCGAGGGTCGGGCGGCTGCGACAGCAGCTTCGAGGGAATTTTTCTACGGATGCGTCGCACCGTGAAATCGAGCCGGGAGCTCTGCGCTCATAAATTATTTACCGATCTACCGGAGGAGCCGGGAGAAGCAGAGAGTCACGGTGGAACGGGGTGTTCGTAGAAAACGGCTGAGGTGGAAGGCTCGCGTCGACGGGAAGAACGAGGGCGTGTTAAGGGAAACATAAAGGGGTGTTCTTGAAGCCCACTTTTTTCATGAAATTGCACCCTGCCGAGTTTTTCGGTGGATGTAGAACGCGTGAGGAGAATTGAATCGAGAGTGCAGTATAGGGAGAAATATGCTGGATTGTTGTCTCGTGAAATGCATTCTCTGTGCTTTTTTATGGTTATTCTGGGAGACAGAGAAGGAAGATAATTAGACATTCTTTGCGAGTATCTTAACGCACTTGGAGAAGTGTATTTAATCTTCAAGAATAGTTGGAGGAGTGAAAGAAATATTTCTAACTAAAGTATTGTAAGAGTATGGTCGAGCGAGTGTCGAGACTCGCGCGGGTTCATGACCCGCAGACCGAGAGGTAAGGGCCAACCTGTGCCAGGGTTTTTCGGAGGCAAGCGAGGGGCGTCAAGGCACGTGTATAAGGACGCGTTAAATAAGAATGGAACAGATTGTATTAGAACGAATTAGGAAGCGTGCAGTTGATAAGGACGGACCAGAAAGGAACGAGGCGTCAACGACTATTAAATAAATCCTGACAAATATTATTTAGACCAGACAGCCCTTGCAATATCAACTAAAACTTGTGACTATAATCTAAGTTGCTTAGAATGAAAATAAAATACCATTTGCTACAATTACGCATTATGCTCCTTTACGCCTCAAAGTTTATTTTTAAAGAGAATTCCTCTCCTCCAAATCTAAAAAACACCTTTGCTACAACTATCTATGCTCCTTCGCGCCTGAAAATTTATTTTTAAAAAGAATTCACCCCCTTCAAAATTGAACACAATTGAACGCGCTCACCCCTTAATACGTCTCCTCCATACCCAAGCAAATCCTCTTCGTGTCATGTTCACACTGACCTCCTTCCACCGCCATAAATTGCACTAAAGGAATCTAGCCGGAAAAAATCAATCACATTTAACCAAGAACAGAAGAGGAAAATCCAGATGAGTTGGTCGAGAAAACGGACACGCTCGTTTGGAGAAAGAAAAAAAAAAGAGAGGGAGACCGAAAGCTCGAACCTGTGTCCCCTATCACGTGCAGAGAAAATCGTGCCGAACGCAGAACGTCCCCGTGACTTTTCCCGTCGGTTCGCCATCTGTAACCGAGAAACGTATCGTTCCTCGATCTGACCCCGGGATCTGTAGCCTTCTCGCCCCGGGGAGAAGCTTCGTCGAATGCACTTTTCACCGAGGCTCCTCCGCGTGTGTCTTCGTTTCCTTGATCGTTCTCTTCGTTACGTATCGCTTCCCGAGGATCGAATATCCTGCCGCGGCGAGAAGAAACGACGCGACCCACCGCGCCCTTCGGTATCGTGTTCTACACAAAAGTGCTGGCCTTTCTCCAACGCTTCCTCCTCTCGCCACCTTTCACCTTTCTCCGCCCCGTCTGCTTGTCAGTTAAGCTTCTCGTCAGCGAGGCGGCAGAAATGTTTGTCGCCGTGAGAGGAACACCACGCTGTTCTGTTAACGTCTTTTGTCGGGGGGAAGAAAGTTTGCCACGCGTTCGTGATTGTTCGGTTACTTTGAAGACCGTTTCAGACAGAGGAAAAAATCAGCCTCCAGAGATTCGATGGAATTTTTGTAAATTAATCGGTGCGACACTTTTTTCATTGGCAACTTTTGTGTTCTATGTGAGACACAAAAGAATGTTTAGTATGGTACTTGTTAATTTAGACCACAGTGATTGTATCTGCAGATTCATTCTTAAAATTTATAAAGCAATTTTTAAAAAATAAACCCTTTCGTTGACTTTGTCTGTTGTTACGGTTGCTATTAAGTATTCTACATTCTTAAGTAAGTAACTAGATTTTTCATCACAGACGACAGTAACGAAAGGGTTAATAAATCTTTCTTTGAAACGTTCAGAAGTCACCGTTAGAACACATATGTTTATACGTTCCATCTATCAAACACCTCTAAATTTCATTCAGCTCGTTACCGTCAATTTCCCCATGGCTAGCAGAGAATGTTTCCCGCGATCAGCTTCACGAAAGAGGCTCGTTTAAATAGCTCCAGCCTCAAAGCCGCGCCATTCAGCCAGTCACATTTCCAGTGCAATAATTATCAGAATCATTCCACGAGCACATGTGCACACAAAACACGTCTTTGTGTGTGTACGCGTTTGATGTCGCGTAAGACCGAGGATACCGCGTGTGTGTATCAACCGATGTTTTCACGAGGAAACGAGGATGCTAATTAGTCGAGCAGCGAAGTAATGTATACCTGCGCTATACCGCGACTATATCTGTCTGTTTGATTTAAACGAAGGTACGGAACATGTGTGTTTACGCATCGAACAAAACGGTAGAACGAATCGTTCGATATCGTACGATTGAAATTTTTACAGTTCGAAAGAGGAAATTTTATCTGGGAAATTTTCTCGAGAGTTTCTCACCGATCCGACAAACTTCGAATTGTTCCTTGTTTAATCACGGCACGAGAGTTAGGATAAACTTGCCGCGGAGTGGTTGGTATTTGTTTGAATTCCGGAGATGGATGGTTTAAATGGTGCAGATATACTTAGTCTCGAGTGGGATTAAATGTTGTCGAAGGGTAAATATCGCACGTGTTGCGCGTGTATTCGGGAGAATAGGCTTTCCAAGCTTCAGTGGTAACTCCTTCGCGTGTGGGGACGAGATATCTCGTGAGGGAGTGTCGTTTCTGTGCCGCTTTGGACGAGATATCTCGTGATACTTTCGATAAGATATCTCTCGACGCTTTAAACGAGAAATTTCGCGAATCTTTGGACGAGATATCTCGCGACCCTTTGGATGAGAAATCTTTCGGCCCTTTGGACGAGAAATCTCGTGACACTTTGAATTAGACATCTCGCGACGCTTTGGATAAGATATCTCGCGACTCTTCGAATGAGATATCTCTCGACGCTTTGAATAAGAAATCTCGCGACCCTTTGGATGAGAAATCTTTCGGCCCTTTGGACGAGAAATCTCGTGACACTTTGAATAAGATATCTCTCGACGCTTTGGATAAGATATCTCACGACTCTTTGAATGAGATATCTCTCGACGCTTTGAATAAGAAATCTCGCGACCCTTTGGATGAGAAATCTTTCGGCCCTTTGGACGAGAAATCTCGCGACACTTTGAATTAGACATCTCGCGACGCTTTGGATAAGATATCTCGCGACGCTTTGAATGAGATATCTCTCGACGCTTTGGACGAGAAATCTCGCGAATCTTTGGACGAGATATCTCGCGACCCTTCGAATAAGAAATCTCGCGACCCTTTGGATGAGAAATCTCGCGACATTTTTGATAAAATATTTCTCGACGCATTGAACGAAAAATCTAGCGATCCTTTGGACGAAAATTCTCGCGACCCTTTGGACGAGATATCTCGCGTCCCAATATCTTTCACGCGACGCTTTGTACGAAATATCTCGTCCACGGATACAAAGGATTTAACCAGCGACGATAGTTTCAACATAGAAACTTGTACCTTTATCCCGAATTATTCTTCAGAATACTTCTTTCTAGAATAGACGAAAACATAATGGAAGAGGAATCAAGAAACGAGCAGTGCCAAGAGAGATACACTAGTGTCTTACATTCAAAGCAAAGAATCTCAAGAAAATAGTAGCAGATGAGTAACCCGCTAATTCAACCACACTCAACGTGGAATAGGAGACAGACTTGGAAAACAGCGGTGGCTTTCCATTAAGAGATTGCGCTCTGAGATACTCGCTCGATGCTTGGAAAATGTGCAGAGAGAGAGGGTGAAGTAAGGATAAAAATAAATACCGGTAATCCTGTTCGATCAAACCATCGACTAAACATCCTTCTGACAAAAGTCAATTTCTACCTTCACGTCGCTGTTACTTTCATCCTTACTCCGACAAATCCTGCCGCTGCTATTATCACACCACGATCACGTCGTTGCCACGAGTTTCGACTCGTGACCAGTGTGCAAACCACCTTATTCCACCTCCAATACCGAGAAATTGCTTCCTTTCTAATTATTGCCTTTGATTTCGACAGAATTCCACCGATGTTCCAATTATCCCACGATCTACCAAGATTTTCAAATTCTTCAAATATCTCTTTCAAAGCTATGTTCAATGTCACGAACGATACTCGATGAAACAGACTGTTTAACCTGAGGTGGGTGAGGAACGTCGTTACACTGTTTTCACCTCAATTTATTAAAGTATAAGTGTATGGTCGGCGTACGATTGGTCCAGAAAATACAATCGTTTACTTTGTTAATTGTCCCGGCGGCAGCGGTTCGGCGGGTACGTCGCGATGATCGGTAAAGGAACGAACTGTCTCGAGGTGTAGGCGTACTGGGTTTTTATATTGTTAGGACAGGGAGACAGGAGTAGAGATAGATAAGGATAGAAGTGGAAAAAGTGGTGGAAACGGAAAATTTGAACCTGGATGCCACATGTGCGCTTCTTAGGCTACTCGAGGCAAGTCTTAACCCGGGGAGAGACAAAAGAACGGAAACTAAAATCTGAAGGAGTGGGAAAAGAAAAAGTTCGCGTGGAAGAGTAGAACAAGGTTCGACTGCTATCGGCGCCTATAGGCGCTCAGCGGGTCTTCGGCAACGAACTCGGCCGCGGCCTTCCGACGTTCCTTGTTCTTAAACAAGAGCGAGTGTGTTTGTGTGAATTTGAGGGACGCGAGTAGCGAAGGGAGTGCGTGAGAATGAGAGAGAGCGAAGACCATATAAATAGAGTAAACAATAGCGAGAGTGGTCCTTTTTCTGCGAAGCGACAAAGCGTTAACAGTCTTCTTTATCATAATTATATTTTACAAATCGTTAGTTACGTGTTTGCATTCCGTTTCCTACACAAATATAAAATACAAAATAGTCAGCTAACTTTTGAGTTGTCAAACCAAAGTTGAGTTAACGGTGCTTCACTTTTGAGTTGACAGCAGAGAAAGGGTTAATCGACACGTTCGAGTAACGACGAAGGAATGTTCGTCGACGATCTCGTGGTTAACTTAACAACGACTCGACACGGTTTCTTTGGTTCACGGTGAAAGAAATCGGTGGTTCGTGTGGCATGCAACGCACGTAAGTCGCCGGTCGATTACACATCACTGCAACTGAGTTTCCAGGGAAATAAGAAATCTTCCTTGCCCCCCGCAAGGATTTGTATAGATCTCCGCGCAGAGAGATGCGGCGAGTGCATTGAGATGCATAGCGGTGGTCGGCCAGTAGATCTTACGTAGACGCGGCAACTGACAATGGTAATATTGGCGAATGAAAATGGAATGTATCGCAGGAGCCACTGTGCTCCACCAAATGGTCCATTTCGTCGTTGAAAACTCGATGGCCGTTCGAGCTTCTGTTGGAAAATCGTCCACGATTTCGCCTAGCTTATTTTCCTCTTTGCATTAATTCAACGGGGGCAATTTCGAACGGGTCATTTCTCTGTTAAATTATTCGAGGAAAATTGCGCTGCGTAAAAGTGCACGAGAATTCGGGAATAATTATACGATAGATGCGGAATTTAGGAAATTATTCTACGGATGAAAAATTCAATCCTTGACCCTGTGTCGAGGGATAAATACTATTTTACTTTTTTCGTACTATTAAGTACAGGTGAATGCTAGCTAAAAATATCGAGTAACGAATTTAACAAAATTGTACTGCAAATATTTTTGAGAATGCATATTCCTTCAAATTTAAATACATCAAGATCAAAGAATCAACGAGACTTGAATTATTCTGACGAAAATTTCACGAAGTATTTAACTAAAATAATTCAACCAGCTGTGTCCCATTTTTCTATCTCCGTAGATCAGCGTGACTGAAATTTACCTAAAAGTGGTAGGTCCACGAATTTCCTACAATGTTTAAATCGCAGCTCGGGCATTATAATCACCGCTACCGTGCGCCAAATTTACCAAGAAACTTCCTCTACGCGTTGCCTTTGTGATCCGTCCCGAACAAGGCTCGACAAAAGGGACTTTAAATGGGACATTAATTAAAAATCACATTAATATTACGGTACAATTAGCCCCTTACCTGGCTGCGTCACGATCTCTGCGGACTACTATCCGAACGTATTAATTATACACCGTTAGAAAAAGAACGCATCTACGGTGTCAAACGACGGCGACGGGGACAGGAAGAGGGATGGAGAACTTGGTGTCCACCTTTTGTCGGCGTTCTTTGTTGATTCTGATCACCGTCCACTGACAAATTAGTCTTCCACCGTGAGCAACGAGTTTCGCGCAAGTAGCACGCCGCTTTTTCCATCGACTTTGATGGAACAAGCGATGCAACCGACATTCTTACCTATTTGCCATAAATACCTCGAAATTTGCAAATCGAAGACAAAGATAAATATGAAAATTCTCTAAAACACCCATATCATTTCGAATAATTTCTATCTTTTTCACGAAATTCTTCCAAATGAAAAATTGTATCACTGCTGCAAATCATTTCGAATAATTTCTATCTTTTTCACGAAATTCTTGCAAATGAAAAATTGTATCACTGCTGACTATAATGTCAGAAAATACTCTGACTCTGAAATTAGTTAAACGTTTCTACGTTCAACCGCGTTATCTGAGCGTCGTTTGCAAAAAGTGTGCTTCGAGGACGCGTCGTTCTGCCGATCCCTGTCCACCCCTACGCGAACAGGCCCAGGGAGAAACGCAAAGCGCTGGGCCTGGCTTCGAGATGCTCGCTTCAACCGTCTTCGGGCCGGATTTTCTCACAATAGTGTCTTCTTACCAAAATTCTTCGAAATTAAAAATTAACGTGTTCCCGTCAAGCTTCTTCCGAATTCTGCTTCAATAGAAATACCACACGCTGTAATTTATCAAGATCATCGTAAATTGATTCCATTTACAACCTCCACGTATCCGCGATTTGTAAGTCTCCCCTTTTAGGACCGAAAAAAAAACAAAAACCCCGGACAATGTCGAACGATAAAGCAAGGTCCGTGGAAGGCAGGAAGGATCGTCCTTTGTCACCGTCCCATATTCATCTTGATCGTCGTGGGGCGATTAAAGTGATAAATTATTCCGCGGTTCTTTCGCGTGCCGCAAGAAAAGCGTACAAGTAATCGCGCTAATTTTACGACGCATCGTTCGCGATAAAGGGGAGACAAAGTCGCCTAGTTTTTCCCCTAGAGATATAGAACGACTCGAATCGCGACTATCCTCGAGAAGAAAACGTTCCAACAGGAACGTTTGTCACTTGTTCCTTGCCAAGGCTCACGTATAGATCTCGTTTCCCTCGAATCAAACTGACAAATTGACGCGTTCAGACTGTAATTTTTCGGAAAAATATAAAAGGAAACGCTGCTGCCGATCCCTGTCCACCCCTACGCGAACAGGCCCAGGGAGAAACCCAAAGCGCTGGGCCTGGCTTCGAGATGCTCGCTTCAACCGTCTTCGGGCCGGATTTTCTCACAATAGTGTCTTCCTACCGAAATTCTTCGAAATTAAAAATTAACGTGTTCCCATCAAGCTTCTTCCGAATTCTGCTTCAATAGAAATACCACACGCTGTAATTTATCAAGATCATCGTAAATTGATTCCATTTACAACCTCCACGTATCCGCGATTTGTAAGTCTCCCCTTTTAGGACCGAAAAAAAAACAAAAACCCCGGACAATGTCGAACGATAAAGCAAGGTCCGTGGAAGGCAGGAAGGATCGTCCTTTGTCACCGTCCCATATTCATCTTGATCGTCGTGGGGCGATTAAAGTGATAAATTATTCCGCGGTTCTTTCGCGTGCCGCAAGAAAAGCGTACAAGTAATCGCGCTAATTTTACGACGCATCGTTCGCGATAAAGGGGAGACAAAGTCGCCTAGTTTTTCCCCTAGAGATATAGAACGACTCGAATCGCGACTATCCTCGAGAAGAAAACGTTCCAACAGGAACGTTTGTCACTTGTTCCTTGCCAAGGCTCACGTATAGATCTCGTTTCCCTCGAATCAAACTGACAAATTGACGCGTTCAGACTGTAATTTTTCGGAAAAATATAAAAGGAAACGCTGTAACACAGTTTCGTGGAAGAATTAAGGATCTATAATAGAAACGAGACGCGATCGAATCGATTTCGCGAGTAACGGTTTCGAATTGAAATTCCTGAATGAAAATCTGGGCCAGAGTTCGATTCCATTCTACCTCGCGATTACAGGAACACATTTTTCGCTGTGTAGAAGGTGGAACCAGATTCCAACAATTCTACCCGATTGGAACTGGTCAAGAGAAACTGTTTCACAGGCGAGCCTGATATTCCAAACGACTGCTGCCTGCGACACGAATCGGTATATCCGAATGTTTATCCGCGATAAGGATCTCGTGTAAAGAAGCAATATCCTTATGGAAGCCTGAACGTTTCCTGAAATAGAATTTGCCTCAATTCCTCGTTCTACGGAAGGGAGATAATTCTAAAAAGTTGTAACAGGATGAAGAAGAGTAAAATGAACAAGTGCTCGTTTTCACGTGAATCCTGTAAACCGATATTTAACGTAAGATCTACTTGTTACACTCCAAGGCTATCTCGTTCGTACGAATGGAGAAAAGCAGGGAAAAATACCGGTACTCGTTCAGCTTGGAGTATAACAGGCGCGTGCACGTTAGAAATAAGGAGGAAAACGGAAGATTTTCGAGGATACGGGACCGTTAAGTACACTCGAGGATAATTCCAAGAGATGAAATCGTTCTCCCGACAACGTGGAAAAACGTTAGAAATAGCAAATCGGTTCAGATAGATATCTGAAAGCTCGTACGACGAGGCATTTCCACGCGGGGAAAAAAACCTTCCTCTTCCCTCTGTTCGGTTGTAAAAACCTAAATATGGTCAAGGCGAAGGTTTAGGCGACACGGCTCGCAATTTTACAAGGATTTCGGAAACCCTCTCATCTGGCCACCAGAAGCGGCAGCCTGCCGACCGACCGGAGGAACCAGGACTCGACCCTACAATATAACAAATAGTTTACAACAATAACCCCACCTTCTCGACACGACAGTCACCCCCGGAACACTCACTAAAATCCAATCAACACTCTTCAACCACCTCCACTACACATTTAAACAGCAAATAGAAACACACAGCAAGTTGATAAAATAGCACGCACAGACATTTTTCGGGAACAGTAACACAGACACTCAAACATTCATTACCAGTCTAATTTTCGTAACACGTCATACATCATTAAACTAGTTATAATAAAGCTATATCACTGTTCAATATTGTGTTGACACAATCACCAAATCATACAGTCCACTATCCAAGTGACCATTTCGAAAGACTTCACTGGACTTCACTGAAAGGAACCCAGTTCGAAGTCCGCGTCATATTATCGTCGCGGAAATAATCGTCGACGCTGTGACGCGACCAAACACCCTCTTGGTATCGCGTGTCTCGACACAGTTGCAGGCGAGCTGTACAATTTATCTTCCTCCTCCTTCCGTGGGCATCCTTTCTTCGGGGCGAATTCAACGTCACGCTCTCTTTTGCATTTCTAAATCCAGTTTACCGATACCTTTCGTAAAACAATATTCGTGCCAGTTATTTTTATTTTCCTGTGACCCCCCGGGGGAAAGATAGCGTCGAGTATTTTCGGACGACCTGAGGTGCTTTCTGTATCATTGGGAAATTCTGTGGTCCTCCATTTTCTCTCCGTTTATGTACGTATTTGCGTACCACTCTCGCGAGTATTGGGACACTTCGAGAGCTCTTTTCATCCTCTCAGTACGAACGACGGCTGATAAGAAAAAATACGCGTCAAATATTTTTTCGAGAAGTATATCGTAACTGAATTTCGTGAAATTCGGTAAGTGACACTTGCGAAGGAAGCCTGAATATTCGTTACAGAATTGTTAAGATTCTAAGGAAAATTCGTGGTGAGAATTCTACTCAGTCCAAACCTAACCAGTGCAAACAATTTTCGCCTAATAGTAAAAACTTAATTCTGCACAACAATTAACGAGACTTTATCTTCCTCTATTTTTCTGGAGAGAAACGTTAGAAATTAATAGCGCGAACATCCGATATGTGACTGTTCGATTGTCCTTGTCCGATCGCGCAGCCCACCGGCCAGTAACACATCATAAACTAATAAACAGTCCTTTCCAGCCGTCTTCCTCGCCCCTAACAAATTCCTTCCCTATCCTGGTCATGTTTCCTATCCCTTTCCCCTTTCCGGGTTTTCCCCAAATTATTTCAACTTTTGCCCACCACCTTCACCCTCACGTTCTCCTTCCACTAGTTTCCTAATGTCCAATCACACTTCCGCATTTTTCGAGACCTTCTTTTCCACCACCTTCAACGTCCAACCAATCACAACATACACCGACCCAATATATACCCACGCACCAGCACAAAATAAAGAGTTCAAAAAAGACACTTCACGAGGACAAGTAAAACCAAAAGACACATCTAAAGTATCATTCCTTACCTCCGGAAACGTTCGTAAGGAAAAACACTGTACGATACGCGGTGTCGAAACATCGGAGTGAAGAGTTACGACCTTCACTAACGCACCGTCTTTAGTAAAATAGATCGCGTTGCATCGGGAACTCGTGCAAAGACAGTGACACTAACTTTGGCGAAGCAATGTCGTTTAAATCACACGATACTTTCTGTACGAATATAATAGGTGTTCTAATACTTATAAACGACAGTGTCTGCATATACACTATTCGTGTCATTGGTTTATTTTATGAGAAAGAAATATATTCCATTGGACGTTCATTCGAATCAGCAGCTTTTAACTCGAACAACACGTGGAACGTTCCCTCGTAAATCGGCCCCGGAATTACACGCGTTCGAATAATGGAGATGCTGACTCAGCCCGATAGAATATTAAACCGATCCATCGTTTCGCCGATTTTAGAATTATCACACGGGCTTGACGTAAGCTGATTATACGGGCTCGTTCCTAGAAATTACGATCCAACGTTTTGCACGAAACAATGGTCAACGTCCAATTCAATCTCCGTTTCCCATTCGGGAATTGTAGCTTGTAACGTAACTTCAACACCCTTGAGAAGCCTGTCAGATTCGTTCATAATATTCCGGATATGTCCATTACAGGAACTCGGAATTTTCATTCAAAATACTGCTCAATTGTGCAGTTTATCTGCTCGCCAACCGTTGCATAATTCGTCGCCTCTGAAAGCCTCTAACTTTGTCGGCTTTAGGAATTTTTTGATAAAATTTCCACGGTAGGCGTACGCATACTTTTGGAAAATTGATTTTCTCCGTTTATTTAGGTGCGGGTGAAATAATTCCTTAATTAAAAATAATTATTCCGCGCAGCCTGACGCTAGAATTCGCGAGCATTTAATTGTACATGCTTTAAAAATTAGAAAATTGATTTTCTTCGTTTATTTAGGCGTAGGTGAAATAATTCTTTAAATAAATATAATTATACTAGAATTCGCGAGCGTGTAATTTTGCGCTTTAAAAATGGCACACTTGGAAAATTGATTTTCTTCGCTTACCTAGGTAAAATAATTCCTTAATTAAAAATAATTATTCCGCGCAATCTGACACTAAGATACGCGACCATTTACTTGCGCGCACATTTTTCGGTAAACTCGTTAAATACTAGCAACTAAACAAATAGGAGCGAGCAGTAACGAGCGTTATGAAAATAGTGAGTTACTGCATGGTATTTTCCATGATGTCTACGCGCAGGTAAATGTAAGCAACGAAGCTAATTTCACAGTTTTCACATTTTTCCATCATCATCTCTCTCTCTCTGCCTTGTTCACAAACATATTTTGATATTCCTCCGACAGAAATACTTTCAACTAACTCACTTTTGAGGATGCTCGAAACATTTTTCAGGTTTTTCTCTACGGCCGTCCCGGTTCCTTTGTATTTTCATAGCGTCCACGGGGCAAATAACGAAGTTATTAGGGAGCCGTTTCGACGTAATAACGTGTCCCGTGAGTGGGCCGCGTCGTTTCTTCGCGAAAGGCGCAACTATGCCAGAAATTTACGGGCAGAGACCGTTGAGCAACGGCAGTAGCTCGTCAACGACAGAATTCAATTTCAACGAAACTCTAAAATATTCCTGTCGACGCTTGAAAACCTACTACCTTTCCACTTCTATCGCCCCCAATATCTCGACGCTCCGATGAGCGGTTATTTCCCTCGAAATTTTCCACCCAAAAGCACATAATTTTCCACAAATATCCCAACAACGAGCCGTGTTTCTGCCAAAGGTAAATTCTCTTTTAACCCACTCGGGGTCCATCCAAAATTTTCCTTCTTCTTTATATGGAAAATTCAGAAAAGAAGACACGTTTGGGAGCTGAAAAATTAACACGTGTGTCCACACTCAGCTTGTGGTCCTAGCTTGAAACCAACGCAGGTTTTAATATCTACAGAGCTTTAACTTTTGTTGTATTTAAAAATCGTCTTATTTCCATGATCGCTGCCACGATTACCTCAGTAATAACTGTTACAATTTATTAAGACTGTTGTTTCTGACGAGAATACGCCTCTGTCTATACTCGCGTATGTCCTTACGACCGTTTAAGATTATAAGGATATTAAGGGGTGTGGTAATGAAGTTTAATCGTGAAGGAAATAATTCGTGGTATACTATTTAATGAAGCAATTAAATGCTGGATTAGTGGTGTGGATGATGTGCGTTGAACTAGAGATTACGATGTTTCTCTTTGATGTCTGGTGGTGAACTGAACTGCCTCACGAATTTCTGAGTCGAAGGAAATTCGTGAGCCGGTCTTGTCACCTGATTGGTAACTATTTTTGCCAATCAGGTGATAGATCCACCG